>NC_140666.1:82605000-83077500 GCF_054131305.1 Coturnix japonica
ACCCTTCTAATTCAATTCAGTGATTCTATGAAATTTTCAGACATACTTTGGCAACATCCTTGTTTTCTTTTGAAATTGCCTTGATGTTGCCTTTTAGGTTAAACAAAAAAATATGGGGTGTTTTGTTTTGTTTTTGCCCCTAGGGTTTGTTTGTTTTCAGGAACTCACTACTGGAAGGCCATTACTCATCCAGTCTATACTCTGGAAGAAGATAATGCTGATTTTTACATTCATATAGACCTCAAATCACCCCTCTAGTTAGGCAATGATTGATAAATCTTGTCTAAACAATTGCAATGTTGGCTTCTCCTGCATGCAGTTAACTCTTCCATGAAGCAGAATTATTTCAAAACAAGACTGTTCTCATATCTATCCCACTGTATTTTCATTTAACAGAAAATCTTTTGCCACAGTTCAGTAATGTCATATTTTCTTTTCCTCACTGCTGAAATATGCTGCCTTGGTTTAATAATGTCAGCAGATGTTATAGAGTACATGAAAGCATGAGAAGCCAGCACTCCAATCCTGCTGTCCAAACAGATGGACAAGAGAGCAAGCCATGGATACCTAGGACAAGAATCTCTAGTTGTGGATGCAAAAAATTGCAGTTTTATATTTATGAAATATTATGATCACTATCACTGAGATTTAGATTTCTTCTAAAGAACGCAAACAACTGAATGGCTCCATTATATATATATATATATATATATATATATATATATATATATATATAATATATTATATTTTATATATATATTTATATATCTTTTTTCTAGTTCTGTGTTCTAAAGGTCTGTAAGAAACAAGACATCAGCTTTCTGATGGCTGGCTGGCTGAAATTCAAGCATATAGGTGACCTGATTGCATAAATCTAATCTAAAGCTCTGAAAGTGCACAGAAGTGACACTTAATGACAGGACTGACATATAGCACATCTGACCAAAGAAGGCAAAAGAGGAAGATGGCTTCCAAGTCATTTGTAATGACATTTCATAGACTCATAGAATCCTTAGAGTGGGAAGGGACTGTTAAAGGTTGTCTAGTCCAACTGCTCTACCACAAACAGGGACATGCACAGCTACATCAGGTTGCCCAGTGCCTGATCCAGTCTGGCCCTGCAGGTCTCCAGGGATGAGGCATCAACCACATCTCTAGGCAACCTGTGCCTGTGCTTCACCACCCCCACTGTAAAAGACTTTTTTCTTAAATCCAACTGAAATCTTCCCTCTTTAAGATTGAAGCCATTCTATCGCCACAAACTCTGCTAGAGTCTGTCATCCCTCAGCTTGTACTGGTAGTGAGGGCTGCCTCAACCCAGGTGCAAGATCTTGCACTTGGATTTGATGAAGCTCATGAGATTCACCTGGACCCACCCTGTCTAAATCCCTCTGAATGGCATCTGTCCATCTGGTGAGTTGACCGCACCCTACAGCTTGGTGTCATCTGCAAACTTGCTGAGAGTGCACTTATCCCCACTGTCAGTGTCACTGATATATAAGATATTAAAGATCATCGATCCCATAAGTGATCTCTGTGAGGTCAGTTTGAAAGAAGGCATATGTTTTGATTCATTATATAAAATGAGCAAAAATTTGGGCAACTACCTTTACTACTCCAAGGACTTTATGAGGACACCGGCAGGTGGTTCTGTTTTGGAACTGAAGAGAACATCTCTAAAGAGGATCTAAAACAGTACCTGAAAGAAGCAGATACAATGCTTATTGAAACTATATTCAAAGAGAATTGTTGTAAAGAATGAAACAGTTAAATCATTTAAATATCTAAACCAATGATTCTACAGCAAATAAAGAAGAAAACTCCAGTGTTAGTGTGGTGAATCAATCAAAGTAAAGCCACTTCCAAGGAGGAAGTCCCCAATCAGCTATTTTGGTTCACACCATTATGTTTTCTGATGCTAACAGAGCTGAGGGTATCTGCCTGACCACAAACTTCATGCCAACGGTGTTTTTAATATGAATTCATTTAATATGAATGCAAATAGTGAAGCAGAAGAGAATGAGCTGTCTTTGCTACTTAGGAGTTTAAGTAGGATCACAGAAGCTTTTGTTGGATGTTGCTCCATGTTGGGACTCTACAGACATATTTAGAAACCACTAAATAATCAGCTGAACTCCGTATCAGTCTTCTCTCTGAAAGAAAACCTGTCAGTTAATTCATTTTAAATCTACACATTGTTCAGGTAAGCTTTATCATTGAGTTCCCATGCCAAACTGCAAATTGAGATGTCATAATTAATCCACTGCGACTCATTGCAATTATCAGATCTTAATAGGAACTCTTTTCCAGAGGTCAGTGTAGATTACTGCTACTTTATTTCTTAAATTATAGTTCTTTATTAATTGATTTATTAATCAACTTATATAGACTATTAAACTGCTACTTAGACCTAAAATTATCCAAGCCTTCTCTATAAAGCTTACTTAACGAAATTTCTTGGCTGCCTGGTTAAAAACTCTTGCATCCAAGTTATTTTAGATTGCTTTTTAAAGTAATTGAGTTTAGTAGTCATTTTCCATTTCAACAGTAACTGATGAGAATGTATCATCAAATATTTTCTCAAATACATGGAACACAAACCAGAAATATTTATCAATTACAACTTTATGTCTGTATTGTTACTAGCCTGTCTATTTTTTGCTACATCTGTCTAACTAATGTCAGTTTGTGCTTCTTAATATATCAATTTCTAGCAGTATTTAGGATCCCAGGATTCCCACTTGCTTTCCTAATTTTCTGTGGTCTCCAGTACCTCTTGGATTCCCCACTTTTGACATTTGAGATCTACTGCATCTTGCACCTACAGCTGAAGAATCATGACAGTACAGGTGATTTCCCAAATCTATTTGGCTTAAAATTACAGAGCACCTCCAATAAACAGTCTGCAGCTTTACCCTGAGAATCAGAATTATTTAAGAAGACTTGGTCCAAGAACAAGAAAGTCATAAATATCAGAGCTGAAGGGAGAACATTCTAGCATTTCAGTTTACTGTGGAAGTGACTGAATGATGGAACAAGCTGCCCAGAGATGTTGTGAAGTCTCCCTCCTTGGAGGACTTGAAATGCTTCCTGAGCATGGTCCTGCTTAAGCAGGGATTGGACCAGATGACTAAGAGATGTCCCTGCCAACCTCAAACAGTCTGTGTTGCTCTGAACTCAGAATATGTGGTACCAGAGATTGTGTTCCAAAAGCAGAGAGGTACTGACCTGAAGTGTTTTCCTCTGTCTTAACAGAAGCATAGAAAAAATACCAAAGAGCTTGAAGTTGAGGAGTGGCTATACTTCATCTATGTCTTTCCACACTCACAACAACCTTACACAACTCAGCTGGAGGATACAAACACTTTTAATTAGTTTTTCCTTAAAAGTTGCTGATATCACAAAAATCAGAACAAGCCAGTCATGTAACTGCAGATAATGAGACGTCAGGTTGATGGGCCAATAAATCATCAAGGAAATTCTATTAAAAAAAAATCTCACTTTACATATTCATCAAATAGTATTGTTACTGCTTGATCCATGGAAACTGTACTCAATGTAACAGTTGCTACTGCTACATAAAAATACTTAATCTTTCTCAGTGTGCTGGTAGTGAAATGGTTATAAATGGATAACTTTCTGAACATAACACATTTTCTTGGAAACTCAATGTTTTCTTTCTCCGGCTTTTCTTTTTCATTTTGAAGTCATATAAAACCAACAATAAGGGAGAAGTTCAGATCAGAATCTACAATAATGCCCGCATTTGAAACATCATAAGTTTCAAGCCCCACAGGAGGAAAAAAGTCTCAATAAATGATGGGGAAAATCTATAAAGGGAAAAAGCCAAACAACTAGTGCGTATCTCGTATTAACAGGCTTCACACCCTAAGGAAGATATGAATGTCCTCTGCCTTTTGTCCAGACATTCTTGTATCTCAAACTCTTTATAAGTGATAGGATGGACTCAATTTTTCTGTCATATAAACAAGTTGAAGAAGCAACAACATTTTCAAATTCCTTTACAGTAAGAGCATGTTTCAGTTACAAAAGAAGTATGAACTGTGTAGGAGGGGTATCAGGTACATGTATTCCAATGATGCTGCCAGAGCTGCTTTCCTAGGACATATTTAACTAACAGTGGACAATAAACAAAGCAGTATTAAAGTGTGATGCATGCAAGAAAAAATAATAATAAAATATGAAATGTGTTCAAGAAATAAATATATTTATTCAAAAGTCCAGTCTAAAGAAGTGCAGTAGGAAGAGGAAAATGGTGGATCTGATTGAACAGTCAATAGATCAGATGTCCTCTGCTGTAGATGTCCACGGCATATCTTAGACAAAAATGCTTTTACCAGTTAGAAGATAAGAAGCCCATAAGAAACAGGCACGGCAGAGAACTGTCTGCACAGGTTACAGCTCGGATTTCTTATGAGAAAGAACCAATACTGAACTAAGAGTTTTAAAGATGTGCCTTTTTTTTTTTCTGTTGCAACAGTTGGAAAATTAAATTCCTCTAAAAGCCGTTTTTGTTCACTGTAGAACTACAAGCCAGGGCTGGTCCCTGAAGCTATTTGTGCATCACCCCCACTGCAGGAGGATTAAACTATTTCTCAGTGCACTGAGCCGATTCATTTTGTTTAGCCAGTGCAGCTTCTTTCTGGGCAGGGTAGAATTACAGATTTATGATTCTCATTACCTAAGGCTAAAACTGTTAACGAGGTTTAAGTTGGCTGAGGGGGGTTGAGGGAAAGCACAGCTCTGCTTGCATAGCTGGGCTCAAACAGCCCTTTGGAGAAGGCAGTGGCTATTTCATTTGCTCAATATCAATACTTCTTTCCCAATTCAAATACTGCGGTGCAATTATGGGGCTTTTTCCTACAGCTGCATGTCCTTGCCCAGGTTAGACTGGCTGTTTTCCCTAAGAGTCAGTTCTAAATCTAGACTTAAAAGGAATACATTCCATCTGAAAGCAGACATCCTGAAAGCCCCTACCTTACCACTGCCATATCCTTGAGGGCCTTCTAACTTCAAAATTGCTCCAGCATATAGAGTTGAGCCTTTGTACTCAGAAAAAAAAAACAGATTTAATTGCTCTTTGGGTACTGTTTAGTGGGTATGGTGGTGATGGGCTGATAGTTGGACTAACATGATCTTAGAGGTCTTTTCCAGTCTTCCTGATTCTATGACCCTGCTCATACCTATCACCTGTAGGAAACAGTCATAAACCCACCATGGACCTCAGGCCAGCAGGCACTCTCACATCCACTACCCACTAATGTCTCTTTCAACTGCTGTGATGAGAGCTCTTTTATTTGAGTTAGCTGTGAACTAGGTAGCCTTTCACGCAGCTATTAAACACCCCCTGAGGCATCCCTCTCTGGGCTCTGAGCTGAGTTCCATGTGAAGCATTCACATTTTCCTGCTGAAGTTGTGCCACTGTGGGAAAATAACTCATATCTGCAGCAGAAAGTGTTAGAGGAGCTGGCATATGTGCTAAAGCCATCTCTCTGGACCTGCAGGGAGTTTGTCCTTACAGCTCTGCACATCCCAGCAGCAGCCCCCCATGGACAAGCTGCTGCAGCGATGGAGCTCCTCTGGGCTTCAGATGTCTCAGAATGGCAGAGAAACTGGAACAGCTTCTTTTGAGCAGAAAATAAATGTGTGCACACAAGGAGAAGGCATTCTTCACAACTGGAGATGAAAAAGCTCTGAGTCAGCTGTCCTACCCCTCCTTTCCCCCCAGCCATGTGCAACCTGCACACAGCAGTGAGTTACAGATGTTCAATTTTTATGGGAAAAAGGAGTCCAAGAAAAATTACTATTAATGCTCCTTCCTAGGAAGGAAAAAGTTACTTTTCTCACATAAATGAACAGAACTGCTCCATTTGGAGGCCAGTTACATAGTAGAATGCAACTGCTGGGTTGTTGATGTAGCTGCTACAGATGAACTGCTGCATGAAGTAAGGACATTATGAAGTAAGGACATTATGAAGTAAGGACTCTTTTCAGCTTTATAGCATGTACCACGGAACCAAATATATGAAACTATTTAGTTGTTACCTACCATGCCTGCTCAAATAGAACAAAGGTGACAATAATTTTTCATTATACCACACAAGAAAGACCCATTTTCACTTTCACAAAACAGATGATATACCTGAGTGCCAGGGAAGGATCCAGCTGCTGCTGCATAATATGATAGACAGCAGAAACTTGGTATTCTTGGCTCACTCCAGTGAGCTACAAAGCTCTTTGGAAGCCAAAGTTCAGCACATTCAGTATTTGCACTAAAGGGAATCTAAAACCACTTAGGAAGTTGATTAAAAAAGCTCAAAGAAATAGTACACTACAGGGATGGGGGCAACACTAGAAATAACAGAGGTGACAGAGCATCTGGGAGTGCAGGTTTCCTTTATTTATTGATCTTCACCTTTAAACTCATGTAAGACTGAAAAATCTACATTTCACAGACCTCAAGCAAAAGATTTCTCAGTGTTGTTATCGTTTTAATCATTGCTTTTGTCACCTACTCGGAGAATTTGGAGGAAAAAAAAAAACAATTGAAAAACTCTGGTTTGGGGTTCATTTTTCATATATTACTGAGCCTAAAAAATGCTTATTATGTAAGTTAGCTGTGCAACAAATGTGCTCTTGGGCAAGACACTGGGCAGAAATGCTGTGAGGTGAGGTGAATATTACTTCAAAGGATGCAACAACCCAGCTGTGATCAATAAAAAATATGGGTAGACTTGAAAGCACAAAAAAAAACCCAAAAACAAACAGTATTGGACTTCCCTGAATTCAGACTTTTAGGGAAAAAAAAAAAAAAAAGCATTTTAATAAGCCAGAAAACCCTACACTGAGGCATTTTGCTATGACATAGAAATTGGTGTTTTACAGTGGGTAGAGCATTTTAAAACGCCTTGAATTGAAGTCTTCTATACCAAAAGTATCAAACTGTGCCAAGATTTGCTGAGTGTACCATGGAAAGAAAAATTATCCAGGTTTATTAAAGTAGGATGTCAACTGGGTTACACAGCATAGGTGAGTAAGACTGACTGAGGCTGCTACCAAAGTAAACTATGTCAGAGTGACTAGCACCAAGCACTTCAAATTGGCTTTTTAATCCTGTGTTTTTCTGTCAGACAGAAAGAATTCAGTGAAATGAAATTTTTATCCAAAGAATAGACTTGTGTTGCTTTATAGAAGCTCATAGCTGGGGTCATTTACAAACTCCTGTTGGGTTACAATTTGAAATGAGCATTTAATAACATATATGCTCTCATCCAGAAAAACAAACAAACAAACAAAAACAAAAAGAAAAACCAGTTTAATTGCTGTATTGCTGACAGGTAAACCTAGGTAACCCATGACAATAAGTTCCCCAAATATATCAAGTATGCTGTCAAGGTAGAAGACACGTATTTCGTGCAAAAGTGGAAGATTCAAAATGGCAAGGGCTGGTGGAAAAAAAAATAAGTGCCTTAAGATTCAACTTCAGTTGAATCAGTCCAATTGAAGTCTTAGAATCCCAGAATCATAAAATGGTTTAGGTTGGAAGGTGCCTAAACTATTCAATGCTTCTGTGGAATCTATAGATTCTATAGAATCACTGAAAAAGTATTTTTTGGCTGTAGTTTTGGTTTTGGTTGAGGCCTTAAATGGGTATCTGGTATTAAACACTTGCTATCATATCCATATACATGGAACTGCCAACAGTTATACACCTGAGCTATGAAACAAGATGTAGAGCTGACATATAGCACAGCCTTCTGTTCTATCTGGAAGAGTGGTGTTATGGAGGTAATTTACTGTGGTGTGTGTCAAAGTGCTAAAAAACTATTATAATTATGAATAAATTCACTTTCTGGTGAAGGATAGAATTGATAACAGAGGATGTATCATAGAATCATAGGATCACAAGGTTGGAAAGGACCTACTTCATCTAGTCCAACCGTCCTCCCATAACCGTTGGTACCACAAGTCACTAAACCATGTCTCATAGCTCCTCATCCAGATCCCTCTTGAACACTGCAGGGACAGCGACTCCACCACCTCCCTGGGCAGCCATTCCAGTGCCTGACCACTGTCAGAGGAAAAAGTTCCTTCTTATGTCTAATCTAAACCTCTTCTGATATAGCTTGTGGCCATTTCCTCGGGTCCTGTTTGTTGCCTGGCAGAAAAGGCCAAACCCCTCCTCATCACAACCTCCCTTCAGGAAGTTTTATAGTATAATGAGGTCTCCCCTGAGCCTCCTCTTCTCCAGGCTAAACAGCCCCAGCTCCCTGAGCTGCTCTAGTACCAGAGCAAGAGAGGAAGAATCCTCAATTTTTTATTTGATTTTCAGTCTCTAAATTTTCATAATCCAGAGGTCTTGCCAAATTTTAACAAGTATAAGCCAAAAAGCAAATTATTTATAGTTCATCAGTTTTGACGAAGAAAAATAAGGAAACTTGTTCTCCTTGTTACAGGTATAGCTCTGAAGTATGAAGCGTAGCATATTTAACTAGAGGTATGGTATAGATTGAAAATATTTAAAAGGTTCAGACTGAGAATACACAGCTAAAATTGGGCAAGAGAGAACAAAACAGATACCTTATAGCAGAGCCAGAATGAAAATGGAAACAGCACTCATCCCTGAATGCCTGGCAACCAGTATCTCATGGAAATTTACACCCCGGGGACATTCGGGCAGAAGAAGGGATAAAGGGTTTTGGGGTTCTGTTAGACTACTTTGTTTCGGAACAGCATAAAGAGACAAGTGGAAGAAAATGAAAAGTGGGCAAAAAGGACAGGTACTACTGTCAGAGATTGAATAGAGTCAGTGCAAAGGCCAGGAAGATTAGGAATGAAGCTTTACTTTGATCTAAGGCAAGGAAGTATCTACTAGTGGACTTGGCCCGATGCTATTTTTTTTTTTTTTATCCTTAACTTTGATCCAACTGATGTTAGGCATTGCTTAATATGAAGCTTAACAATATAGCATTTCTGGTTCCCTCTTGGTCATTCAAAAATACATTTATGACTGTAACCGAGAGCTCCTTACTCTTTTTTTTTTTTTTTTTTTTTTTTTTTTTTTTTTTTTTTTTTAATTTGAATAGGTTTTCAAGCCACTGCTAATGTAGCTTTCAGGAATGAATCTCTTTTGCTAGTTAAATTCAGACTCTCAATCAGCACTTCACGCAGTCTTGATCTCTATTCTTCACCTTCACATTATTTCAAAAATATTGGAGCAGGGACTTCTTCAACCTGCTGGTGATCAAGTCTGTACTGAGCAGGGTGCACTACAGTCATGCTGAGAAGAGATATCTCCTGACATCCAATGTAAAATGTTTCCGTCATTTAATTCTTGCTGCTTAATTCCTCTGTCAATTCACATCAAAAACATGGAAAGAATGCTAACAAAAGTAATAAGCCTTATGTTAAGACAGATGTCTCACCCCAGTAATCTCTAGAGAAATTCCTCTTACACAATGTATAATTCCATGGAAGTTCAGAGATAACAGGTAAGTAAAGTCAACAGGCACCACGCAGCCCTTTTCACATTCAACACAGCTGCTCTAACTTTGTCACCTTTCAGCTCATGAAGGGAGAATGACACAATAGCACCTTGATTAGCTCACTTCCCCAGAGGACAGCAGAAGCTCACTAATGACCATCCACATCATTTTCAGCATGAACTTTTTCAGCCCATGCTGGGAAAGTGCCACCAAACCACAGCTGTGATTAAGTCTGTCTGCAAAGATTGTTACAAACCTCTTCCTAAATCAGTGACAGCGCTGACAATCGTGTCCCTCCTCTCAGGGGGTTGTGTTACCTCCTATTGTATGTCATACAAGGGAATCCATGTCCCATTTCACTGCACCTGAGCTTGGGAATGATCTTCAGAGATGGATGCTGTGTCCCATCAGCCTTTCATGTGTGAAAAAAACCACCAGTAATAAGTAAAAGAGTGAAAATAAATGTAAAGAGATGTGTTCCTCTTTTTTCCTAAAATGAATGTCAGTAAGGGAAAGCTGTGAAGATGAAGCAATATCTAGCGCTCATGTAGAAAATTCACATTCTCCTTCTTCTTGTTACCCAGAACCTTCAGATTTACTTAGAAATGTGGCATCAAAACATGATGGCACTCAAACAGCAAAGCAGCGTGCTCCAAACAGCTCAAACTTGCTCCTATCTACAGCATGGAAACAAAGGGTCTCACACACTACCACCATGAGAGAACTGCTTCATCACAGTAAAACAGAAGGCAACATCTCCCTAAAAAAACTGCACGGTTCTCTCAGCCTATTTCTCTACTGAATATTTTTAATTTCACTTTTACTGCACATTCCTGACTCCACTGCTCAACCGCAAGCTAGAGTTCTAAGTGACAGGAATTAAGCTTAAAACCCCATGTATCTCTTCTTATTTCTGCCACTCACTGTGCAAATCAGGGCTATTTGTTCTAGCATCACTAAGAGAAAGAAATATACACCTTCTGCACACTAACTGCACTTCTGCCAAAACCCTTAAATCCAGCTGTCTTATTGGAAAGAGTTTTATTAATTACAACACACAGTTTGTAATTTTGACATTGGCACTGGAACAGTGCTCCTGGTTTCTGAGTTACCATTGTCATCAGTTTGCTCATGAACCACTGCCCTGTCTGCATCTGCTTCTTTAACAGTCTGCGCCTTTGCGCTACAACTAAAATCTCCTACTGCTGTACAGGCACTGAGTCATAATGATGATTTCCTCTCTTAACTCATTCCTATCTGCCCCTGTTAAATGAAAGGAATGCAAATGACAAAACATGTTCACTCACTGGAACTGCAGAAAAACAGCACTTCTGCAGCATCTCATTGTCTTTTCATTTAAGGCAGTCATACAGCTCCTAACAATGATACAGAATCATTGTCATAGAATCATCTGAGTTGAAGGGACACTTGAAGGCCATCTAGTCCAACTCCCCTGCAATGAACAGGGACACCTACAGGTGCTCAGAGCCCTGTACAGCCTGAGCTTGAATGCCCCCATGGTCAGGGCATCCAGCTCTCTGGGCTACCTGTTCCAGCCCTGACTTCAGTCAGTCTACAACTACCAGAAAATGGGCTGCTTTGACTGAAGGAGGACAGAGTATCATACTAAGCCTTGAACAACTACTATTTAGGCCAGAATATCTGTATATGAAGCTAAGACCCTCGGTTTTTTCTTCTTTCTTCCTCTCATCACATTAACCATTTTAATGGAAAGATCGCCAAGACAATACGCTATGTAATACAAAAAGTGTGACCAAAGAAATAAGCAGCATATAATATATCCTTAGTTCTGGGGAGCAGAGCAGCTGTATCTATGGATGAATAGTTCCTTGACGCCAATGAAAAGAATGAAATTATCTTACACTGATGGAAATTGAAACATTTAAACTAGAATACTTTTGCAAACATCAGAAACAAATTTCCACCGACAAAATGTTAAATTCATAAAGTATAGTTGCCTCTTAAGCTTTCCACGTGCAGTAAAGTCATAACATTTTTTTTTTTAGCTGTTTCTGTTCGGTTGTTGTTTGTTTCTGTTTTTTGAGAGATTTTAATACCATCTGCATTACTATGAAAATGTTTAGAGTAGAAAATACCAACATTTCAGGGATAAACATATCTGGACAACAATCAATTCCCTTTATGAATGGCTGTATGTGAGAAAAATCAGGCTTCTTCACACCTCAAATCCTGCTTTGCCCCTTCAGAACATTTTGTACTCTGTGATATAAAATCATCTCGGGCTTCACTTTAAAGCTCCACAGCATTTATATGCTTCAATATAATTCAATAAAGATTTAGAGAAGAGCAAAATGCTGGAGAGAAAATATCCTCCCAAGATTTGTTTTTCCTGCGTCAGATCTCCCAGCCTGTATGCTGGTCTGGAGCCAAAAACTGGTGAACTTGATTTTAAACCCAGCAGCTCCTGCACAACAGCTGCCATTAGTGCACTAAGAGTCAAAGCAAAGTACCACTCAAACACTCAGCGAGAGAGATTTGGGCACCTCCGTTCAAGAGGCCAATGTAAATGTATGCACTAAGTGTGCTGGTTAATCCACTCTGCTGTCTGAGAACCTTGTGATGTCCTCCAGCTCTTTCTTTCACAAGGCAAGCTGCCCCCTCTGACCCCATACCCTTTAAGGCATCCTTTCATCTCAGTGCTATAACATGGCAGCCCAGTAATACAACATTCTTATTGCTAGTATTACAACGTAAGTATTGCTGTTGGCCACAGGGTTTGTACTGATGTCTCCAGAACTTAGGATTGAGGCTTGTCACATTTACTTTGTCTGAATGTTTCAGGATTTGCCTGGAGCTTTACTTTAATTCAGTTCAACAATTTTCCTTCCAGCCAGGTGGCTATGTATAATTTGTTTTAGTTTTGCTTATCTTTTAGGACCCCAGCTTCTACAGGGAGAGTAGTAACAAGTAGCTGAGTAGGCTGAGCTATTTCTGACTGTAAGGCAATGTTACAGTAGAGAAAAGTAGAGGCCTGTCACCTACGTAGGGACTACAGCAGGACCTGCAGAGGAGTGTGGGCATGGGATGACAGAAGATGGCCCAATGCTATAAATTGTCTCATTTGCAGTTAGTTAAAGAAGCGCAGAACTGGAGCCAGGCCAAGCCTATTTTGAGAGCAACAGAGACGTCAAAGAAATAGTATCTAGCATACCTAAAAGGCACCACATATGGGAAGATCAGCTCAAACACAGAGCTGCAAACAAGGGCCAAGCACATGAGCAAACACAATAATCACCCCAAATGATGAAGGAACAGCCATTCACATGACATCCTGGTTCTCCCACCAGGGGATTCATGGCACAGATGTCTCACTTCTGCCCCAATAGGGCACCAGGCTGAGGCCACTGGCCTTAGGATCCTGAATGGCTGTGGAAGGGTGGCCCAAGGCCAGGCGAATGGGAGCTGCTAGAAAGTGTATGCTTCACAATGCTAACTGTTTTGTAGTTACTAAGACTTTTTCTGTTTTTCTGTATGTTTTTTTTTTTCGGAGGGGTAGTGGTCAAACTTGGACTGATACTCATTTCTGGATGAGACTGTTAAGACATTAACTATCCTGGACAGAAGAAACTTGGTGTTTTCTTTCTGCCCAAAAGATGATTTTACAGTAGCAGTGTTCCCATTCTCTTTCCCTAGGTTCACACACTGGCTGACATAAGTTTCAAGTTTGTCTCAAGCGTGCAAACAAGTGCTTCCTTTCTAAATGAAGTTTTTACACTCATATCTGCATTTATTCAATCAGTGCAAATCAAATTTACAAGATACATGTTAGTTATGATTTCTGCAGTGAATCTGTATTTTCCCTTTCCTGAAGTACCCCTGCAGTGGTGCTGCCCGAAAATAATTGCTGCAGCATCTTTCTACCAGCTCCTTTATAGCTTCTTCCACAATACAAAAGAAAAGCAGTCAGGATACAGTATAGTTATTCTGCCTTCTCAAAGGTTTGTGTCTAAAAAACTAGACCTCATAAAGCCGAAAAAGGCAAAAGCGAGGCAATTGTTGCTAGTTTGATGTGCCAGAAATCATATTTCAACTAATAACTCAGGAACTAGAACAGCTTACTTGAGGAAGAAAAGAAGCAACTCAGCAAATGGACTTCAGTTAATTTTAAAATTAAATTAACCTCACCATCCAATTTAAATGTTTCCAGTCAGCACTTTAATAGACCTATCCAATGCATAAGTACCCATAAACATCTCAAAGAGAAAATAAAATTCATTGTCTTTAAAACAATCCCTCTGTGACTGTACATGCAGATGTAGACACTGAAGGACCAATTTTTTTTGTATATTTTTTAGACTGAATGTAAGAAAAATGTTTTTTATGATAAGGGTGGTGAGGCACTGGAACAGCTTGGTCAGAAGGATCACAGACACCCTGCCCACAGAAACATTCAAGGTCAGGCTGAACAGGGCTCTGTGCACCTGATGGAGCTGTAGGTGTCTCTGCTCAGTGCAGGAGAGTTGGACTAGATGGCCTTTAAATGCTCCTTCCACATCAAACGAGTCTTTGATTGTATTTTATGATTCTGTGAATTTGGTAGATCTAATGTAGTTTTCAGACTAGGTGCCATCTGCAAGAACCCTTACTTGACAGAAACATGAACTAAAAAAACGAAGTAACACCGCCATCCGTGCAAATGGAGGAAAACCTTTCTGCCACTGCAAGCAAAACCAACAAACAAACCTCCTGCTGAGAACAAACCTGTCTCCTTGCTAGTATGCTGCTCCTGCCTAGCTGTATGCAGAGGTTCTGTGTCATTAGCTAACACAAACCCAGGTTCAAACAGATCTTTGAAATGACAAATCTAAAATGACAGGAGATGGAAAAACAAACTGTGTACCCAGCAAAGTAGAGTTCTCTTTAGTGACGAGTGTAACTGGAATACACAATAGGGTGGAAATATTAGCTTTAAGGCCCATTGTACAAACAACAGTTAATAAGTAGTTAGAAGTTAATGATTGATATGTGTAGGGATAGCTCAAATGGTGCTGAATTCTCCTGAAAAGCCTCCTCATGCAAAGACAATAAAGCCTTTGATTAGTAATGTTAAAGCTCTCAGCTAGTATGAATTGTCATACCTATTTTGCTGCTAATGGTGTGGTGAAAATTTACATCATTATCAGGCTTCCCTCACTGATTTTGTTGGCACTTCTCATATACACATGCAGCACTAGGGCCTATATTAGAAAATGGAGGACCACAGCAGATAGAGAAGTACAGCCAAAGGGAATGGCAAGATTAAAGATTAAGAGAATAGGAGTTAATATTCAGATCAGGCTAGAGAAGAAAAGGAATAAGGAAAACAAATTTATGTAAGCCCAGCAGAGAAGCTGACAAAATATTCAGTGAGTGCCATTTGTTCCATTGTGTTGTACTATGAGCTTATACCCAGACAGGCCTCTCTACTCTCTGCCCAAAGTTGCTCAGCTCCAGGATTCTCACAGAACATTGTCTTTGCAAGAGCTGATCTGTTTGGAGCTCTTAGACTGGATCTGATCTTGCATGCAGTATTCCTAAAACTTAATAGGTTCAGCTGAGATATGAAATGGACAAAGCTTATTGAAGAGGTAAAAAGAATTCTCATGGCCTCAAGGAAAGCATCTAAGCCCCAGGGCTGTAGGCATTGGAATAAGTATGTCTTGTCCTCAGCTATGTATTGTACTAGGTCCAACACTGGAGAATTTCTGTGGGTCTACTTTGAAAACCTCTTGTTGCAAATCAGATATTTTGCGGTACATTAACTGGGGAACTATTTGAGTGTCAGCTGTCAGAAATGTCAGCATCTTGGGCCATACAGCAGGACCTCAGCAAGTGTTTTGAGGTTTTCTATGACATACGAACATGGGCTTTAATGTCTAACATGGCAATATGCTACCATGGTCCCTTTGTGCGTCTAGTTATACAAGCTTAAATACTGTGAATCTGAGCACTGAGCTTGAGTCTGCATCTTCTGTTCCTCTGGTTATGAGTGCTTTCTGATCACTCTTCTGTGTAGACTACAAGGACTAATGTCAGTTTTTATCTTCTCTGCTTTGGGTACTTTAAACCCAGAAATTAAAGAAAAAGTAGTTACCAAGAGCATGTAATGTTAAGGCACGCGGTATGCATCTGAGACCTGGGAACCAACATCAGAATCAAGTAGTTTAGCAGCAAAAGCATTCAATTTCTCCTTGAAATCTCCTAGTAAAACATCTAAAAGAGGAAAATTCTATGCCTGCATGAAAAGAAGTTTCAAGGCAACTGGGATTTAAAGACAAAGTAATCTGACTTCAAACAACAGCAACTGAAAGCTGAACAATAAAAGATAGTGATTAACATTACACAAATTTATGAAAACTATTTGTACTTTTTCTCCCTTGTTAGGGAGAACATAAATAACAGCAAACAGTGAATAGTGAGTGTTTCCATTTATGTTTTCTGACAATACGGGAGCTAAAGAACATTCAATTACAATGTGCAGCAATGCATTAACTCCAAAGAACATTTTGTCGCAAGACATCCCCAAGATCAAACATAGAGCTGGTTTGGCATTTTTTAGAGGAACCATCAGAGAACTGCTGCTTGTTTAAAACCAAAATAGAACTTCTGAAACCAGTTCTGACAGAAATAGTTTCCCAAGTCCAGGCTGGAAATCCTAATGAAGAATAAGGAAGGAAAAAATCATCTCCTGTCCTACCAAACAAGCTCGCTGCACAATGTGCTTTGCTGACGTGTTCAGCATATTCAAAATTTCTGCCACTCAGAAGATGAATATCTTTTCTTCTCCACTCAAAAAAGCAGCCTACAAAACGGGCTGTGAACTTTTTTGGTGTGACCAAGCAGGTAACCTGACAGTTACAGAAAATAGCTCCTGATTTCATTTTATAAACAGATGAATTAGGCATGCAAAAGAAAAAGGGAAATGCTGTCTTTAAAATATATTTAGTGCTTGTTGCATTATCTCTAATTACTTCTTTTTTTTTTTTAATTTCTTGCTAGCCATGACTAGGCTCTGCCTCACCTACATAAAGTTCATAATATTGTATTGAAATACTGAGTGCTTCACAATACTCCCTCGGGAATCTTCCTTTTCCAGAAATATGTTGACTTCCTGAGGAATGATGAAAAGATCTGACTGCACAGTTGTCTAACGGCACTTCCCTTTGATGTACTTAGAAGTGTCATGCGTTAAAAGACTAAACAACCCAATAATTGCTAGATAGAACTGAAGTAGGTCTGGAAGTTCCATTATGTCATGAAAATTGTGACAAGAGATGTAAAAAAATTACTTTAGCTCAATCACCTTCACAGTCTGGCACAAAAAAAAGTGAAAACTTGAAATCATTGCTCCAGATTTCAGAGCTTGCATGACTCTGATGCTTTGGGTTAAATGGATGAATGTGGGTGTGAAAACAACAATTTAAACATGTTTTCCAGGTAGGCAGCTCAACACTTCTCTAGGTAATCACTTGTGCTTTTATCTAAGGCAGTCTCCATTAGTGCTCTCAAATCATATTTTCATTCCCAGCAATGAAAGCATACATAAAAACAAGAGTCCTTGCTAATCCAGGATCAAATTATGGCATTTGATTTAAATTAGTGTGAATTTCTGCAGAATGAAAAGTTCATCTGTGTTCTTTATGTTCAGCATCAAACTGGCTTTTCAGAAGTACATAAAGATTTTTTTTTTATTGTAAGATACTGTACAAAAGCCCAAAACAGTGCTGTAAGCTGGTTGGGCAAAGTTTTTCTAACAAATGTGTATTAATAATCTGTAGTATGTTGGACTTTCCAGACATAAAGAAGACAATAATTTTCTCATAGTTATCAGAAGAAAACTACATATTTGCCACAGGATCAGTTTTTCTCTTAAAGCAGTAAGAAGGTACAGGCAAGGTCCTCAGGTGGCATCCAAAAAGTCAGAGCTTCCTTCATCCTCCCAGCAACTCTTATCAAAGCCATTGAAAGCAAATAGCTTGGAAGTGAGCTGAAGGTATCTTTCACGGGCAACGAAAAATGCCTAAATAAATAAATAAATAAACTGGGAATCTGACTATAGCACAGAATTTGCTAGACTGTATCCTGCCATTAGAAGTGGGAATGGTAGTTATGGTGCATTTTCCTAATGTGAATTGGGAGATGCTGTGAAGTACTTGAAAACACCTGATTTTTGTTTGATCCTATCAGAATGAGGGGCTAAGCACAGAAATGTATCTTAACTAGTGATAAGGTAAATAATAAAGTCTCAATGCCAGATATTTTATATTGATATAATAGATGTAATAACAATAGAGCCTAGAGGCACTATAGCAAATGTTTGTGGAAACCCAAGTAAAGTTGCATGACTGGTACATACTGGCACTAAACGACTGGTTTCAGAGTGTATGGAAAGTTAAGAGCAATATTTTGCCCAGTGATAATTTCAACTGCTGTTAATACAGTGAAAAGAATCATGTACAGCCCTAGATTGAGCGAGTACAATGCATGCTGAAGACGCTAGGATAGTACTTGATAGAAATCTATGGAAAAGATAAGCAATCCCCAGTTTACAAAGCACCACAGATGGCTCGCTGAATTTCAATAGCACTGGAGCGCCCGATTCCTTTAAATTCTCTTGAAATCCACAGAGCACAGTCTGACGGTGTTGCAATACAACGTGTTCCCAAATTATATCAAATTGTAATTCAAACATGGCTGGCTGCACCAATACATACTAATAGAGCAAAGCACTCATACCCCTAATCCGCCCTGACGCTGCTGGCTTGCATTTTTGTCTCTAGTGTCTTATTATGCACGTTCTCACTACCCTTATAAATTTTCATCAATGTCTCTTCTCTCTTACTTAAAATGAAAACATCTGGATTAAAGCAACTAAATTCACCCTGTCAGTTTTGCATACACTCAATGGTTTTTAAAACAGAGCTCTCAGGCACTCTGTGTTTTCAAACTTCCTCCCTGCATTTTCAAACCTTCATCATTAAGAACACCCAAACTCCGAGTGAATGGTTTGACTTTCCTGTCGTGTTCCTTTGAACAACTTGTGCTCAAACGTAAATATAGTCTATCTGGTTTGGTATCTCTTAGCAAGCTACAGATTCACAAATAAATAGAGCTACATGGCTACATAACCTACATTTTTTATTAACAAACTGAACTAAAATGATCCTTATACTCAGCAAACTTTTCTTGCCAGCTCTGAGCCACGTAAGTGATACTTGCCACTCCTGTGCTCAGCCTCTTGCACTAGAAACATTAGCGGGTCTTAGCCCAGCATGGAAAGCTTTTGTCCAACTATAAGATCAGTTCCACCACAATTTATTGTTGTTTTGATTTTTTTTTTTACACAAGGGGGTTATTTTTCCTATATCTCTCTTTAGGGTGTTGATGCCAAAACCACATTTTGAATTTTCTTTCTGAGACATTCTCCTCAGCAAGGCAACCACAAGGCACTACCAAAACAACAAGCTGTGACACAAACAATTAGAGGGAAATTATCTCAGAATCACTAAGAAATGTGGGCACTACTTGTGGAACAAAAGCTTAACAGAAAGAAAACAAAGGAAAATTCCATTTAACCTCAGAAAGGACTGGAATGATCCTTCCAATCAAAGAGGAAAACTATGCGTGCCAATTATCTTTATCAAAAAAGACACTACCTTTCTCCTCCAATGTCACCCTTCAAAGGGAAGTCCATGTGCCAAACTGAGCAGGTCAGACGAAACCTAATTAATGCTAGATTATATCCAGAGTTTTCTAATAGAAAAATTCTGGAATAGTCTCTGAAGGCCCACATGGACTCTATCTGGGAAAGGGATGGTCACCTTCTCTCTCCATCACATCTCCTCAACAGCTTTCTATATTTTGCAGTCTCAAAGCAGCACAAATTACTTAGGGGCTCCTCTATACTCCAGAACTATACAATGTAGAGGCATTGGTCAGAGTGAAACTGCAGCAAAATTAGCGAGCTTGTACAATGAACAGGTACTCACATTGGCAAGAGATGCATCAAATAAATGCTTCTTTCCACAGTGGGCCTGTTTTACAAGGTCTTCTACACACTTTGAACTGTGAGATGCTGCTGTGAGATGTGCCTTGGTTATTGGTTCCCAGCAGCAGCCCTCCTTGAAATCGTATTTAGTAAAACTGTAATTCAAGCAGAGAAGAGAAGAGAACAAAGGCCATAATGAAAATGATTTTAAGTCCAGCATGTCACTAGTCTTTTCATCTAGAAACAAGTGCTACCCACCACTGGCAACTGTAAGACTTCTAATATACAGCAGTCTTTATTGTCTCTACCAATGAAAAAAATATTTTTCCTCAATGATAGCTACCAAACTATCAAAGGCTCAGAAACTAAGAATGCTTTTATTACATTCTTCATTCATTAGCACAAATTTGAAGGACCCCAAAGATCCTTATATGGACTTTGTGAAGTTTGTGACTGTACCAGTCATAGCCTCTTGCTGAAATACTGACATTTATATAAACCAGAAATGCACAACTGAATGGAGGATTTCTGTTTAGGACAGACCTTTCAGCAGAACTAAGAGAGCAACACTAAGAGCCCATATTATTTCTTCTGCCATTTATGCACTGTTAGCACTTCTTATGATGGCATCATGCAAAATCTCTGCAAAGCCCTTTCTTATCTCCCCACCACCACCCCCAGCTTCAGACCTGTGGCAACGTTTCTCTTTGCAAGTCAGCACTTTGTATAAAATATGGGACAGCAGGACCTGAGCTTCAGATCCTGGGAGCAGTCTGTACCATCACCTTATTTAGATCTCCTGTAGGTCTGAGTACTGAAGCAGAGGAATAAAAGACCCCATTACCTCCTGCTGGTTTTATCCTGGGAGCTGTAGTAGACAGGACACCAAAGCATGGGCTTTGGCACAGATTTCTCATCCTAAAGAAAAACAAGTAAAGCTGCAACATTAAAAATTCAGTAGACTGCTTGGCCAAGAAGAACACCAGAAAAAAAAAAAAAATAAATAAAAAAATCTGCATTCCAGGTTATTATTGGTGAAGGATCAGAAAAGTATTAAAGAAACTGAGAAAGGGACGGAATGTCTTGTTCCACTTCCAGCTTTCTAGCTCCAGCTATGTGAAAGAGCTATGTGAAATGCTACAGGGTCTCTTGGCACATAACTCTTTTAGCAGTGCCTTTCAGGAATAACTGTTTTTCAGGCCTCTGATCATTTTAAATATTATATATACATATATTATTTCTCTCCAGGCCCTGGCTTAATTGATCTTTTAAAAAGCAAAATTCCAGAGCTTACTGTCATGGAGTTATCTAGATCAGTCTATGTCCGTGACGGGGGCAGTAGGCCTGTGGGCCCCAAGGCCTCCAAAAATGGGAAGGTAAAAAGGGAAAAGCGGGGGGGAGATGGGAGCTAGGTTCAAGGAAACAAACAGAGCAGCAGCAATGATCTAAGGAGAAAAACTTATTTTACTATGATATTGGAGTGCAAGATAACACACTATAATACAATCTAATTGAAACTGAGACTAATAAATCAAGTAAAATAAGAGAGAGTTTTCCAAAAACCAAGAAGCCTACTTTGAAATTGAAGGCACCATGGCTTGGAAGCACAGCCACAGAGAGTGAGTGAGCATCACTTCTGTAACATACCTTCCTCTCTGACCATGAGGTCCTCTGGGACGTGTAGTTCTTCTCTGTGCTCCACATGATGTAATGATATGAAATATCAATAGCAAAAATCACAAAACCATAACACTTACTCACCATGGGTCAGTAGACCCTGTCCAAACAACAGAGAAGAAGACACTGTTCTCAGCTGTTTTATTCTATATGCTGAGCTACCTACCGCAGTGCATTATTGATGACAGAGAGGGGTTGATAACATGAGCTGCAGACACACACTGCCACACACAAGTAAGAGATATGAAAGGAAAGTATCTTCCTCAGAGACCACAGAATCATTGAATAGTCCAAGTTGGAAGGGACCCATGAGGATCAATGAGTCCATCTCCTAACAAAACTTCAGTACTGAACTTCAATATCTCATGCCCCAGTACAACATGCCAAGTGACATGATTCATTATCCTCCCCAGGCCTGCATTCAGCCCCTGCATTTCTTATTTTCACTGTTGATATGGATCAGGTGGCAGGTGGAGAAAAGAGGCCAGCTTCCCAGTGCTGTTAACCTTCTCCATGCTAGTGTCTGTGTTAGTTGCACAAGCAGTTGCATACATGTGAAAATTGCCTTTCTTGTTCACCAAAACTTTGCAAATCCGGTTCCACAGGAGCAGTTTTCAAAAACCAAAGTTCTTTTCACAAACTAGGAAACGTTTTCTTAAGTTCAAACATTTAGTTTTATACTTCAGTTACTACACATTATCTTAATTTTCAGGTTGTGTTCAGCTGCCAAATAGCAATCCTTTCAAAATGTTAATAAAGGGTGTTTCTGATAATTTCAAAACTTCTTATAAATATCTCTATTAAAAATCATGAAACGGGTATCTTCTTACATCCGTGTTTGGTTTCAGTTGATTATTGCCAGAAAAAAATAAATAAATGGATTAAAAATGAGCAGAAATATCCTGATTAAGTCTTGTTATAAAATGTCAGGGAAGTAATGTCTGCAGGGATGAGAAGCAATTAAATGTTCAAGTAAAACAATAAAGTGTAGGAAAATGTGCTCAGACAGTCAAAAGTCATAAGGTCAGCAGAGAAAATCATGCCAGAAAGAACAAACATGAGTAGAAGTTAGCAAGAAATAAAGACTTCTGGGGACTCTGAGGTGTGAAGAGCTGATGAGTCCCCTTTGTGAGGTGAATAAATAGAGGATAACATAGAAGGGAAATACAATTGCCGGGAAGAAGATCAGAAAGATGTGAAGCTGACAAGTAGAAAACAGACATAGAGACCAAAAACAGGAAAAAAAATTAAAGTGCCAGAGTAATGTGCTTTGCTTTTATTTCTGTGTAAGAACAATAAAGTTGGCTGCTATAGCTGCCATAAGACAGAAGGATGCTCACTGGGAGCAGTTCAAATGTGTCCATAGAAGTTTTTAAGGTTGTTGCAATCAAACTGTCAAATGTTCATATTTTCAGCAGATTCATAAGTTCATGTTTTCAGGCTAGCAAAGGTATTTCACATCTTTTTTAGATCATAGAGGAAGAAGTAGATAAAGTACGGTTGAAAAGTTCAGGCTGATGGGGGCCCCTTGCTAGCCAAGAGATTCACGTTCACATTCAGGTCTCTGCACATGGAGCACTCTATCGATAGCTACCAAATCACGGCCAAAAGAAAACAAAATGTATAGATTTTAAATATATAAAAAATTCCTTTTCAGACACCGACCCCCAATACAACATGGGACACATATCATTTATAGATAGAGTTTTACTCTTCATGAAAGGAAAGCTGCAGATGAATCACACATCAAAGACAAGTTAAATCAAATCCAGTCTGTTGAAATTGTTGCTATCATCTATTAAGCAGACGAGGGAAGCAAGAAATTAAAATAAGCTCTTAAAATATTGATAAGCCTGGAGTTGCTGGGACAAAGATTCTTTGCTTTTCCTTTAATTTAATATGATGGTTTCTCACATACCACTGCCTCTGTTTGTTTAGAAATATATTCAGGTCTTACAAAGATTTCTGAAAAGGCATAATGAGTTCTGTGATTTGCATAAAGAAAATTGTATTTAGAAATGTCTGTTCCACTTTTTTAAAGCAATAGAAAAGAGTTTCTACTCAGTTACATTTCTTTCCATTGTCTGTGAAGGATAAAGGATTCCCTTTGATCAGTCCAAATCAACCTTTTCCAATCTTTGCTCGCTTTACATTCAGATGCTTCAGTTATATCTATTCTCTTCCATAGCAACATTAGGTTTCATTTCCTTAATACTGACATCTGCTGAAAAAGTTCAGAGATCTGTAACTTCTGCAGTTAATGGGAGTGCACACCTCATCCTTTCCCTCCAGCCTGAGTCAATCTGGAGAGATAGCAGGATCACCTCTGGTATTAAGTACTCCTTCACAATAAGACCTGTATGAATTATACCACTATACATCTCAGCAAGATAGCTCCCTCTAATCTGTTTGCACAGTATGTATATGCTCTGTTTCGTTTCCATCTGAATGTTAGTCTAGTGAGATAAGAGTATTTTTTTAAATATATATATATATGTTGACTATCCTCAAATGAGGCCACAAAATCTATGTGAGCATGGGAAGCTAGCTGGGGTGGACAGTGATATTTACACCAAGATCCTCATTAAGTTTTCTCCTCATCTAATTGACTACAGATTAACTGGTTCCTCCTGTGAGCAGCAAGGGTGCTTTCTGGCTAAGAGGGGGAACAAGCCAGATAATGCAAAGGGCAACCCAGTTCAATTGGCTAATCATTTCAAGCATGCATGAGTCAGGGACTTCAGCTTTTTGAGTTCCAGCTCCGACACTGAACCATCTAAGAAAAAAGCTCAACACTGTCAGTGCACAGCAGCTGCACTCCTGCACAACTCCTGCCTGCTCCAGGCTAAAGACAGGGGAAATTGGCCCTTTCTGACAACACTAAGTAGATCCAGCATGTGGATGGAGGAAGGGCAGTCATACTGACCTCAATCTCCACGGGAAGAGTGGAAAAAAGCCCAAAACTTTCCCCACCTTCTGTAGTTACTCTGACACCCGCAGACCTGTGGCTCAAAGTAAGATTTTGTTACAAGAGAGATGCCAATCAGTCTTTTCCTTTCTTTACAGTGAATTTTCAAAGCAGGACTCTGCTTTTTTTATACTAAGTTGTTTCAGACACCTCAAACAGCATCTGTACAACAAGAAAAATACCAGCTATGTGATTAAAGGTTTTCAATTATCTTCACTCCATGCTGCCCAGGCACTTTCTATGACACTGTCCAGAAGGTCATGCATAATTTGGCAGAAATAATTTTGATTGACCTTGATATTTGTCAGTTTGCCAAAATTCTACTATTGTCAAGAAATGCCAAGCAGAATTTTTTCAGTTTCTCTCTTTGTTTTGTATCTCATGTGCTGATGCAAAATGTAACGAGGAACAAAACAAAAATCATGGTTCTGTTGGACTAATGAGGCTGTGACAGGAGAGACTTTTTAATCCATTCATGGTAGCTGTGTTCCTTCCTACCTTTGTGTTGTTATGTGACCATTCTTCCTTTTAAATCGCTTTGTATTTCACATGTAGATACAAGTGAGGTGTAAATCTCTAAATTGACAGGAGAGATCTTGCTCACGAGGGTGGTGGTAAATTCCCACTTAAAGCTCCATACCAAACATAAATCAACAAACATGATAACAATCTGCATGGTCTTTCTGAGGTACTGCTATTAGCAACGATCTTGTGGCAAGCTGGAACTCTTCTGAGTGACTGTCAGGGCATACCAATGTGGCTTTTTGCAATTCTAAACAGAAATATGGGGGAAAAAAATGACTTGGCATTAGGAGTCCTCTTGAGAAGCACTCGTATTTCTAAACTACATTAGACTCAGTCTGAAGACAATACAACTTTGAACACGAGAATATTTTTGTGCACAGAAAAGAAGGAAGTAACACCATTCAGCTGCAGTCTCTCAGAAATAATCACACTTCATATTGGCTGCACTAAAGAAAAGAACATCATGGAACATCTGTCCTCAACAAAACACTGCAAGTGTCTCATATACCTTTACTGGCCCTTTGATAGACTTCAGACATCTTCCTTATTAATACAGTATCTGAGTGTCAATTACACGTGCTCTCAGGCTCTCCATTCTTGGTATTGAATAGTTATAACATTTAAAACTCTCAGTTTTTATATGTTCTTACTATTACTTTACCCTACCAAGAGATTCCTATATCAGAGAAATCTTAAGAGATCATTACAGTGTAATTCTGAAGAGGAGAAGAAAGCACATGTGATATCAAATGTATATTTGATATATCACAATTCTATGATTCTGTGATATATACATATGTATATACACATATACATATATACACACATATATATATTAAAAGCATTAGTTCAAGGAACCTTTCTCTAGCATACTTTACCTTCTGATTTTCCTGGTTACTTTTGCCAGAATATTGGGTAGGGAAGTAGTTTTCTATGCATGACTGAGCTCTACAGGGTCTATTCTGTTGCTGGCAGCTGCTGTGTTCCTATGAGTACATCCCCATTTTCTTGTTCTCATACTGAGGAGATGACAAGGTCTAGCAGTGTTAAAATGCACAAAGGATTCTCCCACCCTGGTATGCTCACATAATGGAAGCTCGTGCCTGACAGTTCTGTTAAGCTGCTTCCATGCTGGGCATCAGTTTATTGTATTTCAGTGTGTTTAATAGAAAAAATATATGTATCTGAATTTTGTTCCTTAATATCATTCCAGTGATGGAGAACCTTGTCATGAGGAGTGGGCTTTCCTTTGTTGCAAGAGAGAACAAACATCCCTGGTTTGTGCTATAGCATTATGCAATTATTCGTTATATTACAAACTATACTTTCCCACTTCTGTGTGACTGACAACTGGATTGATGAACACTGGACTTTCAAAGCACTTAAAAAATTATTTCCTCCTCCAGAACAGTACACAGTGCCAGTCTTCAGTTAATGGCAATAATTTTGCATATAAGAATGCATTTTGATACGCAAAAATTCCTTTGTGCCTGAGAGCTGAACAGGTTGCTGTTCTACCTAAAAGTAAGCAGTTTTCTGCAGTTCTGTTGCCACACACTCTTATTTCCAAATCTAAATACTCTGCTCTGCATTTATTTTTTTCAGTACTTCCCCAAAATGTTCTGAACAAAATTATCTGTCAGGTAAATTTTGTCTAAATCTCATTTTTAGTGCCAGGATTGTATCACATTTACCTAATTACAATGAAGAGCAATTCCAGCAATTTTATTTATCCATCAAGAAGTTGTACCACTGAAAAAGAAGGAATTATGTGAAAATATTCTCTTTCTCCAAAAGAAGTGTAAGATAGAATCGCTGAAATGTTTCTGCTTTATAAAAGCAAAGTGCACTAAACCAAATGCTGGGTAGTACAGATCCTATCAACTGCATCCAAATTCCATCACATTTAGCCCAATGAAACACATAATCTTTCATTTGTATGTAGGATTTTAAAAATTCACCATAACAAACCTTGTTTGTATGTCTTTTCTCTGTCTGGGTGTCTGTGCGCACACCCAGCTAGTTGTCTAGGAAAGGAGAACTGTAGGGCTAAGTCCTTGAGATAGCCTATGTATTCAAATCCTTAATTACTGATTTAGGTGCCTTAAAAGATTCTTCTAAATTTGGAAGCAACGTCCCAAATGTCTGCATATCATAATTACATTCACCCTCAACCCACTACAAAAAAGGAGCAGCACCTCTTTTCTCTTCCACTCCGGCTTTCCCTTGAGGGTGAAGTACTTCAAGAAGCTAATTTTTTATTCATTTATTTTTAGAGCTAAGGATACTGCCTCCATCTTCCCTCCTTCCCCTTTCAAAAATTTCCCCAGTATCTAAACCTGGCATGCTATCTGCTCAGAGCTCTTTGAACTTATTTTTTGTTTTCTTGCCACATTTTAACTCCTTTGATCCAGGTAGTAAATGTCATCCCATCCTTTGCTGTCTTCAGTGGGCTGTGCTTCCCCTCCTTATCATCCAGATAACGCCGCAAGTATCTTTTCCCTCTCAGCTTCACAACGTGGTCTTCCCCATTTTGATCTTCCTTTATGTTAGCACACCAAGTCCCTCTTGTCAGCAAGGTTTCTGTTTTTCAGTCACACAGGCACACCAAAGAACATCCGACTTGAAATCTCACTCATAATCTTGTTTTCCATTTCAAGCATTTTATGAATTCTTCCAAAATCTGATGCACCACATTCTGCTCTGTTTGCCAACATAAATCTTATTTTCATCCTAGCAGTAATTCCAGATTTACAGTGGTATAAAAAAACCCATATTTTTGCACTAAAACTTTATTTGCTAGGCATTCTCTTTTATTTAAGCAGCGTATGGCAGAACAAAAGCTCTAACTGAAAACAATTCAGGGATTTACGTGTTTATGATAATGCTTAGCAAACCTTAGCAAATATCATGAATCCTTTTTTGCATGAGCAAAATAAGTTTAAAAAACAAAAAAACAAAAAACCACCAAACAAACAAAAAAGGCTGTTCAAGAAGGTCTGTAGCACAACTTATTCCTGCAAAAGTCAATTCCATTTCTTTGCCACACCAGCCCTCCCTCGCACTGATTGGGAGGACAATATTCCTGCTCTGATGGGACACTGTGATTTCACAGGCTCTATTTTATGTGTGAATGCTGGTTCTCCACCGAGAAGCTAGAATTTTCTTCTCAATCTATGTGAATATTCCTATGGACCAGAATGGCACTCGTTGCATCTCCTAGTGCAAGGTGATGTCTGTCTGTTTCTGACACTGCTGCACAGGTATCTCCATACATCAGAGGGCCCACAGAGCAAATGAATCCAACAACTTCTCAAAGTAAATATGATCCCACACAAAACTTGTTTAAACCCTTTATGACATAGCTGTAAGTCAAATGAAGGGAAAAAGTGGTGTTATTAAATCTAGAACCAAGCATTCATACTTGAAAAAAATTGTGCAGGAACCTATGTTGATTAGCCTATGATGATGATTAGCCAAGAGAGAGTGCAGTCCATAGTGGCAGGTCTTAGTCTTGACTTCATCATACCACCAATAAGTGCTCAACCAAATACTCATATATTTGGATTTATCCAACCCATGTCACTTAAGCCTGTACTCTGATTATGTGAATACTTAAAAAACAAACAAAAAAGCAGTACAAGAAGCAAACTATTTTTAAGCTCTCAGTAGTGGCTCTGCAAAATATTTGGCATTCTTTCTGGAGTCCAAGCTCCTAACTCATGACTGTACATAATCATCTCAGCTTTCACTTGGGAAACAAAATACAAGATTCCAAGCTCCTGTGGCTTAAGGAGATAAGTGGAAAATGCACATCCTAAAGGCTTCCACACCAGAAAATCAAATATAAAAATCTCAGAGACTATCTGGTTTAAAATCACATGATTTCTAATCTGCTCTTCTACCATCTCTGGCCTCTGACTTAATTGCTTTTTATAAGCATGGGGCTGCAAACACTTCTTCCATACAGACTATTAGCAGGGGTCCAGCTCCAGTCCTAACATTTTTCTGGTCTTAGAGCCATTGGCTATAATACAGTAAAACCAGCCTGTACAGTATCATTAGGATTGTTTCTTTAATATCTGCTTATTATCCACTACTTTTACGTTCTGTTGATGGAATGTGATCTAGCTGGCATTAATCACTGACGAAAAATAGCGCTGCAAATAAAACACCTAAATAGAATGTTTTATACTTATGCCTGATCTCGGTGATTGTTTGTGGTTTGAAAAACAGAGACCATAATTTTAATGCAAATGAAGTTACTTCATTCTCTCTCCATTGCTGCACAATCAAATAAAGTAGCAAAGGAAATGAGTGCAATTCCTTGGACTTGTTTGCCTGTGCACCAAGTTCTAAATGCATATCGTGTGAGGTAGTAATTACCTTCCTAACTGATTTACTTCTCCTACTGGGGCTTCTGAGCCACCCCAATTTGGCAGGAATCCCATATATTTATCTATTATGAGATGCATAATATCCTGAATTATTCCATGCACTCATAGCTTAATTTGGAGAAGAACTGTGAACACATCTGGGGTTAGACCTTGGACTTACACTATTAGAAACAGAAATCTTACAGATACCACAGTGAAAGACCTCTCAATAAAACACAAGAAACTTAAAACAGGCACTTTTTACAGAAGTATTTGATGTGAAAGGCAATGTGGAAACAACAAAGGTGGAAGAAAACTGCTTTTGCTTTTATACGAACCCCAGTGATCCAAGAGAGTGAATAGACTTTGGATTTCCACACACTCGGGCCCTTAAAGCCTGAAAGATCTCAGGGTGGATATTCCTAAGTCAGACAATGAGGTATCTGTCTGAGATGACTACAGTGACTAGCCCTGTAGTCAGAGCAGGGCTGGCAGCAGAGAAGAAGAAGCAAAAATTACTGTGCCACTGCTGACCACTGTGTGCTGAGATCAAATTCTCCCAAAGGCCATATAATGCTAAAAGAGCTGCACCACAATCAGGCCAGAAACGTAATGTCACCAAGTTTCACTGCAATAGTGATACACTGATAGCAAGGGATGATAATTTTTTCAGATCTGTTCTAAGAAAGAAGAATTTATCTTTAAATAAAGGCAGCTATACTAACTTTGTCATGGCTTCATGGACTAGTTCAGCCATGTCTCCTTTGCTCATTTTACTTCTAAATGCACCGGGTGATTTTTGGTATACAAATGTCATATTGTCTTTTTTTTTTTTTTTTTTTTTTTTTCCAATTAAACTATCAGGTTTTACTGAGATGTCTAGAAAGGAGAGAAACAAAATCGGATTTCAAGTCTTACTGATACATAAAAGATTACTAATCAATGAAATATTAGATGATCACACAAATACTTTAACTTATCTTATAACTTAACTTATCACTTCGTAATTTACTTAGTCACTTTGCTCCCATTACAGGACTTGAAAATTACATTAAGAAATCACCCTCCTCTTTCATTTTTTATTTCTAATTGCAAAATGTGTATTAGCTGCTAAATTGCTAACCTGATATGAATGAAAATATTATGGCAAAGCATCCTAAAGTTCCATGATATCAGTGAAAATACCTTCAGGGAATGGAAGTGAAGAATTTGAAGTGAAGCCATGGCCAGGAGGTTTTCAGAACCCAGTCAAAACAGGAGTTGCTTCAAAACTGGTCTACCATGTGTAAGTTCTATGAAGCAAAAGGTAGTACAGAGTACTAGAATGCTATCTTAATATTTCTTTGCTTTGTGTAACGTGTACATGATGTAAAAGGCCTTCTTTTCTGTGTCTTTTATACCTTCCAAATAATATTGTTGTTTCTTTAACAGTTTAGTGCAGCATAAGATGTTTAAAAATAACATGCATTTCCCTACTAAGATTGTGATTTTTCACTCGGTGAGACAAATCTCCATTTTGCAATGGCTGTTTAATTATAGTGGATGGTAACTGATAGACAACTATGTTTATCAGCAGCGAATGAAAATGTTTCTATTAATTTATTACTGTGTGCTCTGTCATTGCCACTGATGAATGTAAATAACTCTGATAAAAATACAGAGGAACCTGTTCAGTGGATGGGAGGAATTTCATTAGGGCATGGGAAATTTGTTGTATGCCAGTGATCTTTGTTTTGTTAAAAAAATAAAATCATAGCAGATGAGTATGTAGTGCTCACCTAGCAATATTTTGTCAGCCCTGCTGATTAATTTCACGTGGATCAAAACACTGGGGATAATTCTTTTTACCATGCCCACTTCATAGAACCATTGAATGGTTTGAGCTGAAAGGGACCTTTAAGACCATCTAGTTTCAACCCTGTGCTATAGGCAGGGACACCTCCCTCTAGACCAGGTTGCTCACAGCCCTATCCAGCCTGGCCTTGAATGCTTCCAGGGAGGAGGCATCCTCAACCTCTCTGGAATTTCTTCCAAATGTCTATTGAAACAAAATTGATAGATATCACCTCACCTTTGGCTGTGCTTTGCTAGTGACCTAAATTGTCCCAAGGCATCTCTGTCTCTCTGGAGTCCATGGTTGCAGCCTCAGTTTATCAGCACTTCATTCTCTTGTAGCTCTGTAGGCAGGTAGAGCTGCCCATGGCTCAGAAGATCAGCTCCTTCCCAGACGTGGCCATGCAGATGGTGACACAAGGAGCACCTCAACAGTGAACTGGGTATTCCAAAAGACTGAGGGGGTTGCAGATCATCACTGGACCTAGTGGACATCAAGGAAATGTCAACTGCATAACTGGAAATATTATGGTTCCCCCTACATCTAAAGCAAGCAATTTCTTTTCTCTGTATCTCAGCCCCAGGAATACCAAACATGAGACAAACAATGATTGTTCAATGGAGTTTTAAAGTGTGGGATTTTTTTTCTTTCATTTATCAACTTCTGATGCAGATAACTCTCCTCTGCAACTTTATCCCATCTAGAATTACATTTATCCAGAAGGATTCTTGTGATATCCTCTAATAGAGTCAAACTGAACTGCTTTAAATGGTTTGACAACAGCTTGTAAGAAAATATATAATTTTGATCCTTTTCTAGGCAGTCACTTTCATTGTTCTAAGTAACAATGCTGAGATGTTGTACAAATAACCATAAAATTGTATTACATGTCCACAACCTTTTCTTGTTCTTCTGCCACATCCTCAACCCTTAGTATTGTGTCCAGTATCAGTTTACTAATTTCCTCAAAGCCTTCCCAGCATGCTGATAGATGTCAAGAGACAAAATGTGAATTTATTAATGTAGCAGTGAAAGAGGATTCATATATATATATGTGTGTGTATGTTCGTGTGTGTGTGTTTGTGTGTGTGTATGTATGTATGTATATATTCTGGTAATATATGCAAGCAATACAATACAAACAGAAACTCTGGTGTAGAATACAAGTGCAGTAGGGAAGCACACAGTACCCATTATCCAAGTTACCATTGCTGGCTGCACATCTAATGGTTTGCACAGGTAAAAAAGCTATATATGGTAAATGCTGAATATATGCTTTTGTCACTAATAATCTGGACAACTGGAACCTGAATGAAACAGAACTGTGACTGCTTCTTTGTATGATGTCGTTCTTAATACTGTTTTGTAAAATATTTTTTTATTTCTTAATGCGTTAAAAAAGGCACTCTAAATCTGTGCCTAGCATGGAAGATTCCAAACAGCCTAAGGTTCTTCTCCTCTGGTGACTTGCACCGTTCTGGGCTTCATGTATGAGAGAGAGGCTCTTCAATGAGGAAAAGCAACTTCAAATTGCCACTTTCAATAGTATTCCAGTTACATATTAGGGGATTTTCACTTCATCACTTCTCAGCCTTCCTGAAGATAAGCAAATCCTATTTGTTTCCAAATAGAAGCCATGTTTTTTTCTAGCTTCTCAACCTTTGCCATTGCTCTTGTTCTTAACCTTCCCAATCCACACTGCCCCACACAGCAGGCCCTTGAGGGCCCACTACAGCACAAGGATTTCTTTATTTGTTTCACGATACTTTATCAAGTCAAATGGTAGGTGTTTTTCTTTAGCATGCCGGCACCATTGATTCATGCCTGATGTGTGGACCATTCTCAGTGATGGATCCTTTTCCTAAGGACAATTTCACTAGTAGTTCCTATCTACATCTTTGAGATCTTCAGCCACTTTCACAGCTCCTTAATTCTTTATTTTAGAAGTTCATAAATTTTCCTGCTTTCCAGAGAGGGAACACTAGAACAGCAATCAGTTTGGTGCTTGTGGCGTAGAGATGCATATAAATGGTGAAGGCATTAAGCAGAAAAATAGAATAGGAAATAATGCTAGGGTTTTTCCACAGGGAATTCATTTTAAACTTCCACATTTTGTGAATATTTGTTCTTGAAAGAATGAAGAAATAGACAATCAAAATTTAAAAAGCATAGTGTTTTACAAACCCTGGAGTAGGTAAAGAATTCTGAATCTGATGTTATTATTCCATTTTTCTAAACACAATAATTCACTACTCATTTACACAGTATGATCTCATGTATGCCGTTAATAATAGCTATCATTTATAAAGCCCTAAGCCCTTCATTCAGTAAATAAGAGCTGTTTTTCTGAATCTAAGGGAACTGATTTAAAGAGAAACAAACAGCTGGATTATTAAACATTAATTCAGATGCACTTACAAAAAAGAAACCACTTACTTCCTTTGTGATTGTGTTTACAATAAGCACCTTTATTATATTTTATCATTAAGCTTATCAGGAGATATGGAAATAAAATCTGCTTAATGGAAAATAAGGCTTCTGTAAAGAAAAGGCTTATTTAAAGTTCATTATAACCATACAAAGCTATCTAAAACTTTCCGGTTCAGACAATGAAGTGATGAGGGTCATCTTCAGAGAAAGCTCTGTTGCTAGGAGACTCAAGCCACTAAATGTTACAGTAGGTTGTAATATACTCTTTTTGTCAAGAAAGTCAAAGACAAACGTACTCACCAGAATGCACAACATTTCTACCAGGTGTGCTTCATTTTACAGGAGAAGAAGGGATACCTGCTCTCCTCATTGAGCATTGCACACTTCCATTTTCTTGTTTTGCAGTATCACTTTTTTAGGTCATCTCAATACATTCAGGACTCCCATAGATAACTGGTTCCAGTGGACAAAATAAACAGAGGCAGGGAATGGTCAGACGTTGAAGAGTTTGGATTTCAAAAGGTTTAAAAGGGAGAACAGAGAGTAGCAGTTAGCAAGGCACGACTAAAATACTGAATCATAGAATCATTACAGTTGAAAAAGACCACTAAGTTCACCTACTCCAACTATCAAACCATCATATAATCTAGTCCAGCCATCAACCTATATTGCCTAGCTTGAAAACAGCTCAGACTGGAGGAGCACACCCAGTCTTTCATCGCTGTTAGAATATGTTAGAGGAGTTCCATGTGGACAAAGGGTGGATCAGCATTCAGATGTACACAATCACTAATTCAGTGCAGTAGCCTATTTGCTTTTGCTGGCCTCACGAATCTGATACTAAAACCCAACCACCTTGTTTTGAGCAGCAACACCAGTGCAATAGAGTCATGGAATGATTAAGGTTGGAAAAGATAATTAGTCCAACCATCGACCTATCCCCATCATGCTCACTAACCGTGTTTCTCTGAGCTGCATCTCCACAGTTCTTGAAAAACCTACAGGAATGGTGAAGTCCACCACTTCCCTTGGAAGGCTGTTTCAATGCATCACCACTCTCTGAGAAGAAATTTTCCTAATATCCATCCCGAACTTCTGTTGGCACAACTTTATCATTCTCTCCAGTCCTAATAGTAGTTACCCAGGAAAAATGACCAAACCCCACCTCACCACAACCACCTTTCAAGGAATTGCAGACAGTAATAAGAGCCACCTCTTCTCTAGACTAAACAATCCCAGCACCCTCAGCCACTCTTCTCAAGACTTGTGTTCCAGCTTTGTTGCCCTTCTCTGGACATGATCCAGAACCTTAAAGTCTTTCTTCTAGTGAGGGAACCAAAACTGAATAGAGTACTTGAGGTACAGCCTTGAATTTCATTCCAAAGGACAGTCCTAGTGCCTCATAACAAACAAATTCTTACAGAAATTATTTTTAGGAAGGGAAATGAAAGTACTGAAGGCAGTCTGTCTTTAACATTAAAAAGGTTACAGAGACCTATGAGCAACTTTGCTGTAAGATTACAGAGATGGTTCCCACACAAATGAAAAAGAATTAGGAACTAAAGGAATGAAGACATCTTTTTAGGGACAGGTTGCTCAAGAGTCTCTGTACCTCTGCTTCTGATTCCAAATGACAAGAAGTGAAGGCATGGTGGAGAAAGAGAAGCTGGAGTGAGGAGTCTGTAATGATATTAATTGAATATAAGAGCTGAAATTAAATAGAGTTGAAGTTTTATACATTTGCAAAAGCTTCTGTCTCTGTAGCTAGTTTGGATTAACTGTCAGACTCTTCACTGGCATAAAAGACTGCAGTAGGCTGATAATGAGGCTTTATTACAGATCTTCATTTGGTTAAAAAAATAACTCCCCTAGAACTGCCTAGAATTGTGCCTAGTATCATCTAGAGACCTTTCAATGCCATTCACATTTCACTAAGACTTTGGGATTGCATTTTTCCCCATCGCCATTAAGAATGAGAAACAGGAATACATAAACCACACCAGAGGATGAAAAATAGGACAGCATTTTCTTAACATTGCCTACATGGAGGTCTTCTGAAGTAAAAACGCTCCGTAAAAAGCTGTGAAATGAAAATCAGCAGAATGAATATTCATTCCTGCTTACTCTCCTTTTGTCCTTCCTCTTGTATTCTGTTCCCTCTTCCCTGAGCTTTTTCCCAGTTTCTTTAAGAAGGCTTGCAGGTTAACTACCTTGTATTTCTTGCCTGTTTTCCTCATTATGCTGAGAATTGGGAAACCACATACCAAAATTGTGGATTTGCCCAGATGGCTATCCAATTGGAAGGAAACAGTGAGAGGAACAACCAACACATTGGACGACTACATCATTCTGCAGTCTGGGCAGGCAGGAAATACAAGAAATCAGCATGCACTGTGGGTTAATAAATACATGTTGTTTGATGAGCATGTGATGAGTAGCATCCTTACAAAATGGCCATTATCAAACTGTAATAGTTTATACAGGCTAAAGTGCTCAAAATTAATGAGGCATTTGTTCTCAGGGAAGAACCTTATTAAGAAAATGCTTTTGTTCTTAAACACAATGAATCATGTGGATTAATTAATACCAAATGCCTTTTTGCAAGGATGTTCTAAGATTTCATTCTGAATTCTGCTCCTTTAGTCTACAGAGGTGCTTAATAACTATGGAACAGATTAATAACTATGGCACATCAAACAACTGATCTGCTTTGACAGCAACAGAGAGCCATGTACTGCTGTGCAAGCTGCACAGTTTGTAGCTAGAGTGAAAGAGCCTTAAATTTCTAAAGTTCAAAGCCACTTATCTGACATGGAGAGTAGAGGAAAGAGTCTTATAAAAGGTTTAGACTGGATGCAGGACTTGACTTTGTCTTGACAACTAAGTCTGAATTGCTATGTTCTGTACTAGCACAGGAGCCAGTAGCTTAAGGCAGAGAATTAGATATTTGCTGTCAGCAGCTCTTCTCTGAAAGGGGAGGTCTGCACCAGAGGCATAACCAGAGTGCAGACCTGAAACAGAGTGGGGCAGAGAGTTGAAACGACATGGAAAGAAAGATGGAGAAGATACCATGAAAAAGAAGATCTGCAGACACCCATTCACAATTTGTTTTCCACTCTAATACCTCTCTAGAAGCCAGTAAAAGAAGATATAAACTCCATACAACTACCAGATGGGTAATTCACTTGCTGAGCTAAAACATATTATTAGCTGTGTTCAATTCCTAGAAGAAAGCAGTAAAGTGGTTACTGATTCATTGTGCAAGCTAATGGCTTTGAAAGGCCCCTTACAGTTAATGTTGAGTCAGTCTCCAGTGAACCTGTGAAAGGAAGGCCTATCAGGAAGCACTTTCCCATAACACAGTGGTGAACTCCTATCCACTTTCCCTCTTGCAAAATTAAGCAAAAAAATATATACTCAGAGCTGGTATACAACAGTCTGCAGCCCTGATTCCATCAAAATAAATAGGTTCATGTTCCTTGCATCAAAGCTATTCCTAGAATATTTTCTGTAACACCATCATTCTTTGCACTTTCAGAATGATAACTGCCAAGTCTCTGGTGAGTGCACAACCCAGCACTCTCATTCCCTGTAATAACCACCAGATTTTGCAAGACAATAAATTCCTGAACAATTATCTGAGTGAACATTTGCTGCATCTCTTCCTGTGCTATACAGCCAAGAATGACCTCCCCAGGGCAGGTGACATGCCATCAATTACACCTAAGGGATGGCAAATTAAGGGGTTTGACTGACAAACTAGTATGAACCCAGAGGTCTGGAGTCTTGCTTTGCTCCTGTGTTTGCCCACCCATCACTGGTGGTCAGCTGGAAAAGGACAATCAGTGGTATGTCCACTGGCTGATGTCTAACCCTGAATTTGCACTCAGCCTCAGAGGCTTCACTAATCAAGCACACACCAAATTACATTTGACAGTGCAAGAGAGAGAAAAGCATGCACACTAATTCCAATCACACTCGGCAGGAGTGAAAAAAAATACATGAGACGCAATGAAGCTCTGTTCCTTATGCACATCCCAGTCCCTTTGTCCCTCACTGTCATTCACAGCTTGGTTCATTTGCATCTTTGAATATAATTATACTCAGAGCAAGATCATGGTGCATGAATTCATTCTGTATTTACCGTTTGGTCTTCCATCAGTTCACACACCAGAGGCAATTTCAAAAGTGATGGTGCTTTAACACCTTGACATCAGGTTTCTTCTTACCCTGTAGTAAATCTGTAGGGACTTGGGGTTTTGTCAGGATGAGATTCTCTGTCAAACATCTCAGCATAGCTGTAATTATAAAACCATTTACTTAGAACAGTTTTTGACACACATTCTCTACTTTATAGATGCATTGAAGATAATTGCTTAATTTCCTTAAAAGTCAATCTGAAATGGGAAGAGATTGGACTGCTACAGTGGTCATATTTCACTTTAATGAAAAAAGACCTGTTTCAGAAGTAAACATACTATAGAGGTTTAATTAGTATGGCCACTTAGACTGATTGAAAAATGAATATTGGTCACTACTGTGGGCAAAAGTGGCTTTCCTCTTGAAAAATAACTATGTTTTTCTGTCCAGCTGATTCAGAGTAGGTGGGTGAGTTTAGATTGTTTTGTTTGGTCAAAAGACGTCAAGAATATGGAGATAGATCTGTCTATTTAATTTGGGCTCATAATTAAATAGAAAAACACCATCTTGAAATAAAGCCAAAGTTAAATTCAGTGTTCAAATTGGATATCTGAATATTTTCCTCCACTTTTTTGTGGCCGAAACCATTTACTAGGTTGAATCTAAACTGGAAAAGCAGCTTACATTTCCCTCTGCAACTCAGTTTTTAATTGAATGTAATACTACTACAATACAATGCCATCCTTGATGCTGTATATTATAGGTGGGTAAGGCTGGACCTTCAGGGGTCCCTTCCAACTTCAACCATTCCCTGAGTCTGTGATTCTGCCTCTATTAGGAGCATAAATAAATAACTGAATATTCGTTACATTCACAACCAACCATTTTAACAGTCATATAACCATAGTACATTTTGCTATGAAAAACAAAAGCTACTATTCTACAGGGATATGGCATCAAGTAGACAGCCTGTCTTGACAAATCAGAGAGCAGTAATGGCTCAAGTGGTTGGGAGAAAAGTTACTACTTGTGCTTTCTGCTGCAAGCATTTTTCCATAATTATTTTCACTCCATAAGGGATTATATTTTATCTTGAGGCATCTCTTTTTTCTATAGTGCAAATGCTAAACAAGACCATGCCCTCATTCAAGAGCTTATAAAATAGATGAGACATAGCTATCTTCTTTCCTATATGTCAGCACTGGGATGGGAGGTTTTTAGATTGAAATTCACATCTTTCGACTCTATAATAGCTTTAAAGAGAGAGATAATAGCCAGGAGACTGCATAAGTGAAAACACTGAACCAGGGATTGAACACATTGTTACCCTGCTGTCCCAGTGCTGTGTTAATGACAATTTAATGCAGCATTTCACAGCTTAGTTCCTCATTCTGAATGGGGTTAAAGCTGAATTATTCAGTTTAAATAGAAAATAATTATAAATGAGTTCAAAAGATTCTCTAAGGCCAACATACCTGAAAACACCGGGAAAGATTTCAAATTGCTTCAAGCAGAATGTGAACTTTGTGGGGTTGTTTGTATAATGTCTATGATAGTTATCTTACATTTATAGTCTGACTTCCCAAACCAAGGCCCATTTGAAATGTCACCGAGGATCTGAAATGTCTCAGTTTAATAACAAGAGAAAATGAGCTCTGAGAGGTCACCAGAGGTATACAGCTGTGGCAGTGCACTAACCTCTAGAATATGTTATTTGAAATCATCAGATAAGGTTTTGTCACTTTAGAACTGAACACTTTGTTAGTGTGGATATAAACAAAGGAAGTATGATAGAAAAAAAAAGTGAACCAACTGATAAATGAAGCACAACCGGAAAGTATTTAATATCTTGTTGGGTTAGAATTACTTTAAAATCCGGGGGGGTGGGGGGGATCTTTCATCAAGTACTAACATTGAAAATGAAACCAATTTTCTTTTTTATTTGTCACGATAAAACATACTGAAATCATTGCCTGTAAAAACATGACTAGACTGCAAAACTGCTGACAGGGCACTGCCTACAGAAGGTGTCTAGCTTCTAAGACTTAGAGTAACATTCATCTTCCATCTTCACACGGGCTCATGAAGCTATCAGCATACTCACATATCAGTGCATCAAACAGCAAAATTCTTTCTGAAGGATTGTAGCTGTTCTCAGTCATTGGTCAGGTATGAAATTGCTAACATCTATTTTAAATAAAAGATAAACCATGCATAGATTTGGACAAGCATATCTGAGTTTGTATGGGAGAGGACAGGAATGAATTGCTGATGGCAACTTTGCCCTGTTGTACATCAGATAATCAACAATTCTGCATATCTCACTTGCTGTAATCTTTTTCTGCATATCTGTCACACCTGACCACCTGGAATGATCTTCTTATGATACAACACTATTATTCAGTTCTGTAAAAGTTATAGCTTTATATTTCTGGACAATACCTCCAAAATAAAGGTACTGAAATACTTGATGAACAAATTTCCTATAAATACATACAGTGACTTATGTAATACTTGCATGTTTGAGCCACCAAAGGGTTTTATTACTGATAGTCAATGCTGAATATGTGATTTTGTCTCTTGCTCGTGGTTCACTGTCTACAGTGTAAGGAAGGAGAACATCAACATCATGGACCCAACATTCTGTTCCTCATCAGGAGAAAGGTCTCCTCAACACAAAGAAAACTGGAATTGCATCATCTTTTGAAAAAGAGCGCTGTCCTGAAGGTGTTCAGGAAAGTCGTAGATACGGCACTGAGGGACGTAGTTAGTGGCATGGCAGTGATGGGTTGATGATCAGACTAGTTAATGGTCTTTTCCAACCTTAATGATTCTATATGAATGTAATTTTAAATTTTCACTTCTGTCTGACTTAAGAAAAACTAATTAGCGTTAGCATATTAACATTTCTTCATAAGCAGCCAGAGCTGTAGCTCAGTGCACCAACCATTCTGGTAATGAAATCTTTTTAAAAACTGGAATTCAAATACACAAACTAACAGACAAAAAAAGTAAGATAGTAGTTTGAAACTCACCTTTACGAGGGACACCAAGGCCTGGCTCTAGCTGGCGGTCAGATCTCAATGCTGCGGGTGCCCAAGATGTTTGGAAATACAGCCCCCATATATTCTTCTAATGAACAACCAAATGGAGTGGAATCAGTGTAGCAACATTTTAGTGTCAAGCGTCCATCAGATAGAAGGTGAGATCTCATGAGCTTGTACCTCCCCCATGATGAGTCCATGTATTTCTTGTGCTTTCCAGCTGATGGCCAAACAATAAAGCAGATGTTTGGATGAAGGTGTCTCTGCAAGAGCTGCGCTTGCACAGTTCTCCAGCACAGTACGTCAGCAGGGATTATTATAGAAACATAGAATCATTTGAATTGGAAGGGACTTTCAAAGGTATCCAGTCTAACTCCCCTGCAACAAACAGGGACACCTACAGCTTGATCCGGTGCTCAGATCCTGGTCCAGCCTGACTGTGATTATCACCATGGATCCACCACCTCTCTGAGCAACCTGTCTCAGTGCTTCACCGCTCCTTTTGTCCAAAACAACTTCCTTATATCTAAATCTTCTCTCTTTGAGTTTGAAAACATTTCCCAACAGACCTTGCTAATGTCTGTCTTCTTTCTTACAGACCCCCTTCAGATACCAAAGGCCTGTAATAAGGTCTCCCCAGAGCCTTCTCTTTTCTAGGCTGTACAGCCCCAGCTTACTGGATCTGCGTTATACCTGTGGATGTTACAATCCTAGAGACGCTGTATATGAAGGAAATACAATCTTCAACCATCAATCCATTATTTGAAGATTCAGAACTAGTCTTAGCTGGCTGACCACTCTTCCAGCATCTGTGAACAGATGCATCACAGCAATGACACAAAGCAGGTTATCAAAAACATCATAGCCTTCTCAAAAGATAGTACACATACAAACCTGCACTGCCCTCATTTTAATCTTAACATCATGAGAAAAAAGAACTGCACTTCTTGAAAACCTGTCACAACATTCTTATAGATGCAGCCCCATCAACTGACATGCCTAAATACAAGTCACTGATTTGATTGAACTCAGTCTAACCATCCACTAAAGCTGTTTATTAGAATAACAACAAAAAAAAACTGTAATCTTTGGTTGGTGACAAAGTAATACTTCAAAAATTTAACATATCCAAGATGCCAGGACCATGTGTGTATTCTCCCTATACTAAGTTGTATATGCAGTGTGCATATATGTTCTTTCATGCTGGAGAACAACTGATCTGTGTAAACCCTCCACACGCTGTGCATCTCACAGCAGCACTTTGAATATGGCTTTGCTCTCTCTTATAAAGTGTGCTCATTTTGATTATTAACTAATTTCTTCATTTTGCAGCACGATTTTTTTTCACATTTGAACTAACACTAGATAGCTGAAAGTCCCTTTTTTTCCCTACAAGATAAATGCCTGCTTTTTATTCCATTTGTTCCTAGGTTACTCCATTGGTAGCTAAGGAGACACTCCCGATTTTTGTCTCCCAGTATATTATTTTATATATAAAAAATAATATATAACAAGAATAATTTCCTCAATATTGTTCAGATTTACGAATTACTTGGTTCTCTGAATATTTTTACTTGGCTTTTATCCATTATTGTATTATATCTGAAACACTATCATTACAGGAATTGAAACAGAAAGGAAGTCAGGAATATCATTTGGCCATTCACCTGAAGCTTTAATAATTTTCTCTATTTTTCTCTCAGCGTCACCACTAAGAATATAGTTTCCTGGGCCTAAGTTGTTTCCAGAAAACAAAGCTATATTTTATTACAATATGAGATTGCAGTTTATTTTCTGATGTAAGTCAGGGCACATAAAATATTAAAAACATTTTTCCAATCTAAGCGCTGAGGTACTGTTATTCTTCTGCTGTTTTGTAGTGATTTTAAAAGGTCACAGTCTTCTTTATAAACTTTATAATACATTGCGCTGGCATCTTTCCATCATCCGATACAGTGCAGCTCTCTTTGAAGTCAAGTGCAGCAACACCTATTTCTACAAGCTTTAGGGTCTTTTCCCCGTGAGTATTGCTGTTTTTTCTCACTCTCATTTGGGATGTTTGGGATCTCACTTTATTTCCTGCCTGATTTGAATGGAACAGTAAAGAAGATACTGTCGATGCAGAATATCTCTCTACTAATAAAGAGAAAGCATTTGTCATTTTGGTTAGCTATTATACCTTGTTATTTCTGTGCTGAGGGAATAATACCAATCTTTCCATATGGCCAAAGTAGCTCCTTAAAACAGATTTCAGAAGAACAGAGCTTTGTCTTTCTCACTGGGATTACATTGCATTTGAGTTTTGTTTTCTCTTTTGGTTTCATTCCAAGAACTTTTAAAGTCAGAGTAAAATACCATAGAGAAAAAGAATTAAGTGTATCAAACATACCCTCCATTCTAATATAAAGGTATTTCCAACAAAAATCAATGCATTCAAGTAAAATGAAACTGTGGATGACAAGAGCATATGCCACAAATTAAGGCCTAATAGGTGGATTATTATGTTATTTAAATGATGTGCTGTCAGCCAGAGCTTAAGCGCCTTTTTAGTGTATGCATAACACCTAAGAGTAGGTCTAAAGCCCTGACTGCAAATGTTACGTCATCTACAGTGGAAGAAGTTGTTCAGCCTGGAGAAAGAAGGCTCTGGGGAGACCTTATAGTGGCCTTTCAGAACCTAAAAGTCTACAGGAATCACAGAGAGGGACCCTTCATCAGGCAGTGTAGTGACAGAACAAGGGGTAATGATTTAAAGCTAACTGACGGGAGATTGAGATCAGAAACAAATTCTTCACGATGAAGGCGGGGAGGCACTTAACAGGCTGTCCACAGAAACTGTGAATGTTCCATTTCTAGAAGTGTTCACGGCCAGGCTGGACAGGGATTTTGGCAATGTGGTCAAGTGGAAGATGTCTCTGCCCACAAAGGGAGTTGGATACACATGGTCTTTAAGGTCATTTTCAACCCATACCATTCTATGACTTTGTGTCGAGCGGTCTTATTGAATAAGGCCTTTTCCAGGCCTTCTATAAAAAGGGAAAGATGGTTACTGCTACAGAAATTTAGAACTGATGTGTTAGATAAGAGATGAAAAACAGGCACAACCCTGCTACCTCAGCCTAACAGTGGTCCAACTATCATCAGGATTCAGGTACGTGCAGTTGAGATGTGTTCATGAGCGGTCTCTTACCACTGCTTACCTCAGCATAAATGATGAATTCTGAACACCGTGTTAGAAACACTGTGAAGAAACTACCAGGCTGGCAAACATGTGGGAATCGATGAGAAATGAGTTTATGTGCCAGGCTTATGTAAATGTCTACAAAACATTAATTAATTTGGGGGTACGCTTCTCGGAAATGGCAGAAGGAATTGCACAGGCTGCATTTCATCAACAAAGCTTTTGCTTATCCTTTCTAATTAGCAGATAAGAGAAGCAATGAGCCACAAGGAAAAAAAAAAAATTGTATTTGGGGATTATATACTCTTATGGTTAACTGTTTTGCTTATTGAATGAAATACTATAGTCGACACAGAAAAGATGAAGTTGTTGAGATCGGTGGCATGAAAGCAGGAATGAGGGAATTAGCATAGCTACTCCCTGACATTTTGCTTAATGCAAATTCTTAGTGCCACAGAAGGTAATGGCATTTTAAAGACTTCAACTGCAAATCTGAAAGAAAACGCCATGCAGCAGCTTCCAGAAACAGCTGAGTGAGACATTTTGTGGGTGATGTGTGAATTCTGTCTCTCTGGATCTGTTGATTAATCTGAAAGATAAACTGCAGAACAGAATGAATGCTACAGAATAAGTTCCTGAAGGGCCTAATCAAAGCTCATCGAGGTGCGTATGAAAGACTGCTGTTTCCTTTAGCAGCCTTGCCATGCGGCACTAAATGAATTTCTTCTGTATGCTTCTATCTATGTTTGTTTGCTACAAGCATTCTAGCTATTCTAGGACAGAAAAACGGAGTAAGTTAATATTCAGATAAAGTAAATTGTGAACCTATTATAATATGGCTCCATAAGTACTTAATTTTATTACCAAGAATTAGTAAGGACATGGACATCAAGGTACTGAAGCAGGTCCAGAGAAGGGCAATAAGGCTTGTGAAGGACTTGGAAAATCAATCCATTGAGGAGAGGCTGAGGGAGCTGGGGCTGTTTAGTCTGAGGAAAAGGAGGCTGAGGGGGAGACCTTATTGCTCTCTTCCAGTATCTGAAAGGTGCTTATAATGAGAACGGGGCAGGTCTCTTCTCACTGGTGACAAGTGACAGGACGAGGGGAAATGGCCTCAAGTTGTGCCAAGTGAAGTTCAAGTTGGACATTAGGAAACAGTTCTTTACAGAAAGGGTAGTTAAACACTGGAATAGGCTCCCCATGGAGGTGGTTGAGTCGCCATCCCTGGATATGTTTAAGAGCCATTTGGATGCGGTGCTCAGAGATACGATTTAGCAAAGGGTTGCTAGAGTTAGGGTACTATGGTTAGGCTGCAATTGGACTTGATGATCTTTGAGGTCTTTTCCAACCTGAGTAATTCTGTGATTCTATGAATTGTTTTCTTTATCATTAAGGAATGTGGAGATATTTCTGATAACTAAGAATTGTAGTAAGAAAATCAAAGAACATTTATTAGCTGCCTCTGGGTAAAGACAACATTCAGCAAATTGTTTTGTGTTTATATCAAGGCCAATTACATGTTCATGTAATATCCATAAACACAAAATGAATTCCTGCTTACTCTGACCTATTTTCCTTCTTTACATAATTATTTGACCTGTATCTAGCATTTGAGTTTGTCCAGTATGACTCATACTAAATTTCCATGGTTAGAGCAATTTCAGATGCTGCTGTTTGACACTTTTGGTCTTCCAATTCACACATATCCATTTTAAGACCTTCTTGCTGCAGCTGAAAAATAAAAGATTTACCACACCATGTGATAATGAACCCAAATAAAAATATACAACATGGTATTCCTTGTGAAAAGGGGGGCATTGAGGTAATATACATTTAATGATAAAGAATGAAAAGGCTCTGGAATCTGATATTGAATAGCTTTGCTCTGATCAATAACTGTGGCAGCGGAAAGTCAATTTCAGTGTCACTGGCTGTAGAGTTCCTGTGTTCCTGTGTTAATATAGTCAGGAAAAAAAAAACATCTGTGCCTTCCAGGAGAATGACAGTGTTTAGCCCTGCAAGAAATATGTGCCCAACTGTCAACGGTTCTTTTCTCAGCTGATAGAAAAAAGCACACTTACATTTGTATTCCAGTCTTACTGGCTAGGTGAGGGATAAAAGTTCGATCCATTCTTTTTCTCTGGCAAAAGGCACATCCGCATCACTATGTAAGTCCAATGTCCAATAGATCAGAGAACAGTTGTACACACAGAAATAGCAAATCTTAACTACTTGGCTTCAGCACCACTCTCCATCTAGATAGTTGTTTTAGTGTTACTCGCAGCATCATAATTCACTTGACCAGATCTTATTTTCATTGTTGTGGAAATAATACTGGAATATAATACTGGACCTTTCCACTGCTTTGAGGAAAGCTTGGTAGGTATCTTCACTGATACACAAAGAACACTGACATGGTGTCCCATGGAGAACAGACTCTCTTCCCCATGCCCCACAGTGCAACACGTATGAGAAAGTATTTTCCAGACCACGGGAAGGATGCTGAGTGTTATGCATGCATCCTTCCTCCTCAACCTACCACACAGACACTGTTGACTGCATCCTATTGCATGCTTGGGTGAAAGGGAAGATTACTCATGTTCACACCCACTTCGAAGTAATGAAAACATGAAAGAGGAAGGGAATTAGACACTTGGAAGCAAATTCTGTTAAGAAAAATAGAAGCACCACATTTAATGAAATTGTATCATCATTGGAACTCTCAGAAAAGACATGAGAAGTCAGAGACTGCACTACTGCAGAGACTGCTGGAAGCAATGAATGACAGTGCATAACATGCAAGAAGAAATCTTATGTCAGCTCAATCAGGAATAAAAAGCAATGTACAGAGGGTATATGCAAATACATTTTAATCTGGGGGTTCTCTATCTAAAAGTAAAGCAATGGGGAAGCTTATCTACAAAATGAGAAAAAAAAAAGTAATAATAAAAAAGCCAACCAGAAAAATTGTTCATTTTGGTGTGAAAGCTTTCTCCTAGAGAAAAGAGTCCAGTGCATGGAGTGTGTCTATTTTAAGTGCCTGCAGTGTTAAGGTTTGAAACTTGTGACATTTGAAAAGAAAAAAAAAAAAAAAAAAAAAAGGAAAGAAGGAAAAATTTCACTGGTTTGGAAAAGCATTTTACATCTATTTATGCATTATTCATTATCAAGTGCTTGCCTTTGTTTGTGCTGCAGTGGTTTTAAGTGGGATGCTAATCCCATGCCTGCTATTATTTGTCAGCAAAATCAAAGGTCACTAGATGAGAAGAACAAATTAGATATACTGAAATGTACAGGCAGAAGTGGAGGCTTTGGCAAAGGTAGGGCTTTATTATCTTAGGAAGGGCTGGTACACTGGGTCCCGCCTGCACTCTGGGTCCACAGCCATATTTCAGTTTCCCAACTGGTACCTGGTGAATGGCCCATCTCTGGAGACATTCAGGGTCACGCTGAACAGGTCTCTGAGCAACCTGTTTAAACTGTAAGTGTCCCCCTTCACTGCAGAGAAGCTTGACTGGATAATCTTTAAGGTTCCCTTCCAACTCGAACAATTCTAAAATTCTAACTACATAAAGCCAAAAAACTACTCTGCCCAGGGAAAAGCACCTCCTTCTGAAATACCCCAGTCATGCACCTGCTTTCCACAGAAGAACAAAACCTTTCTCACCACCTGCATAATGCAGAAAGCTCTTTACAGGGAGAGATCTCAAGGGATGGGATTAAGTGCAGGAGAACCGCTCCACTTGTAGCCTCCTTAGCAGACAAGTTACTGAGGCAAAAAAAAAAAAGCTGCAGTTTTCATTACAGTTTTGCTAACTACCCTGGTAAAGTGCATTGCACTCAAAAAGCACTAGATAAAATAGAAACGTGGCCCTAAATTTGGCAGGCACAGCTTTATAGCCTCAGTATACCTTCAGCTGATGGTACCTAGCTTACTTAACACTTAATCATTAGTGATCCCACCTGGAAGCTTCTATTCCCCTATGAGACAACTTATACAAAGGTAGGAATTAAGATAAGAAGGAAGAATAGTGCAGAGAGATATGTAGCCCATCACTGGCATAGACACAGACATGCCTAACAAAGAACTTGGTGCCTCTTATGAAAAGTGAAATGAATGAAACTCATACAGTTTTAACCCTACCAGCTGTAACATTTCTTTTAAACAGAATGTGTTAGCTTGAAGGAGTGGAATCTTTGTGAGTCTCATCACTTATTTATGGGGGTGGCTGACTGCAAGACACTGCTACTCTACAACAGTGAAGACTGAACACCTCTTCACAGTAACTGAAGAAAAAAAGGCATTGCATTTTACCATGTTATACCTCAATATCTAGATATAACATGATATACTGAAAGACAGCCTGCAGGAAGACATCTACCTACAGCAAGCAGATAGCCAGCCCCAAGGAATTACCTCCTCGTAGACATTTGTATAATCTCCTACTGTAGGATGCTCCATTGCAGACTTCAACAGGAAAATACTAAGGAAGGAAGGAAGACTAATTATTCTAATTAGTAGACAGCCACTGCAGGGCCAAACCTTAAGATTTCTATCAATATATCCAATATGGGAAAGAATTGGTCAGAATCCATGGCAAACAGAAAGAACAAGGCTTTGAATGATGGAGCAGCAGTAATGTCCTCTGCTGAATGAAATACTGAATGGGAGTATTCAGAACTGCTGTTCCACTTGCACTGCTTTGGTAGCCATGGCTGTAGAGTGAGTCTCTTCCCAACTACATTCCTACACATTAACTACATGATTTCAGGACATGTAACCATGAAGAACAGTACCAACCACCAATGCTTTGTGTCAGTATCTCTCATTGTCTCCTCATCTACACCTACCTCTGACATTGTGTTCTGATCACAGTTTTCTAATTAAGGCCACTTCAATCTCTCTCTAAAGTATGTATGTACTCAAATAACTGTGTTCTAATGGATCCATCTTACTTATCCATACTCTGAATCTTGCTTACCAGTATTTCTACTTGGCAGCTGTGTGTACATTTGAAAATTAATAGCAAAAACCAATAGCTGAGACAGGTGAGCATCCTGGCAAGATAAAATAGGAAGAGTTTAGAACAGAGACAACATTGTGACAGGCTTAAAATTTTGCTGTTTTAAATATAACACAAAGAACAATCTGCAATTAAATCCAAGACAAAATCTTGGATCTTGTTATACTTTTCCATGCAAGATTAAAGTATCACCTACAATTGGAGTGCTTCTCACAAGGGTACATCCAAACACTAATTAAGGCTTGAACCTTCTCCTGGACAAACCAAGAAGACTGAACATCTGGATCCCTTCATAGTCATCTGCTGTGAAGCAGTATAATGTGAAACTGGAAAAGAAGATGAGTAAATGTAATTGCTGAAAATCATTAACCAGAGATTTCTAAGGAAACAAGAGTTGCTACTTAACATTATTTTTTTCTGGTGTAGTGTAATACAGTTCCAGTTCACTGACATGACCATAGCTGTTTTCTGCCCAATTCCCACTAAAGCTGGCTTTGGCTGTAATCTATTTCCAGACACAGATAGGCTCTCCTCTGGTTTGTTCATAAACTGCTGATACATCACTATAGCAAAGCATTCCTTGCTTGTGATAAATGAGTGATAAAATCCTACAGGAGATGTCAGGCATATTAATGTACAGAAGCATCTGCAGCATTGGAAAAAATGTCGCAGGACTGTCAGTCTGTGTCACATCTGCACACAGAATACATCGTATGAAAGGAGCATCACCTTGGTTGCTTAGCACTCGTAGAACCATGTATCACACCATTTCTTCAAGTTTCTATACAAAGCACACCTATATGGACAATACGTGTCAATGTGCCATATATCCCTGACTCATATCCCACTAACATCAACAGAAAGAGTGCTTTAAGGTTTGACAGATCTCATAAAAGTATCAGCTTTTGTGCACTTTGACCTGGAGTCACTTTCACTTGAATTCATATTAACAGAAGCCAAAATTACACTTTGTCATTCTGTCAAAACAAAACAAAAATCTAGAATGTGTATCTCTGAGAAACTGTAAAGGATACCAAATGTAAAGGAAGGCAAATGACTGCATGTACTTGAAAGCAGAATTCCTAGCCTTCCTAACAAAAATAATGCTAAGCAATTTAAAGAAAGCTTTTCTTTTACTGGTATTTCCATTTCTCTCGAAACACATCAGCAAGAAATAGATGAACTTTTTTTTTTTTTTTAAAGTGATTCTGCTTTATTTTAAAAGATTTATAAACACAAAAATAGAGGAATTTGTTCTAAGATGTTCATTGGAGAATACTGTTTTTCAAGTAGTCAGGATTCCTGCTACTCATGTCTAGAGTGCATCTAATACACCAGGCCTTGTCCCTTGATTGTATTACTAAGCACTGCTGTAGAACAAGCAATAAATAACAGCCATAGCTTACTTTGCATCTCTGTATGTTTTCATTTTACTCCTTTAACTATATAAATTATAGCTTTATGATGCTGTGTAGAGGATTAACTGGAAAATTAAATTCCCACTCTGAGCACTCAAACATTTTCTTTTGATGCCAAAGCCCTATTTGGAAATTGATTTGATCTCATTACGATTCCATAAAGTTTAGATTCTTACAAAGCATCCAAACTACAGTTAAGTGAGTCAGCGCTTTCTCGTATTAAGTGCCATTTGTGACATCTCACATAATTTTGTACAGTATTCGCTCCCCAGCAATAAACCCACAGGATGGGAGAGGCAGTGTTTGTGCCATACGGTTATATATGAGTCCTTTATCTTCCTTAGAGGGAAACTTGGTTACGGCTCTGCTGGAGATCACAGCTGAAAATGCAGTGATCAATGTCAGAATCAGAACAAACATATGAGGCGGTCACACCTCAGAAACAAGGAAAGGGCTTTTAAAGCAAAATAAAGTGAAGCTTCTAATTGAGTTTCTCTGTACGCAACACAATCTCTATTTTCCCCAATAAAACCATTAGCAGGGCAGCAGTGTCAACTCTCAGAAAATAATTTCCAGAATCAACCATCATTCTCTGCCCTAAACCTTTCACTTTTGACTTGAGTTCTGTGAAACTATTTCATGTGGTCTAATTTAAACCAGGAATAAGACAAAATTACCGTGGCATGGTTATTTTATTTTCTGAAAAATAGTATTTCTAAAATAAAGTTTCTGGGCTCTCAGGAGAAAGTGTAAAACCTCCAAGTACAAGAATGACAAATCAAAATATTACTCTAGTTAAGTCCTTCCCTCTGACTGTCATTCATCTGTTTGTTTGTTCTGAGCATTTGAGATAATCCAACCAACACTGAGCTGTATCTTGAAGTTTGCATTATCCTGGCAGGCTTCTCTGTTATAGTGTTTGCTTTCAGGACGATTTATTGTGGCTGAAAGTTCTGGAATGAAAAGTCTATCTATTGATGTCAAGGAGTAAGTTACCATAAAGAACTTCATACTGAAGAAGAAATAAAGAATCGTAGAATTTCTCAGTTTGGAAAAGACATTAAAGATCATCAAGTCCAACCACAACCTAATCATACTATCCGAACTAACAACCCTCCACTAAATCATGTCCCTGAGCACCACATACAAATGTTTTTTAAACACATCGAGGGTTGGTGACTCAACGACCTCCCTGTGGAGCCTATTCCTGTGCTTAACAGCCCTTTCTGTAAATAAGGTTTTCCTGATGTCCAACCTAAACTTACTTACCCTGGCACAACTTGAGGCCATTTCCTCTCATCCTGTCAACAATGAGATGAGACCATCCCCACCCTCACTGTAAATACCTTTCAGATACTGGAAGAGAGCAATAAGGTCTCCCCTCAGCCTCATTTCCTTCAGTCACTCCTTGTAGGGCAGTTCAAAGGATTTCTGGGCTGTACTTTTCTGTGTATTTCATATAATCACAGAATTGTTTGAGTTGGAATGTCTCTTTTAAGAGAGACCATCCAATCATACTCCCCTAGAATGAGCAAGGACTGCTCGATCAGGTGCTCAGAGTCCTGTCCAGCCTGACCTTGAACGTGTCAACAGACAGGGCATCCACCATCTCTCTGAGCAAACTGTGTCAGCGCTTCACTATTTTCCTAGACTCAGTGAAGTTCTCTTTCATGAAATTGTCCAGTATTCCCCTGGGCCTATAGGAAATTCAAGCCCAAATTTCTGATAAAGCAGCCACATCATGGTCAATGACATTCAAAGGTCTTCAACCAGCCCTGGGAAGAACTGTTTCCTTCTGTCTGATTAGAATACAGTTTCCACAATTTTCATTCAGTCTCCCTATTTCTTTTTAATGGAGAGACAGAAAACAGTCCCCATCTGAATTCTCCAAATCTTCTGTGATCTTATGGCTTTCACCTCTACCTGTTCTTCCCAAATTACACCATTCTCTTTTTTACAGGAGCCATTTCATGCCTTTGACTCCTGCTCACCTTATCTGAACTCTATCATGCCAAACTCTGACCTTCCCAGTGAGTGCTAATCTCAGTTTGGAGCCCATTACGTGAAGTTCACACAACTTTTTTCTATGTTCATCAATTTATCTGCACTAATTCTATCTGACATTCTCTGACTGAATGACTTATCTGTTCTCTCTGCTGTTCCTCACACTCAGCCAGCACTTCAATATTCACTATCATGAATAACTTAGTACCTCTGCAAAATTTGTGCCCATATTGTTCTTGACCTTTTCCAGGTGATAATACCTCAGTAGCATTATGGTAAGAATGCAGAAAGAATAACATTTTTTCTGTCTGTGGATTTTAACATATCATGAAAATTAAAGGCAAATTGCAAGATTTCTCCTAGCAATTCCATGCACTTGGTTTTTTATACCTGCTGCCACCATAATGGCAAACATGCTGTTAAGAAAATGTCATGTTGTATAAAGAAGAGTGTTGTGTATAAGGTGTGAAAAAGAAAACCTGAAAGGATTGGGGTGGTTGTGTATATAGAAGACAACAGTGAGAAAATGTAATGGTCTTCTGGCATGTTAAAGTCTGCAACAAAGAGGAAGATAGCAGTGCGCTCTGGCAGCCCAGAAAGCAAACGGGATCCTGGGCTCCATCAGGAGAGGGGTGGTCAGCAGGGATAGGGAGGTGATCGTCCCTCTCTACTCTGCTCTTGTGAGGCCCCATCTGTTGTACTGTGTCCAGGTGTGGAGCCCTCAGTACAAAAAAGATATGGAGATTTTGGAAAGGGTCCAGAGGAGGGACAGGAAGATGATCAGGGGGCTGGAGCACCTCCCCTATGAGGACAGGCTGAGGGAGTTGGGTTTGTTCAGCCTGGAGAAGAGAAGGTTGCGGGGTGACCTCATTGCAGCCTTTCAGTACCTGAAGGGAACTTACTCCCAGGAGGGGAGTAAACTCTTCGAAAGGGCTGATAATAGCAGGACTAGGGGAAATGGTTTTAAGTTGAAGGAGGGAAGATTTAGGTTGGATGTTAGGGGTAAGTTCTTTACTAGAAGGGTGGTTAGGTCCTGGAACAGGCTGCCCAGTGAGGTTGTGGATGCCCCGTCCTTGGAGGTGTTCAAGACCAGGTTGGACGGGGCCCTGGGCAACCTGATCTAGTAAATGTGTATGTTTGGTGGCCCTGCTAGGCAGGGGGGTTGGAACTACATGATCCTTGAGGTCCCTTCCAACCCGGGTAATTCTGTGATTCTGTGATAGCAAAACGTTACTCAAGTCCATTGAGGATAGGATGGGGAGTAATGAGCTTAAAATGCTGCAGAGGAGAAAATGCTTTATCATTCAGGATAATTAAACACTGGAAGAGGCTGCCTGGAAAGCTGTGGATTTTACATCACTGGAGGTGTTTTTTTTTAAAAAAAAATAGATAAGCATCTGCTAGGGAAAAAAATGTATTTTTCATCACAGCTGGGGGCTGTGGATGGAATAGGGTTAAACAAACTGGGTTCCTAGTGATGAAATACAACAGAAGTGCTTGAATTTCCCTGATTAACAGAAGGACTTAGGTTCTCTGTAAACATGATCTGGTTCTCAGGGCTGCGGAACTCTGTCAGCTTTCAATACTTTATAAATAATGTGTAGGTATGGGAACATCCTTTGCCATCCTAGACTTGTTTCACCACCTCCATATCTACCTAGACCTGAATCTACCATCAGCTACACAGGAATTAATTATTTTTCTTTACTTAACTGGAGCCAGGATTTAGATTCAGTGACCCTTGTGGGTCTCTTCCAGCTCAGGACGTTCTGTGATTTTATCATTCTATGAAACAAGGAACTCATTTTACCTGTGAGAGGACAACAAAAGCATTTCAACCTTTGCCTGATACAGTGTTTGGGGTTAGGGAAGAAAGAATTATTATTTTCCACAGTTTCATTTCTGAGAGAGGATGAGGTTGTGGTGAGTTTTTGTGTCTCTTTCACTGTTTTGGAGAGGTGTGGTTTTTTGGTTTTGGTTTTGGTTTTTTTTACCCTGCCTGAAACATAAAGTTCCTTAAGAGAAAGTAGCTGTGACAGTAGCCTTCTTTCCTATTAATCAGTAGTGTCTGCGGTGTGTGAAAGCAGATGGCAAAGATGTATCTACTTTTGCTGGCACATTACATAAACAGTACTAAATGGAAAATATGCTGATTGCACTGAATGCTAACTAAACAATGACTGAAAAATCTCTGTGGCTCTCAAGCATTTATTAGTACAAAGGTAGGAAAATACAATTACTTCTGAACTGAATATCCCAGAGAAATACAGACACTCAACATGGACATTTGTATATTTATATGATAATAATGAGTAAAAAATCACCTATAAATTCAAGAGATCGCAATAAACAAAATGCAGCAAGATGTCTGCAGGGCTTATAGAGCACCAGAAGACACAGTGAGTTCTTCTTAGAGATCAGAATTCAATTTAAAGAAGAAAACAGCTGAATGTAATTGCTGCTTTTGAACACCTGCAGTTTCAGAGGTGGAGGGAAATCTTTTAGATGAGGGGCTGAGATGAGGAAATAAATAAATAAATAGAAGCGCAATCAGAAGCAAAGCTAAATCAGTTGAAGCTGGAACAATGCTGCAGGAGTCACTGAGGCTTTGACAACACACAAAAGCCAAGATGCTGGTCTAAAATATTCTCACAAAATACATTTACATTAAGCCTTTTTTATTGTGCTGACTCCCATTATCAATGCAGAAATTGCTCCTACAGTCAGAAAACATATTTGCTCTGAAACAGACACACATAAACCAGCTTTGAGAATACTTTGGGCAAGTTCATGCTGAATCTGTCTTTACTGAGTATTAAAATTAAAACTCCTGACAGTTCTGTATGAGAGTTTGTGACAGCCCTCTGCTATCAGTGAGAAAACTTGATGGTTCCGTTGCTGTGATATAACTAAAGCATGTGAAATGAAAGGTAACTTCCAGTTCATCTGTCAGCAGAATAGGAAAGGTCTAAGCTCTTACCGAAAATAAACATGCTGTGGACACCGAAATTAAAGCCTGCCTTTTGGGAAGGATGGGTTAATCTTTAAGTTGACTTTAAGCATTAAACTGAAATGCTATCTTGATATTTTCTCCTCTTTGCTGAGCCTAGAAGCTGTAAATCTGACAGAAGGCAGGGGACCCCTTACAAGATTTCAATCATGTATAAACAAAATATATTCAGATTTCTAAAAAGCATTTTGCAGCCTGATTTGAAAATTTTGGCAGTATCTAAAAATTAATATTGTCTTTATCGAACAGATTGAAAGCATTCAAATTATGGTTAATGGAGCCACCAGCACTTAAGGATGTTTGCAGGAAAGAGACAAAAAAAAATAATTCCTGGACCATACTGTTACTCATTGTAACGGCATGAAAAATCAGTAATAAGTAAGAAAGTGGCAGAGTTTGTTATTCACCAAGCCAAAGCAATTAACACTATAAACAATTACTTCATTACTGTTGCAAAAACGGTTTAGCTTTTAACAATAAAGAAATGTGCTCTTACTCTGAAAGGCCAGAAATGACCTTTCTGAAATCCATTTCTAACTTCCTGAGTAAGGCAGATTATCCAACTTACTTCAGAGTAATCATACCTGAAGCAGAGTACACCCTTCAGGCAATCTACATCCTTGGCTTACAATTGCCAGTGATAGAAAATCTATCAAACAATTCATATTATGCTCTACTGACTAATTGTCTTAATTTGTTTTAGTAAAAAACTAATACATTATCATTCAAATACAGCAATGGCCCTTTTATCTAGACTAAATGTAATTAGGTTCAGACCTCTAAGCTTCAGGTTTGGCAGCAATGTTTGCCTTCTTGACACAGGGGTCCTGGCTACAATTTATGGTGCTTGAGCAGAAGAGATAGAATAAGTACAAAGCAGTGCATGTCAGCCAGCACGATTCTCAGAAAGAGTCCCTTCCACTCTTACTGCCTTTTGGGAGACAAAATATAATGGGAATGGGTCAAATCTGCACTGTGGAGCTACAACATTTTCCAGAGAGGTGAGAATGTCGTTGCAGAAAATATCTGCCACCGTGCCTTCCTCTGATACAAAAAAACTATAGGAATGAGAGTCAAAATATATGTCCACTCGTAGTAGAGTAGCATGTGCCAAAACAGTGTAAGCTTCTTAGCTGCTCTAAATTATATGAATACTTCATCTAAAAGCATTGTGTAATCCATGAAAATCCAAAATCTATATACTCATCTCAGAAAAGAAATGCTTTGCCTTAAGCCATCTGTTTTGGGCAAGGAAATAACAAATAACCGACAATTAAATACATTAAACATGTAGCAGTGCTCACTGGGAATTTACTGTCTAAATCTCAGGTTGGCAAAAAGAACACCTAAACACCTAGAACCTAAAACAAAATTATGCTGTAAGTATTAACAGGAATGAAGAATTGACAGGAGTGAAGAATTTTATATTGCACACAGATTTTCTAATTTGTTAATTCTGCCTAGGAGAACTAACAAAAATCACATTACTAGACGGCACCATCTCATGAAATGTCTGTGTTGCTTTGACCATTTTGCACTTGACAATTGCATTCAATCTAACAAGAAAAGGGCTGTTTATTTAAAACTCAAAATAACATTTTGACCTTCATCATACCAAGCTAAAAGAAATAAATTACATATTTGTGAAGAATTCTGCATAGTTATTAATGGACGTACATAAGCACTCTGCATTTTTCTTTCCAAATTAGTTGAAAGCAATTATAACAAGGTATGTAATTTAAGCATTAAAGCACATTTCTGTGAAATATATTTAATGCTTAATGATACAAAAACCTTTCATTGCACACAGAACAGCTCTTGTTATCTAACGTGCTATTGCTGTGACTTTTATCTTTTGAAATCTTTAAACATTTTCAGAGGTCAAAATCTTTGGCCTAAATCATGGGTACATTTTTTTTTTCTGTGATATTCAGTAAAGCATGTTTGCTACAGAATGCAGTATATAAAACCTTATGAAGTGTTGAAATACATATATTGGATGGCAAAACAGTCATAAAATAAATTGTAGTGGTCATTCCCTTTCTGGAACTGTGATGTATTGTAGAACTGTACAGGTTGGTTTCTAAACCATAGATGAATTTAACAGACACTATTTCTCTGAGTTGTAAAACCTCCGTCTGAGCTATTTTTGGTGTGTTGTTCTGGAATGGTAACAGTTTGGCTGAGACTGAATACAATAAATGGGAAAATGCAGGACTTACCAGGAAGGCAATTGCTCATAACAGATTAACGGATTCACTTCATATTTCCATAAAGTCAACATCTCTTCAGAGCATACCAAGTGTCCAAGTGTCAGCAACCCATTTTTGCTATGCTGGATACAAGCTATGAAGCTTGCTGTGGAAACAGGTTCAGCCTGGCAGCAGAAGCTTCTGCTGTATGAGTAGAGGATATTAACACATACACCTGCATCTTTCCCCAAGGGTCTTTTGGATACAGAAAGGCAAAGGTGATTCAACAGTACGCAGCACAATGTGCCATGAAATACCTGCAATTGCCCATTCAATTGGTGGCTTACATTTCTATCTGACTATGACTGACTACACTGAAATCTTTAGGATCTTTAATATGTGTTGTTTCATAAATCTGCCAAATAGCCTTTTTAAAGAACGTCTGACAGAGACATAGCGCTGACAAGAAGCAAAATGATTGCAGGTTTGTTCCAGTCAAAGGATTGAAAATTGTATCTTTGAAGTTTCACGGGAAAAGCAATTCACATATCTCATTTTCAACACAGTTGAATCCTCTTTAAAAAGTCAATATAGTGTTTTTAAAGCTATCTTTATGACACTTTTACCTTACTGAAGGAAACCTCCCTGCAGCTTCATGGTATCAGTATGTTTCTTGGTCCTCCTCTCCCTTAAGCCAAACTCCTTATTTCAGCACTTCCTATGACAATCTAAGCGTTCATCCTGGTGTCCTCAAGATTCACGCTGAAGTAAGAACATTGAAATATGTTGCTTTCATATATAAGGCTATTGCTATAAAGAGGCATTTATACAAACATGTGGGAGAAGAATCAGGAAAGCACTTATATTTGTTGTGCACCAGCATACAACAAGGATGAGATCAGTTTGAATCTATTAAAGCAATCTTATAACAAGAGTCTCTAAATCACACTATGTTTCTTCTCATCAGTTTGGAGTTACTTAGGAGGAGTCCTTTTGGAGGTGTGCACTGAAAGCTTTGCCTTGAGGCAGTCTTTAGACAAATAGGCTGTAATCCTCCATATTCTGAGCATTCAACTAAGAATACTTACAAGAAGCTTTGAGATTTTTAAGCAACAGAGGTAATCTAAATTCATCATAAGGGCCAACTTTCTTTTATGCTGTCTTTGTGAGGATCAAGAAGCCAGTACCCCTGAGTTCTTACTCACCAGCCCTCAGGAAAAGAATTAACTATCAGCCCAGTTTTGAAGATGAGGAAAAGAGAAAGGTGAGGCTTGGTTTACAATTCACTGATACCGGAGTCTAAGCAATTTAACAGGAAGACAAGAGCTTGCATAAAACTAGGATTGCTCTTTATCAATGCTGATATACAAGTACACTTTCAGATGAAATATAATCACAACAGAAACAACAAAAGATTTAAGCCTGGATTTCTCTTCTCAAATTTCAGAAAAAAAAAAAAAAAAAAAAACCTTCAAATTAGCTGGGTGAAATTAGTAACAATTTTGCAATATCTACAAACAATTATTTCTTCCTGAGTATCTGAGTCTGAAAAATCTGGATTAATTAGTTGCTACATGAAACTTATCCATCCGGGTTACCATTCTTGCATTTTATTTTTAATTCTACCTGTGCCTGCTTATGTTTTCCCTGCTGTTTCTTAGCCCTCTCTGGCTTAGATTCTTTTTATTACACTGAAAGGAGCTTGGCTTTCAGAAAAGAGGTTATTTTCAGCAGTACCCATCATCTGGCATAGTTAATACCCCAAATCCACAGCTGGAACAGTTCCAGCTGTCTAAGCAGTTAAAACTAAATAATGTATCCTACATCATTCTCTCATCACAGAATAGCAAAACTGTGTAACACTCATGTAGGACAAAACCAGTATTAATGTAATACAATTATTCATAGAGCTCAAACTTTTTTTGTCCAGCTTTTTTGCAGCTTTTTATGGACACTGTATGCAGATTTTGTCACGCAGTTGATAAGGGAAACTGCAGTATTTGCTATGACAAATCATTAGAGTTAAGTTTATGATTTTTTCACTGGGGTTGGTTGAAGAGTGTAAAAAGCACACATCTCCTATCAGACTTACACAGCTGTGGGACAATAACGTATCTGAAAACTGGATGAAAAACAAACTCAGAATTAGAATTACCCTGGGAATTTCAGTAACGTTGCCCATCGTCTCAATTGGTGCACTTTCTTAGAAAAGCATTCTGATCAAATGGAGTGTAAGGTATGAAAGTAGTTTCTATGAAACTACTTGCAAGACATGAACCATCACACATCACCGTAAAATCTGTGAGTGCAGTTTAAGTTGAAGGGTTCTTTGATTGTAATTAAACTCCAGTTTCAAGACAGGGAAAGCAAACTGTTATGTTCTCCACATAGCATTTCATTTTCAGATGCTGTTCCTTCACCTTTTTCCTCGTGGCTTTGGAGTTCAAATTATCAAAAGTGAGCTATAATTTTGGATCTGACAGGAAAAAAACTATGGGTGACTCACAAACACTATGCAACTGTTATCATAACCCTAAACACATGATTATCTGGTTGATTGAACTTGCAGTTTCCATGTGAAAAAGATGCAATTTCTCCTTTGAAGAACACTTTGGCTACAATAAATAATCACAGGTGCTCTTTTTCAGCTTATGACTATAATCACGATAAACCAAAAGTGGCAGGTGTATTTTAAATAATAAAGATGACATAGGCTTAAGAGCTAAGAACCAACAATTTCGCAATTAGACATAGAATAGATCTAATTTTTCAGTAAAGCACTGAATGCTGCTCAAAGCCAATAACACTGTCTTAACATTCAAGAGGTAAGAGATTCAGGCAACAATTCTAAGAAAAAGACTGTTAACAAGAATGTCAGGTCTCTATTTTTGGAATGTTTAAAGACTCAGTCTTGGGAATTATGTCAGATAAAGTTTTCATAAATTAAATGAAGGAAAAGAAAGTATGCAAATGAAATGTTGTACAGATACACAATTTGGACGCTATAGTGAATAGCATCACACCACGTGAGAAGAATAACCTGACCTTGAGCAAATCAAGTTAAGCAATGAAATCAGTCAAAATACCAATTTAAAAGAAAGAGATCTTAATTTTATCAAGAGTGACAAAAACATAAAATTTTCTGAGCTGCAGACAAAATAAAAGAAAATGACAGGTAGGAACTAATTATTATAAATGTTGTGGAAGCAAAAAATTTTTAACAGTCTAGTAATTATTATTGATATAATTTAATAATTTTATGCTGGGAATTGGTTGACACAGCTTCATACACATGCACTGATTAGTGGTTTTATCTAGATTTATAACAGGAAATTGTTACTTAAGTATTCTTAAGCACACTTCCTATCTATTTTTAGACTGATTTCCCTTGGAAATAAGACCTATCCAATCATATCATCTTAGTTGCTTCCCTAAGAAACTGCAATAATTTTGATTATTCTATTCAAGCATTAGTTGATATTTCAAAGACGATAATGTTCTTACTCACAATATAGGTGGACAGAAGAGCAGAGCTTTTGCAAGTATGAACCCCATGAACTCACCCTGCAAGGCAGCAAATCTGCAAAGCAGCTGATAAAAATTCTCTCGCTATAGGAAAAGCTTCAGGTAGCACTTGCTACAAAAGTACCTAACACTCCAATACTTGAGAAACTATACTGTAAGTACCCTATCTTCATTCCACATCCTTGCATGAAGATCCTAAAGCACAACTCACTTAAAATTTCTTTGGAAAGCAAAGGCATTCTTACTAAATGTAGGCTTTTCAAGGAATCGTTTAGAATTTAGAAGGAGACCATTTCCCCAGCACGTGCTCTCAGTATTTTCTATTAGGCATTCAGCAACTGGAGTCTAGCACTGACCTTTCTCAGGGAAACACCACTGCTAGTAAGCTATAAAATCATTCTCACACTTATTTGCCATGGTCTAGTAAGCATTTCATTATTTTAAATACAGTGGAAGTGTGACAGGAGGAATTGAAAGCTGTGCCCTGTATTGGGGCTAGGACAGCTCTGCAAAGTGAACACTTTTGTTCTCATGAACTGCCTATCCTATGTGCTACAGCTTAAAGGAAACCTTCCAGAACAGGGAAAATAGCTGCAGAAAAGCCACACATTGCTCTGCACGGACTGCCAGTGACTCCAGCTGACTGGGACATAAGTAAATGTACCTATACTTGCTACTACTAGCAATGTATGCAATATAGGTATTAGCCTTGTAGGTAATGTCAGACTCTACTGGTCAGCTACATAAGCTATGGAAATCACACTTTGCACCAGAGCCTTTTGGCTGGTGAAATAAGTAAACTCCTTAACTCTGTCTTGATACATTCCCTGTAGGATTCATGGTTGTTATTTTTCATTCCAGTTGCTCCTTTGTTCAGCACAAGTGCAATGAATAGGCACCAGGCTGCCAAAAACCCTTCAACGCCTTCAGTAATTGAGTGCTATCTCTTAGGAACCTCCGTACCAGTCACCTTGGGATTAACACCTATTCCACAACAAAGTAGCTGAACTTTAATTCCCTGGCTCATGTGTGTAAAGCCCCTGAGTCCCTGATTAAATCAACCTGTTTTCAAATGCTCCGGAGCTGTGAAGCACATGTTCTGTAACAGCAACCAACCAAACTATGCAAAGCTTTAATCTTTGGTTAAAGCCTCTGCAATTCACTTCTTTTTCCCCGTGGGATACTGAATTGTTAGTAATCCTAATGAAACTTTTCCATCTCTACTTGCCTATGTCAAACAATATTTTCTTCAATTTAAAAACAATTGCAACCGTGACAAGTTTGGCAAATCTAATGAACATCCTGTACGCATTTCCTAGATGAGAGCTAATTAATCATTTTCTTTTTTTTTCCCTAATGAAATACATCTATCAAAAAAGATAATTCCAACAATGCAAACTTACTGATAGGTTTCATGATAAGGCATATTCTTGGAATATAATACTGTATACTTGGTTGTGTTTTTCTACTTCACAAGGATCTGTACAAAGTAATTTCTGATAAACCAGAAAGAAAAAACTGGAACTTGAAATGTATGGAGGGTTAATCACCTTTAATTTTAATCACCTTCCATAGTGAATGTTTCCAGATTCACAGTTTATCACAGAAACCATATGCATTTCTACTAATCTAAACAAGCCATTCTTTCAACCAAAAATCTGTAAAATGAAGTGTTTAGGAACTGCTTTATTCGCAGCATGAAATTAGAGGATTTTCCAGGTATAAATGAAACTCTTGGTTCCTGGTCTTCCTGTTAATAACTCATAGCAGCAATTCAGGTTTCAATAAAGCCAAACAGAATCTCTGCAGATGACGCAGACCTCTTCCCTAAACTGTTTGTGTTGGAATTCCTTCATGTTTTCCTAATATAAACTTCCAAAAGTTCTGCTGACAGCAAAACTTTAGTGGTCTCAGAGATCCTCTGGAATGTTTAATAGCTGAAATATGTTCCTACGCTATGTTTTTCAGAAGACCCAACTTTGTCCCTTTGTTTATTTTCAATAAGCAAAAGCAAATAGCTTCTACTCCTTGTCTGCAGTTACAGCCTATGCAGCACAGTCAGGAAACGAACTATGGAGAGCAAGTTTAGCAATTTCAGATCCATATCTTTGCTGAAATTCATAGAAAAGCTATAAAGTGAATGTTACTGCCTATCCCATACAAGAAACTTCACCACTGTCTTTGGGTCTTCATTTTTAATGTGTGACCTGTTTTTGGCAAAAACCTAATATATAAAACAGTTCATTATTTCCTTTTACAGAAAAAGAAGAAGAAAAAGAAAAAAGAGAAAGAGAAAGGGAAAGGGAAAGGGAAAGGGAAAGAGAAAGAGAAAGAAAAAGAAAAAGAAAAAGAAAAAGAAAAAGAAAAAGAAAAAGAAAAAGAAAAAGAAAAAGAAAAAGAAAAAGAAAAGGAAAAGGAAAAGGAAAAGGAAAAGGAAAAGGAAAAGGAAAAGGAAAAGGAAAAGGAAAAGGAAAAGGAAAAGGAAAAGGAAAAGGAAAAGGAAAAGGAAAAAGAAAAAGAAAAACTGTGTTTCCCTACAGTTATATTTACCTACACGGTAAATCTTTGTTACAGAGGAATCTTCTAGGGGAAAAATAAAGAGTAGCAAGGGAGCTCAGGCAATTAATTGGCTTTATTAGCCTGGACATTGTTTGGCACCTTATTGTTTCTTATATTGTTTACAGGGAATACACAGAAAATCTTTCTGCGTACCTGCTTCTCCAGGGTCCCAAACTAATTGGGCCAGTGTCTCACAAATTGCCTAATTGGCTGAACATTCCTATCCCTCTGATTTTAATCAGTGACACATGGTGCATATCAATAGCCTGCTTCATTATGTCTGAAGAAGATCCAGGCAACTGTCCATTTTCAATTAAATTGTATTTATAAAGAAAGGCAACTTGACCTTTTAGAACACTGCATAATAGGTTTAAAAACTTAAGCTGCTTTTTTCTTCTTTTTTTCTCCCTCCTTGGAACAACTATCCAACAAAGAGAAATAAGCATCCCTTATTGCAGTATATCACCAAGGAGCAGCCTTTGACGCAGCACTGCATCCATTAGCTACATTTTGTGACAATAATAACACCTGAAAAAAAAATCAATTGCAAAAGAGTTGTGCCTCTCCACAGCCTGAGTGCACCCTGTCAGCACTTATTGTATAAACAAACTTAGAAGATGCAAAGAGTGGGCTCAGCCAAATCACAAATGAACGAGCTCCACTACCAAAAAGTTCATCTTTTAAAAAGAAACAGTGAGAGAGAAAAAAACTTATGGAAGGCCTTGCTAAATGTAAGGAATAGTTCAGTGACAGAGCTGGTATCAGAACATGCATCTTTTAATTTCTACAATGACAATCAAATGGTCAACTATATTTATTTCTCTTTAACTCCGACTCAGATTGAAGTATCCTTTATTCATAAGACTCTTGTGGCATCCCTGAAAGGCTGTGGGACAGCCAACAAGATTTTATCATCAAAATAACTTTCATCCACCTCAAATTTTAGGAGTTGTTTGGTTTTTTTTTCTACCCTGGGTGGTAGTTGTTGTCAATGCAGTTCTGTGCATGATCCAAAAAGAGAACTGAATTAAAGAGCTGTACATTAGATAGTCAAAGACATCACTACTCTGAAATACCTAGCTACTACATACGATTTTAAAAGCATCCTATCAAATAATGAATAGAAGACATGAGAAGTGTTTGCTGTAGAACATCACTAGTTCTGGAAAGGTTGGAAACAAAAGAAAAATCATGACCCTCCATTATGCACTGGCCATGTTGTTGAAAAGCTCTCTGCTTTTTTAAGCTGCTGGGTTGTGTTGAACAGCTGACTAACTAAAGCACACTCTTCTTTGTAACAACAAAAATCTTTAATTCATGTGCCCTGGTGTTCAGGAACAATATTCTTCTTCAGTTTGAATATCACAATGGTTTGAATGAGTGAAAAGTGCCAAACCGCCAGGAACAGTCCCACACACATTGCGCTTTCTCAACGTTAAATGAGGTGAAAGCAAGACAAAAATAAACAATGCAACTGGAAAAAGATAAAATTATTAACTGAGAACAATCACCTTACTAAAGAGTGCATCACATCACTCCAGATTGAGGTCAGAGGTGATTTGATTTTATGCAGTTGACTACAATAGACTTTCAGTATCTCAATACAACTATTCTCTTAAGTAGAATATTCAAAAAGTATTTATTTATCCTCATCTAGAAATTTATATGGCAAAGACAAGAAAACTATCAAAAAACTGTACAATATGGACACTATGGGACACCTGAATCCTCCAGGACCTCTGGACAAGGAAGAACCACTCTTCATTGCTGACAGAGGGAGACATCGATTGTCTTGGATAAAATTGCCTTTGTGAATTCTGCCACCTCCCACTCTTCATCCAACTCACTAACCTACAAACACAGGCCAATAAACACCAGTGGACATGGCCAAGTGTGGCTTCTGCAAACTTAGATCAGAAATATTTGTGGGCAGTTTTGCTAAACTGATAAAGACATCAGTACCCAGGAGCAACATGACAAGCAATTGTGTGCTGACATTCACAGGTACTCTCTTCTGAGCAACTAACTGGATACATCCACAGCAGCCAGCTGATTCAGGCTATATTCAGGCTGGTTAGTAGATGCAGGTTTTATCTGGAACTAATTAGGCATTCCAAAGAATTATATAATGAGTTTGTTGTCACTAAAAGTCTTGAAACAAATTGTGGTGTCTTTCTAAAAGCTGTGCTCTTCATCTCAAGAAAAGTGATGCTGGAATTACAGAGTTCTGTTCTCTGGTCTGGCTTACAGAAGAGGTCAGATGAGCCTATCTTAATGGTCTCTTCTAGCCTTTAAATCAGCAAATATCTCCATGATTGGCCAGAAATATAGTTTGATGTTATTAAAGCAAAAGAATAAAAAGAATGAAAGAAGTTGACCTTGCCTACATTGCAAAGGACTTACAATTTTCATAGGGTCCCTTACTCCCTTGTACCTCAAAAATGTAAGCTCTGCTTCAGTTCCCCTTAGACAAAATTAAAAGCAATAAGACTTTTTCTTGCAAAACAAAATACGATGCTCTGAGTTATGAAAACACTTTAAAACACAAAATAAAGAAACTGACATTTGAGACCTACCTGACACAAATGCTCCTTCATTCCTTAAAAACGCTGAAAGGACGTACAGCAACTTTTAAAGAGAAACTAAAGACAGCTTTTGCAGGCCCATCAGAATTACTGCTCAAAGAGCAGGCTGAAAACAGCACTCAGAACTGTCTTTCAGTAGAGGACCTCTTTGAGCCTTTGTACAGAAACAGAAGATAAAAGGGCAGCAGATCAGTAGCATTCGTTTTCTGAAACATTTTCATTTTCAGATAGCCTAAAAGGTTAGCTTGGAAGCTAAAAATTTAGCCTTCATAAATATGCCTTTCTAACTTTTAATGTGATTTCAACTTTTCTTGAATACTATTACTGGCAAGTTACTAACACAGATGAGAGTTGATCCTAAGAAGCCTTCCTGTTCTTCTCTATCACTTTAGGAATTTGGCTGTCTTCAAGCTCATGAGACACCCAGAGTCAACAAATTACTTTCACTTTATTGTTTAACTTCTTGAGTGATGTATGGGACTTCAGTACATATGTAACATTGTAAGTACTTGTGGTACTCATAGAAGTGTTTAATTTCTAACTGTGATAAATACTACTCACACTAAACGCTCAGACTGAGTAAATGAGCTGTTCCTATCACTTTAAAGGTTACATCCACTAGTCTCAAAGCACAGGTGGCAGATTAACCTTCATTGAAAACAAAGTGACAGATTCCATTTTCTTTCATAATACCCACCACACCTCCTATTCATCTAAGAGCCACAGAAGAAGTGTTCAGCTCTCTTATCTGCTTTGGGGATTTAAAACCTGCAGTGTTTTCTTCTCTGGAGAGTCCTCTAACTAATAAGCCTAGAGAACCTTCTAGGAAAGATTTGTCTAGCTAGCTAAGAGAGAATGAGCGAATCAGTAATCTATAATATTAAGAGTCCTTTCCTGTGTCTGGATTCTAATTAAGAAAAACATGCCCTCGGTCTCTACTGAAAACACTGAAATTTCAGACTTCTTAAGGGAAAAAAAAGTAAGACCTACCCTTTCCAGCTACATACTCCAACCAGAATTAGCAAGTCACACCCTCAAGCTCTCAGAATTTTCAGTTAAACACTCTCTAAGGCAGATTGAAACAGGTGCCAAGACAAGGGGCAAAGAACCCTCCAACAGTACCATGGTGGGCTGCAATACTCATTACTGCTTGTGCCACCTCCTGATTCTGGTTTCCATTTAGGAGTATGATAGGATGGAAGGCACACCCCCATAGAAATCTCAGCCAAGGATGGGGAAGCAGCATTTCTTTAAATCTCACTGTAGCTCTCTAATTTCTGTGCTGCCATTTGCTTTTCTGAAAGAGGAAGATATATTCACAGCAGCACTGGGAAGTCTACCTGGTAACCACTTGCAAACATAGCTAAGGCATAAACCCAAGTGCTGATCAATATGGCTTCAATCATTATTAAACATAGTCAGTTCCATTCTCCCCTCAGGTACCTGCTTGCAAACAGATTTGCAGTGGATAGAGCATGCCAAATGTATTATAGAACAGTATTGCCCTCCTGTGGCCAAAGACTATTCTGAAGAAATGAATCTTATGGGATTTACTTCCCTTTTATTTATTTATGCGCTTGTTTCTCATGCACTACCTTGGATACACTGGTCAATCTTTCCGAACTCAGAACTAGGAGACTTACCTCTGAACTACTACAAAATTTAGGTTCAGAGCTGTGTTTGATATGCTAGGGCAACACAGCTGAACAGGAAAAGTAAGAAGTAGATATTATGTAAGTCCCTCCAGCTCTTTGCATTTCTCCAAGTGATGTTATTCATGTCAAAAATTATGACTGTCTTTGCTTATCCTCAGTGGGCATGTTTAATAGTTACACCTTTTCTTTCTGTGCACCATCGATTATTCTATCTTTTACATTAGACTTGATTTTTATTAATCCAAAGTAGAAGCACATCCAGCCCATTTCCAAATAAAGAGACAGCACTTTATCTCTTCCTTGGGTGTAGGCATGGACCTTACAGGCTTTATCCAAAGTCCATGTAAGCAAATGGGTTATCTCCAATTTCAGTGTGTTCGGATAAGGTCCTTAGTGACTTAGACTCCGATGTAATCTAAGAGTTTACAGACACACAAAAGTGTGAATACAAAAAAACACATTGAAAGCCCTGATTATTAGGCAAACAGTGCAGTTTAACAAACACAATTAGCACTATTCACAAGTAAAAAACTCAGACACAGGAACTGAACTTCTAGGTATTGGATCAGCCATACATCTGGAGAGAAATTTGTTATAAGAAAAGACTTAAATATACAAATGACAACATGAATGTAGAATAAAGCAGTCTCAAATTTTCATCATTCTGCCCGAGTGCTGATGAAAATTAAGTTACAGTGTCTGTGAAGATAAATTGCATTTGATATAGCCCATAACCTGATCTATTTTACTTGCCAACAGCCAGTTGATATGACTCAGCTTTTCTGTCCAGCTGTCAAGGCTGGAGAAATACAGATAAGCATCTCTATCATTTTATAACTGCCAGCAATGCTATGCAAAAATGATTTATCTTTTCTTTCTCACAGATGGTCATTTTCTGACAATCTAATCACTGACAATCTGACTGCTGCAACGAATTTAAAGAGAGTATTAGAAGTAATTATGGTGATTTAATTTTACACATGAACATGACTGTTCATGCTCGACCCTCGTGTCTCTTCTATGACATGGAATAGAAATAATTCCATGCGATCAAATGCTGATACAGCAAATGAAGAAACAATCTTATCACTATGTCTAATTTTAAAAAGTACATGGCTCAGATCCATTTTCTAGAACTGATTTATGACATTTTTAGGGTATGGTGATAAGGAAGAATTCTATTGAGAACTTCAACAGACCAGAATTAACTCTGAGACATCAATTTATGTGTTTCAGTATCTCTCACTTCAGGTCTTTTGTGTTCTCCGAGTTGGAGATCCACTTGCAAATAATCCATGCGGCCAGAGAAAGTTGGTGAATACATCTGTATTTAAAATATGAAAAGGAGGGGAGAGGAGAGGAGAGGAGAGGAGAGGAGAGGAGAGGAGAGGAGAGGAGAGGAGAGGAGAGGAGAGGAGAGGAGAGGAGAGGAGAGGAGAGGAGAGGAGAGGAGAGGAGAGGAGAGGAGAGGAGAGGAGAGGAGAGGAGAGGAGAGGAGAGGAGAGGAGAGGAGAGGAGAGGAGAGGAGAGGAGAGGAGAGGAATTTTCTTCTCATTAGAATAAAATCTCTTTTCTTTTGTATAAGTATCAACTGAAAACTTTCCTGGTGGCTCAATATTTATCAATGAATTTTAATGATCACCTCAAGAGAAACAGTATATGCCCAGCATCGTAGTCCAGAAGAGTATAACGTATATGATGGGAAAATAAGGATTACATGGAGAGAGAGGGCAGAATAACAAATAACTTACTCTCCCAGAAAGATCTGAAAAGGATTTTTACCTATGCTTCCCATCTGAAATATTTTGTGCAGACCAAGCATGCAGAACTGCAGTCTGGAAGGAGAGCATCTGAAAAGTCTTTATCAAGGCCACATCGAACACTGCCCACTTATTCATTAATTCAATGTAATAAATGTTTATAAATATGTGCCACTGAGGACGATGATGGAGAAATTTGGTTCATTAGCATTTGGTTTAATTGGGCAGATAACTAATGCATTTTGAATGAAGGTATAAAAACAACAGCATTTTCCAGCTGTTGCTGTTTCGCTCTGTTGCTGTGTTGCAGCAAGAATGCCCAGCAGCCACATCTTTCTGTAAGACGTACATGTGAAAACAGACAGACATTCAGATTTTGTTCTGGTAACCCTGAATACTAAATCCATTTCCCTTTGTGCACATTCTATCTAACACTAAGGCAACAAGCAGCCATGTTTGGATCTTCCTACTCCTTCCCAAAGACAGCAGATTTGGGATTGTTCACCATACTTTTCCATCTTTCCCAATTATTATTAAACTTTGGATATTGTCTAGGAAAAAAAACAAAAAACAAGAAATGATTCAGTGGCAGATTTGTTAATCAAGAGCTCAGTGTTAGTTATTCTACAATTAACAGTATGCAGAAGAATTCTTTTTAATTAAGCACTTTTCCACCAAAAATAATTTTCCCAACAATTACACTGATTTTTTTATTTTGTTGATAGCTCATCTTGCAGAAGCAGCAGAATCCAGCTGAAACAACAGGGTGCAACAGCAGGACGCCTCCAACTTGTGCAGTTTTGCCTGCTTCTCTGCCTTCTTTTTGTCCAAGACTATAGCAAAGAAACTCACTTCATCACCCCTCCTGTAGCTCATGCTCACTAGTTATTATTTACTTGTTAGCTTACTACTTCTTGGTCTGTCCCACAACTATACCTGCACTCCTGCCAGCATGTCTCTGCTTGGACTGTGTATGTTTTAGACAAGGAACAAGTCTTTTTCTCTGTCTCAGAAGTTTTTCAGGCTATCATAGCACTATAACAAAATGATGAAATTGCTCTCAATCTGGGGATTGGTGCTATTTCATCTCTGTTTACAATTATGGTCCTGTTGAGTTCACTCCTCCTGAGTGAATGTCCAGCCACTGCTACTTGGATACTTTTCTTCTGAATGCTTCATAGTCAATAACGATAACAAAAAATCCTGAAATCAGTGTTTGGTTTGTGAAATGTTTCCAGCCAAACTGTGGTTTCTCTCTACTTGCATAATTTGTCTGTGACACCCATTGGGATTTGCTAATATCTCAAACATAGCAGGGATGTAAATTATTTAATTCTAGAATCCTTCAAAATCTTCCAGTAGAAGAGGACTTCTGTAGAGGATCCCATCTGTTTATTCGGCTCAGTTTTCTACAGCTCCCATGACCCCTATACCTCCTAAACAGCTGAAACTTCAGGAACAGTAATTAGAAAGAAAAACTACTCCTTTTACACTCTTGAATGTTCAGTGCCAGAGCTTGTAACAAACAGTATGAGATGCCAAGCCTGCTTTGGAGGCCACTCACTAAATATTCAATCCCAGTGTAACAGTAACTTGAAAATTACTGCTGCTCCACTTCAAGACAACAACTGTCTGACAACAAATATGTCACAACACAAAATGTTTATTGTATGGCTCGACAGATAAAGAAAAGATGCTGAGCTACGTCTGAATAACACAGAACCATGACATGCAATGCTTTCTTCTGCATCTAGAAGAGCGCTGGCAGTTCAGATAAATTTTGAAAGGCACAGCTATTGCTTGCTAAAGTTCCAAAAGTACATAGCCAATGAAGGGGAAATTGAAGGAAAATAAAGGGATGAAGATAAGCATTAGGTGGTTATACTTTGAAAGTGATGATACGATGACAAAAGAGAAAACAATGGAACCTCCTGAATGTTACTAAACAAGGTAATGACCCAGCCAAAGTTATATGGGAACAGGAATTAAAAACAAGAGAAACAGAGAAGCAAGAGGTACAAATGATTTGAGAAGGCACAGCAGCCAAATATGAACACAAACGTACATTCATTTGCTCAATACTCAAGACCTCCTGTTGTCACACCTGATAGCATGAATCTGCAATACAGGAGTTATCAGGATTGCTGTTCTATGTTTTTTATGTTGATCTAGTTAAACTGCAGTGCTTTTAAGGAATACTTAACAAAGTTCCAGACAAAAAAAAAAAAATAAAGAAGACATTGTTACTGTGACATAAATCTGAATAAAGGAGCACATCTGTCAGGTTTGTTTCTACACTGCACTGCTGTATTCCCTAAAGGATTATTCAGGAGGAACAGAGTTACAGTCAATTATTTGTTATAGTTTTATGAGAGAATAACACAGCAATTGGTATTCAAGGACATGACACTTGGCATTTTTCAGAATCCTTTTGGTATTACACGTCCTGTTTCATTAAACTGTTCTTGCATTTTCTATTGATCTAGACCAAAACATGAGTTTCAATGATGAGCTTCAACTCACAGAGCAGTTGCATTTCACTGGCAGGTGAGACACCTGTTAGCAATTAGTTTAAAGGGGGGTTTTATTTCATACTAATAATTTAAAAGAATCACAGAATCACAACAATTAGACCTCTGGAGACTTACAAAGTCCCTCTTGTCCCCTTTGCAGTTATGAAGAGTCTTTAATGCACTGATTCGGAACTAGATCGAAAGGAAAGTTGGATCCACCGCAGCAGCTAGACATGACCTAGAGCAGTAGGCAGGAGCACTAAAACAGCCAGGAATATCAACAAGTAGTTTGCTTCTTCCCAAAACAAATCAATGAACACTACATTTGGACACAGCAATCTCTTCCAGAAGAACAGAATTCATGAGCTGGTTTTGATATATTCATCTTTAGTACCTACCCTGAACAGTTTAGCTAAGGAAGGAATTTCAACAAGATAATAGCGATAGAAAACTGTTAACACATATGAGAATCAACCACTCCACTGAGATGTTGTACAATATTACCCCAACACTTGCTTCTTTTTTCACTCTAAGTAAATTTGTAAAATAAAGGATCCATTTTATTAGAATGTACATTTAAAAATAAATTCCAACCTGATTAGTTTTCTCTAATGTTCCATTAATTCACACAAAGGATATAAGTAAGAAATTACTGTAACAATACATTTTCCCAACTTATGTTTTCTGCACGTTATGTGATTCATTTTCTTCACTTTGACATTGCTTAACTTCCCACTTGAATGCACAGAATTAAATCCAATGAATAAAATAAAGTCAGAAAAAAAAGTTACCAATTTTAATTTAATTTAAATGAGCTGTGAGAAAAAAAACAACCCAGCTTCATCCACACTACACCAGAGTGGTTTTCCTGTGATTTAAAGCTGGAACAAAGCAGGCCTAAAACTTCACAGACTGCAGAAGATACCTTATCTGAGTTTGCCTTTATAAGGTGTTGAGAGACCCCTGTGCAGAGAATCACAGAGGCAGATGCTATAATAAGAGCTGTTCATCAAATGGTGTTTGCAGAGAAAATGAAGGTTTACAACACTCTAAGAGGCAGACCTATGAGGTTCCAGGCCTTCAGCAGAATGAATGCATGAAGTGTTTTTAATACCGCTGTGACTTCCTATCACTGCCAGGTATTGCAGACTCTTGACGGGAACACCAGAAGAATCCCATTTCTGCTAGGCCAGCTGAAGGAGTCAAAATGTCTGGATGACTCTGACCCTGGTCACAGATTTACAGAACAGCAGAGTGAAGAAACTAGGCTTTATCTCTTGTCAAACAGGATTGTGTCTTTGATGAGAGATTTCCTATGTACAAATAAAATTCTGCAGACACAAGCAGAGCCAGTTGGATTATAGCAGAGTTACAGGTATACTTGTGATTCTCTTCACAAGATCAGGCTGCAAGTAACTGCTGTGCTATCTTCCACAGGGAGTTTTGGCTTGCAGTCCTTATTAGAATGGGATAGATGCTTTTATGACAATTTTACCCTTCTATCAAATTTCTTACTGTGTCTTCAACTGAATCTTGTATGTAAGACTACAGCTGGGATTTGGTTTAAAGACAAGAGTAGGAACAAGGAGAATCAGGAAAGTAGAACCCAATCTATTCCTGGATCTTCTAACCCTCAGAAACAAAGACAGAGAAGGGGTGTTAGCAAGAGCTCATAATTACTTTAAAATCTAATAGCATAATAAATGATCTAACTCAGGCTTAAGCTAGAAATTTACAGCTTTATGAATTTAAGTTGATGGATTTTGCTTAACTCAGAAATTTCTAAAGGGTAATGGAAGAGGGGAAATACTATTATTGTTCAGAGTTTACAACTACAAAATAGCCTTCAGTCTATCTTAAGTGCTGATTTTTTTTGGAGAAGCACCAAGAAACCTGGCTTAGAAGATTAAAAAAAGCCTTCTTCAATTAAAAAAATGCAAAATAAATCTGGTCTGGTTCTGTAGCATTGTTATGATTAAGTTAACATTTCTAAAAGTAGTCATAAAAATGTTTATTGCAGGCTTCACACACAAATAAAATGAGGAATCTAGTAAGAAATTTGTTCTATAATATGGTGGCTAGTCCTAAAACCGATGGCTGATGGGCTTGCTTTCCCACCATTTCACTAACATACTTTATATTTCAAAACATCAGCATATTCTTCATTTTAGAAATGAGGCAAGTCTGTGAGACTTTTGTCTGCTTCTATAATTCAGTTTTACAGCAACAGCTTCTAAGTCCATATGACTTAGAATCTCAGCACAAACTTAGGAAAATATGGAAGAGAAAAAAAAACAAAAAAGATGCTTATATTGCTTATGGAGCACAAATAAGATTGCAGTAAAAATCTTCCTCAGGGTGTCATTTTCAGAAATCTCATTATAGTTTGGGCAGTCTATTTGTTTTCACAGGACTGATTTATAATGCATGAAGGTTTGGTGTTGACAGTACTACAGCACTACACTGCTCTGCTCAAAGTCACACACAGGGTCCGAAGTAAATTAATGTAGTGAACCCTTGCCTCCACCACCAGCCAGGCTCAACTACTGTGCTAAATAACCTGCAATGAAGAAATCACAGAATCACAGAATTGTAGGGGTTGGAAGGGACCTCTAGAGATCATCGAGTCCAACCCCCCTGCCAAAGCAGGCTCCCTACACCATGTCACACAGGTAGGCGTCCAGGCGGGTCTTGAATATCTCCAGAGAAGGAGACTCCACCACCTCCCTGGGCAGCCTGTTCCAGTGCTCCGTCACCCTCACTGTAAAGAAGTTCTTCCGCACATTCGTGTGGAACTTCCTATGCTGTACTTTCATCCCATTACCCCTAGTCCTGTCCCCACACACTACTGAAAAGAGACCAGCCTCACCACTATGGCTCCCACACCTCAGGTATTTATAAACCTGGATCAAGTCCCCTCTCAGCCTTCTTTTCTCAAGGCTAAACAGACCCAGTTCCCTAAGTCTCTCCTCATAGGGGAGATGCTCCAGGCCCTTCACCATCTTAGTGGCCCTCCGCTGGACTCTTTCCAAGAGATCCCTGTCTTTTTTGTACTATTGAGCCCAGAACTGGATACAATATTCCAGATGAGGCCTCACCAGGGCAGAGTAGAGGGGGAGGATCACCTCCCTCGACCTGCTGGACACGCTCTTTTTAATACACCCTAGGTCCTTTCCAGCACACAGCTTTCCAGTTGTGTGGAAAGCAGCACTGCCTGCAGTTTTGGTAACCAAAATGCAGTACTCTGCACTTGGTCTTGTTAAAGCGCATCCCACTGGAATCAGCCCAGCAATCCATCCTGTCCAGGTTGCTCTGTAGGGCCTTCCAACCACCAAACAGATCCAACACTTATTCTCACACCACACAGACCCCACATCTGACACAACTCAGCTCTACAGCTGAATAATCCTCACACCAACACCCTCCCCCTCGTGGAGGAGGGCTCATAAGCCGCCTCTCAGCAGCCGCCCGGCATCTCGGGACTCGTAGTTCCCCGCACGGAGAGACATGGCGGCGGCTCGGGCTCTCGTAGCTGCTCTCGCTGTTTTCCTTCTCGTCGTCAGCGTTCAGGCCAGCAAGTACTCCCGGGAGGCTAACGAGGGGCTGCCTGACGCTAAGAGGCGTGAGACCGGGGAGTTCCGAGTGGTGAGGCTGAATCAGATCTGGGAGAAGGCGCAGCGGGTGAGTGGGGCAGTGCGGGAGGAGGCGGAGGAGGGCCGGGCCGGGCCGGGCCGGGCCGCTTCTTCGGCCCCTGCGCGGTCAGTAGCGGCTCGTGTGTGGCCGAAACACCGTGTTACCATCCCCCAGAGCAGGGTTAGGCCTCCGGTTACAGTGGCTTTTTCTTGGGCTTTAGGCCTGGTGTCTTTGCCGGGTACGCTGAGGCTGCCCCAGCCCTGCGCTAAGAGGGCCCACACGATGTGCCCCGTTCTGCCGTATTCACCTGGGCTATGAGAAGCGTATATTCCTACATTTATATCCAACAGTGAAGAGTCATGCTGTGGAAACAGAAGGGAGAGAGAGTATGAAGCCCCTCTGACCGATGCTGCCTCCTGCACCCACTGCTGGAGTGCTTCTGCTCTGTTCAGTGGCAGCAGCCTTCATCCTTGCTTTGCTTAGGACGAGAACTCAGCACAGAAGATAAGAAACCTTCCATTGTGGTGGTTAGATTATCTCTGGTATTGAGTTTACACTAAGTGATGTAGTCTCATGCAGGTGGGCTAGCAAATGGGTATTGCCATTCTCAGATTACAGAATCAAAGTGATTTAGATTAGAAGGGACCTTAAAGATAATCTAGCTTGAAGATAATTGAGCTCAGCCTTCATAGAATGGTATCTACTAGGTCAGGCTGCCAAGGCCTCATCCAACCAAGCTATGAGTACCTCCAATGACAGACTGCGCACAACTATTTGGACAACCTGTACTGGTACCTCACCTCCCTCTGAGCACAGAATTTCTTCCTAACTCTAACCTAAATTTCCACTCTTATTTTACAGCCATTTGCCACTGTCCTGTCATTATCAGTGAATATAAAGTGTCAGTCCCCAGTCTGCTTATAAAACCCCACCCGCTCAATCTTTTTCCTGTTTGTATCTGGATCTTCTGGAGCTCAGGTTTGAAGCTTTACATGAAGTCTTAAGTCTTTAAAGATTAAGTTTTGGCCAAGCAGACTAACATGAAAAATGGAGGTAAGCCTGTCAGGATAAACTGAGCTATAGCAACCTTCACGCAGGAGAGGCAGATTTTAGAGAAGCAACGTGTACTTGAGCTATATTTGTTACCATTAGGCCCATAGATTTAGAAGGAAAAACTGAACTCACCCAGCTGGTGAGGGGACAACAACTACACAACATCCCCTCTTCCAAAAGGGAGCTGGGCCCAAGAGATGTTCTTGTAGTGGCTGGCCCTTATTTGAGCCCAGGGTGTCTCCACCCTAGGTCCACCCCTTCTGGTTGCATGGGGGTACAGGTGCTGCCTAGACCAGCCACATGCCTTCACCAGGTGCTCAATCACCAGTTGAAACCTGGACCTAACAGTTCCCCTAAATAAGGAACAAGGAATGTGCATCTTGACCTCAGTGTTTTGTTGTTTAATCATTAAACATGACTTTTCATCTCTGCTCTTAGTTAGTCCAACAAAGGACTGATACTAGTGGTGTGAAGTGTCATCTGTTAACGCTTTTTTTACCTGATGTTATTCAAGTTCCTGTAGGAGATGATCTTGAACGAAGCAGATCACAACCTACATGCTTTAAATCACCCTAATGTATTCACTCTTATATTATCTAATGTATTCACTCTTATATTATCTAATGTATTCACTTTTATATTATCTAATCTAGAAAGGCAAGGAGATTCTGGCAGAGCATTTCAAAGCATTTGTGTTGTTGATAAGTTACATACTAAATTATAGTGACAGTCAGAAAAACACTTGTGGACTTGAGAGAATTTTGAATAGAATCTTTCTTTTTAGAGAACAGTGGACTTAATTTAATCCCTTATTTTTTATTGGGAATTTAAAATGTTTGGTTAATGGAAAGGCATCCCTGAACTTTCCTTTTAGATGATCTGATGCTACTCTCTGGTGCTTTTAGAAAACCCAAACCTATGTGTTTATGAGGCTGTGCTAACCGCAATGGATGTCTAACATAAGCTGCATTGTGTCATCTTTTATACATTACTGTGTCTTTGATGGTAGTTGTACATTTAAAAGATTATGTTGTCTGTTTTGCAGTACTTAGGAGTTGAATTGTTATCTGAGTTATTGATGGTGACTTTTTTATCCTGAATTTGCTCAACCTGTCGACATAGTAAGTCATTATGGCATTAGAGTTCAGAACTACCAAGTAAATGATTAGTCATTTCCTTCACAATTTATAGCAAGCTTTTACTCAATCTTCCTCTCAGAACATCAGGACACAGCTCTGCTGAGCAAAACAGTGTTACTTGGTGCCACCACAGCACTGAATCTCTGGCCGTCTAGGTCAGCCTGCTCCAGAAAAGCAAATAAGTAAATAAGGTTTTCATTATTTTAATGCACAGAATTCATAACTAAAGTGGTTTCTGCTACGTGCTTAGCTTTCATCAAACAGTTCTCCAAAAGCAAATGTTAAAGAAGATTACACAGAGGCTTTAGAACTAGAGGGATCTGAAATTTTAATGCATACCATAAATTATTTATTTGTGGTTCCAAGTACTCTCAGTTTTGATAAATTATTGCAGTAGGCAAAATGCAAGATACAGAGAAAAACCTGTTTTAAAAATTGTAGTAATTAAGTAAGTAGTCTTGTGCCATTCAATATAATAGAAGAGTCTGCGTTGAAACCAGTAGCAGTAATGTGCAGAGCTTCCTTTTCCTCACTGCCACCTTTTTGTTATAAACACACATGCAAGAAGTTCTTAAGCACGAACATGATTTGTTTCATTTTGTTGTTTCAAAGAAAAACTAAAGTATCTAAAATCTGGGAATTCAAAAGTTTGGGCTCATCTTGCAGCAGTGCTGCTTAGCCAGCTGCGTATTAGTTATTGTCTTTGCTCCTGTTTTCTCTGTGTGTTTCACAGAGTTTCAAGCTGGCCTATCAGTCATTTAAATCCTTTTTTCAATTTGTAGTGTCAGCCTCAGTATCTCCTCTTTTTCTTCCATTATGAATGACAGGAATACTTCTAGGAATTTTATGTTTTTAATGCATATAAACCGTGCTGAGAAGTGGAACCTCTGCACAAAATTTGGTCATTATTGCCTGGTATATGTTAGTAAAACCGAATGGACTCACTTCCTGTCTCTGTTTTCATTTAGCTTCATCTCTCTGCTGTAAAACTCGCTGAACTGCACAGCGATTTGAAAATACAAGAAAAAGATGAGCTAAGCTGGAAAAAACTGAAAGCTGAAGGGCTGGATGAAGATGGAGAGAAAGAAGCCAAGCTTAGACGCAACTTAAATGGTAAGTTATATCTTTGCAGAAGAGGCTTAAACTACATTATGCTTTTGTTTAGACACCTCTGTAATTGTTTGAACCATTTAGTAACAGATTGTCTTTGGAGACACTCAGCATGCAGGAGTTGTTTAGAGGTCAGCAGGGATGTCAGGAGGCTAACAGCTTCCTTTGCTTCTGATGTTTTCAAAAAGGATCATTAAACTCTTCACTTAAACTGTTAACCTACCCACTTTGAGCTGCAGAATCTAGCTCTGAATGTCAAGGATGCAGCAGTCAGCCTTGTGTACTGATTCTAATGCATCTGTATCTATTATTTGCCCTGCAGTCATTATGACTAAATACGGAATGAATGGAAAGAAGGATTCTCACCTAACTGATACTAACTACATTAAAGATGGTACACAAAGTGATACACTGGATGACCCAAGACTGGAAAAACTATGGAGCAAGGTGGGTAAAATTTCCAGGAACTGCAATGTGGTAAACCAGTGTTTCTTCTCTTTTGAGAGCCTCCAATCTTGGAACTGGAATAGCTTTAAGCTCTGCTGGTCTATTTTTTAAACACAGGACAAACTGCTGTACTCTGTAGCATGTATCACTGTGCACCGCAGGCATCCCATGTGCATCCAAGTCAGTAGGTTTTACAGGTTCTCTTTACCAAAAAATACACCCATAGCAATTGTGGAGGATAAGATCCTCTGTCCATTAAGACAAATAGAATCTTTCCTCAAATGTCACTGAACTCATTATTTCCTTTTGGTTTTTTTTTTTCCATGTTCTTCTTGTTGTTCTTTCTATGGTTTTTGTTTTGTTTTTAACTTTGCATTTAAAATAGGACTATTTCATGGAATATTTAGAAAGGAGAAAGAAGATGTTTGGGGAAATGTTAAAAAGACATTAAATAAAGACATTTCCAACTATGTTTTCAAGTGAAACCTTCCAGGATTTACATGACAAATGAATAGAGAGTGTACTGCCTGGGCAGCTAAAACTGGCAAAGCAGTAATCTTAAAAAATGAAGGAATTTGTGTTTTAGAAACAAGTAGTCGTATAAAGCAAAGAATTCTTAGGCCAATCTAGTGCAATGTTAGTAAAGCAGAGAAAAGTTTTGCTGTGTTTTAAAATGTTACTTTTACCAGATGCAGCTCTGGCAAAGGATATGTTGTCCTGTGCTTTGGGGAATAGTAAAGTTCATCACTTAAAAATATTACCTAAAGCTGAATAGGTATGAACAATTTTAGCTTATGGTTATGCTATTGCAACAGGTAAGTGAGGAGACTTGTGGGCAATTACGGCTTAACTGGTTGCTGAATGTAGGCCTGTGAGGAACAAATCACTGCAGAACAAATAGAATCATAGAAATGCACAGTAGTGATACAGTTTTCACTTAACAGTAGAGTATGATTTCTTGAGTAAAGATTGTGCTTAATATTGGGCTAACCATCACACTGGCAGTTCCCTTTCAGTTGTCTTTGTATCTCTACGGCCCTTCCTTCTCTATCAATTTTTTTTTCCTCAGAATATGAAAGAGAGGTTTTCATTGGGTAGTTTGTAGCAAGCCAACACTGTAGATCTGAAACAAACTTCAGTTTGATATGATTAAAGTGGCCATGTTCCTGAATGTCTAGTTTTGCCCTCAAACTTGTATAATGGAATTCAAAACAAAAGACCTAATGGAAGAGCTGGGCTTAATCATTTCCTAAACGTGGCAGGGAGAAGTTTCAACAAGGGTGTACATGTAATAGCACTTGGCCTGGGAGTCATAATGCGCTCATGTTTCTTTCAGGCCAAGACCTCTGGGAAGTTCTCAGATGAGGAGCTGGATAAGCTTTGGCGAGAATTTAAACATCACAAAGAAAAGATTCGTGAATACAATATTCTGCTTGAGACCGTGAGCAGAACTGAAGGTGTCCGAACATTTTCCTGGTGTTTCTAGATCTCTGTCTATCTCCTCCATTGTTTCCAAGTTTCTTTGAAAATCCCTCAGTCTGACATTCCTGCTAGAACAGCTTGCAGATGCTGATATTCCCAGATACTTGCTTGGTTTAATTCTACATTAGCTGCCAAAAATCATGCCAGCTAGTGAAAGTGTTGCCATTTCAGTTTTCTAATTCGTGCTTGTGTTTCAAGCAGTGAAACACCATCAGATTACTAGAAATGGCGTGTTGGAGTTTACTGGAAATTATGCAGCAGGCACAGATTTACTGCTGCAGATTGTGGTTTTAAAGTCTGCAAGACATGGATGTTTCATTTCATCAGTAGAAGCCCAAGAGGATATGTATCTTAGGCTCTGAGCCTAAGTTTGCTCTATTAATCCTGTTTTTGTTAGAATCAAACTGCTCTGAAGCTTGCAGGCAGCTTGATGTTTGCATTGTAGAGTACAAGCTGAAGCTGTTGGAAGCTATTTCAACATTGGCTGTCCTGACTAATTCATGAAATGTCTGAGGGAGGGTTATAGGATTTACCCACCATACCTATTCAATTTCCTTGAGATAATGCTAACCAGGGAAATTAGAACATTCCCTTATTAAAACTTCAGCTGATCACCAGCAGGAGGTAAAAGGCATTTTCTGTAACACCGCCCTCCAGAGCACTGAGGAGCATTAATGTGCAAAAGGAGTTACTGCTTTTTAGAGTATGATGTCCGCGCTTTACTGATAATAAGAACTGACTGTATTTTATTCATCCCAGATTGGAGGGATTTCTGGGGCTTCTTACCTATTGGGATTTGGCCCACAGTCAGTATAGCTTTTCTCTTTCAACAGATATTCACAAAAATGTAATCAACCCATCTGAGGAGAACCTGGTGAAAGAGGAAGTCTTGCACAACAAACACAGAGAACTTAAAGACAAGCTAAGAAGCATCAACCAGGGGTTTGAGCGTTTGCGTAAAGTCAGTCACCAAGGATATGATGCAAGCAGTGGTACGACTCCCTGGTATTTTTTTAATCTCTATTTGGTATCAATTTTATTAAGTAAAAATTGGTGAGCAAGTTAATTCATTTACTCACAGTGAATTCGCGTAACATGGGAAGGGATATTAGACTCTCTGCACCAGGGGCGGGTAAGTTAGGCAATGTGCAGGGCATTAATTAGTTCTGGGGATGTTTTTTTTTTTCCTTTTAAATAAGTTTCTTAAATAAATGCTTGCTACAATACTGTTGTTTTAAGTGAAGTACTTGGACTTTTCTCCCTTTTCATCTAAGTAGACCTGTTAGTAATATATTGCTTGGTGTGCTTGGCATGCTTATCTTGCATGAAAGCATTATGTCCATTTCTTCATCTGGTAATTTGTGTTTGTTTAGAATTCGAAGAACCAAGAGTGATTGATTTGTGGGACATGGCAAAATCAGCCAATTTCACTGAGAAAGAACTGGAATCTTTTCGGGTAAGTAGAATTCCAATAAGATCTCCCACGGGGAAGGTATTTTGCCACATAATGAAATACTCTGTGTTACTCATAGGGCAGCCAATTCTGTATTGCTTTTCAGGCATCAGAAAAAAATAAAAAGGTCATTATTTAATGTTTAAAATATATACATATGTGAAACTACTGATGTGCATTGTCCTAGGAGGAACTGAAACACTTTGAAGCAAAAATTGAAAAACATCATCACTATCAGAAGCAATTAGAGATTTCACACGAGAAACTAAAACATATTGAGGGGACTGGAGATAAGGAACATCTGAACAGAAACAGAGAGAAATATGCCATGCTAGAAGAAAAGACAAAAGAGCTCGGATATAAGGTCTGTATAAATTCAGTGTACGTACCTGTTGAGAATTAGATTCAGTAGTTGAGGGAATGTCAGTTACCCAGTGCTGGTATTTTTCATGCAGGTAAACATCTTCCAGCGGGGGAGGTTAAGCACACCTGTGCTTCATGTTTAATGCTGAATAGACGTGATTGGTTTTTACAGACCTAATTCTAAAATGCCTGAAAATTTCCTAGTCTCAGCTCTTCCCAAGAGCTGCCACATATACTAATAGCAAAAATCCAAGTATATTAGATTGACTGATTTAATCTTCTAGCATTATTCATTGTACTGATATTTGTTTGATTTGTTTCCTTTTTCTGCTAGGTCAAGAAGCATTTGCAAGACTTATCCAGCAGAATCTCTCAAGGTCTTCAACACAATGAATTATAAACATCTGTTCTCCTTCATGGGATCAATTTATGAACATAAATAACAGAGGGATTTTATGAACAGGATTAGCCAAGCAGTCCTTCCAAAATTCTAAGGATTGAAGAGTTGTCCTGTAAGAAAACTTTCTGTGGTCCACTTAGTTTTGTATTTGCATTATCATGTTAAATGATTACACTATAAATCTGAATCAAGTAACAGCCTTTGAAATAAGTCACGTCACAAGGAAGTGTGAGCCGTCAGAAGATTCCTGCTTGTAAAAATATTGATCTTATAGTTAGTCAAGGAATTCTGATCAATGAAAGCAGACACCAGAGGTACAGGTTGTTAAAGATGAGAGAAGTTTAATATTTCACTGTTTGGTTTGATGCATTTTCTACTGAAGGTAACTAAAATGTTTTTACTTGCTGAGCATTGACTCAGCTGCACTGTATATGAATCTTTCATGTGAGAGGAGGGGGAGGAATAAGGAAAGAATAAGTATTGAGGTCAATTCACAAAACTTACAGACTAACACATCTGAAGTTACTGAACGTATGTGTACAATTTTGCCATTCATAGTTGTTTGGTTTTGTTACACTTAGTCATTAAAAATCAAAACAAGATACCATTGAGGTGTTTTTTGTCTTTCCCACTTGGGTTGAAACTTTCTATGATTATCATGCTGACCCTTTATTTCTAAGGCTTTTTCTTGTGAAACTGCCAGGAACAAGACTAAGGCAAAAGTCCAGTGTCAGTAAATCATTACAGCTGCTTGATTGCAAAGCTCTATCAATCATCTGTTCTGTGAGAACCAGTAAAGAGAGAGAGTTTGTCAGAGTCAGCCACTGCGTATATTACTTATCCAGGTCCTGAGTCCATGGTGGGTTGAAAGTATTACAATTCTGCACATATAGGCTATTTCATAAGGCACAGGTGATTTGAATGAAAAGAGTGGTAGCGGTCCTACTGTGAGATTTTGAATGCCTTACATTGCAGCAGTAATTTCTTACTGGTTTTGTTTGAATGTAAGCTGTTATTTTTATTTCAGAGAATCGTTCATCAGTTGAAACGCAGAGCACTATTAATATTAACAGTAAGTCAGTAACAGTTCTTTAAAATAATATGATTTAGATGCCTACAGGGAATTGAGAGAATATTGGTACCTTTCTGATTCTGAAAGCACCACTTGTGGTTGTAGTGATGTTGCCAGTGATGTTCCAGACCTACAGTTCAGCCTAAGCACCACAGCTAATTGCCTTTGGTTGCATAAGAGACTTGAGCATAGCCACATTCATGGTGCTACATCTCCCTCTAGCAGCTGTAGTGCCAAAGATGGCATTCGAGCAACCTGTATGTTTTCAGCTCCAGGATTTCATTAAGAATATTTTGTTTTGTCTGAAGCAAAGTTAAGTGAGGTACAGTGCCACAGATAATAGAATTTATAGAATTATTTCTACTGTAGCCAGAGGCAACTGAAAGCTCCAGTGAAAGTTCTGAGTTCAGAGACTGACAACATACATTTACAGGTTGCAGTAATTTAAAATGAGGAACAAGTCAGAGATGAGTACTAAAAAAGGTTGGAAGACTGTTTTTAGTGCAGCCATTTCACTTCAGTTGTTGAACGCAGCCATTAATGAGTCATTAGGTACAAAGGTTGTTCATACAAACCTGGAGGAGAAAATGTTAAGCAGCATCATTTGCTCCTCCTAAATTCAGCTTCCTCCTGAATCCCTGGAACACTGGCAGTCAGATAATGCACCAGCACAGAGAAAACATTAGGAATATCTTCCATTCTTGCCAGCAGCTCTTTGCTGCTTTTCTTGAGATCTGAAGAGGCTGAAGTCTGATTACGCTGCTTTGAAACTCAGTGCCTTTCACCCATCGGTATTTGTTTAGCTCAGTTTATTGAGGTTTTAAGCCAGAGACGATTCATCTGGCCAAAATGACACAAGTGAATAGTCTGAGATGTTGCTTTTAAAGATGAATCCTCCACCCGTGTAAAAAACAGTAAATTCAAAGCCATGAAAAAAAGGCATGAACACATTTTCTCTAAAAAAAGAATCTCAAATTTGTTAGCGATTTCATGCAGGACAGGTTGTGGGGTTGGAAAATGAGAGGGAAATATACACGAGACATAGCATAAACAAAAACAACCAAGTCTTTCTTAATGGAAACACCATGTCCTGTGTGCAGGTAGGGGAGCTCAGGTAGTATCAATCTACCCAGACACATAAGGAAGAACCACTACAGCAAACAGACTGCATTTTCCATATAGCAGTTTCAAAGCACCAGAACCAACATTATCAGACATAACACACAGCTAACACACATTCATGTATTTCAGGCCATTCACATAGCACCCGTGGGGAAGTCATCAGCCTACAGCAAGAAAAGAGTGGATTTCTTATCATTATTACTATTATTACTAGCATCAATTCATAAAGCAGAAGTGCAGATTTTATATCTGTCCAGTCAAACCAAAATAAATACTGTACATTGCCATCTGTAACACAATGCTATCAATACTCCTTAATGTATTCACATATCTGTATCTTCACATGTATTATATCACCCCTCAACGAGAGTTCTCTGAATTACAAAGAAACCCGTACGTAGATATATTAATGCTTCACATGGGGACATGAAAGTGTTGTATTTTGTACATGTATACATGTACAAAACATGTAGCTGTTTTGTTCTGCCACTGATGTATTAACTTCTCAGAAAGCTGCACGCATCTGCTTTGATAGTAACAGTTATGCCAGCCTCAAAAGTTGCCTTTCAAGAATTGATTTGCTGTAACTTAAACCTGGTGGTTTTCAAAGGGCAAAGGATTTCTTTGAAATAAGCTTGTTACTAAAATAAATATCTCATATTCCGCAGTTATCATTTTCCAGGTCACTTCTTTTAAAGAGGGAGGGGAACACCAGACATCTCCAAAAGAAGAGACTTCCATGGCAAGAGTTTAGGATTCCATGACTCTATGCTAGAAGATATATCTTGTGGCAGTAAATCCCAAAGGCAGACTGCCTGGAGCTTCAAATCTCAGTGCAGAAAATGCATTCTCAGCTATCACTGATGGTCTCTGGCATCAGGCACGTAATACAAAAAGCACAGAGAGCAAAACTTCAATAAAGCCACTTCACAGGCTTTCAGCAGTTCTGTTCCCTCTCTAGGAAATCTCCCAGCTATTGTAAACTGCACTGACCCAGCTGGATGCAGTGTTAGATACACCTTAGGGCCAAGACCGGCTGCTGCTTCATAGCAGGACCCAGCAGAAGCCATCATTCATCCAAGGTACAGACCAACACTTCATATGCTTTTCAGCAAGGAGAGAAAACAGACACTGAGGCTAACTCTTCCCAAGGACCTAAGCAGGGCATGTTGAAATATTCACAAGGCTGATGCAGGGACAACAGGACACACGGTGCCACGTGGGCAGCAGGCCAGCCTGGCATTTAACCACCCCTCAGCTTCCACTTCTACAAAGGAGAGTGCGGATCTGTTTGAGAACACAGCAGAACCTCCAGCCTTTCCAAGAAATCTCACATCCTCACTATGACCACAAAGAGGAGACTCCAGCACTGCTCCAAACACCACGTGTTACAGACTCAGATACCCTTCAGCTGCTCCCTCCTCCTGTCAGTACACTCACCAGGCAAAGAACTGCTGCTTCCCAGCTCCCTGCTGACACCTACATACTTCTCTGCCAAACCCCCAACATGATTTTTTCCTGTGCTTATGGATCTGTAGCCACTGCTGCTAAGCATCTCTTGTAAGAGGACTGAGTGTGTGCAGCAGCAAATGGCACTGCACAGGGTCAGTCCTTCAGCAGTAATAGAGACAGACATTGATGTGGGGTGAATCTGAGCAATTCTATATAAAAGTCCTGTATCCAAAGGCCAGATTTCCTACTGAGCACAGCCTCCTCTGTTTTCTGTGCACTGAGCTACCCTTTAATTGCCAGCTCAGCCTACAGATGAGTGAAATTTAACTTATACAATAGCAGGTGCTAGGATTTATGTTTTTTTTTTCTAAGGAATTCACAGCAGTATAATGTAATGTAGAGATAAATTACTGTCACGCTAAATCTGCTTTCTGATCCCACCCCCCACCGCATATTCCTCAGATAAACTGACACTTATTATTTCAGTAAAACGGTGCTGTTCCATACGCCTCTGTGTACACGGTGAGATAATACATCTGAATTATTTCTAGATGCTCTGATGCAGAAAAAAATATATATAAAAGCAAGTAAATTTCAAGTTAACTTTCCGTCACTCTGAAGTTCTTAGCGAACTCAAAGCTCAGTTGGCAGCTGCACTTCCCTAAACCTGCCCACGGCATTATAAACCATTTGGTGCAATATAATGCAGGGAATTACATGCATTTTGCTGTCACTTCTGTGCCAGTCCTCCATAGAATGGTTTATAATCTGTATCCACCAGATCATCACTGACCTGAGCTTCAGTGTGAGACTGCCTAAAGGCAGTTATCCTTCAAGGAAAGCATCAAATTGAACACGTCATGAAAAAAATAAATGACTATATGTTTTCTTAAATGGCACTTTAATTATAGAACCATGGAATCATTAAGCTTGGAAAAGACCACTAAGATCATCTAACCCAACCACCAACCCCTCCCCACCTACCCATACTTCTAATTCTACCCACCTGCACTGGAAAAGGATACATTTACATAGTTAGTCCTTACAAATTTCCACTTCTGAGTTTTCCATCGTTATTTGGTTTGGTCTCATTGCTGCACGATGTTAAATCAACATTTCTCTTCAACCTCAATTGCAAAGCAGCGTTTGTGTGACTGGCTGAATGGCAACTGAGGATCTTTGCAGGGAAAATGTGATGTATAAATATAACAAAGTCATCCCAAAAAATGCTGAATTATAGCATATAATTTGCCTTGTTCGGTAAGTAAGCACCTTCAAACCGTGACTCTCCCTCCTGTAGCACTTTTTGACTTGGAAAAATGCCATTATCCAAATAAAAAAGTGTTTTGTAACAGCTTACAAGCGACGTCATAAAAACCCATTGGAGCAGTACATTTGGCAGCAACCTATGGAGAAGGGCAATGGGTGTGAAGAGGCATCACATGCTGCATGCAGATACGCAAAACAGATGCATGGTGTTCAGCCATGGTATTGTATAGGCTGGTTCAGACCAAGTTGCTGTGCCCCAGTACTTCTGTTGCTGGCAGCCTGTTTTCTCACTCCCGAGAGCACCATCCCCAAACTGGCATTTCTGGCACATTGAAGTACTTTGAGAACATCACCAGGCAAACATCACGTTGTCCTTCTGGTAGTTAATACCTGTTTTACTGGCAACAGCTTACTAACACAAGAACATTAAAGATGAACAAAGCTTTTGCTTGTGCCAGTAGGAGTTACAAATCACATCTATGAACAAAAGCTTTGGAGATTTCTTTCTTACCTTTTTTTGTTGCAAAGAGCTCTGAGTCCTATAACAATCACTTATGCAAGACACGTGCAAGTAAACCCCTAACCGTTCATATATTAACTGTATTACCAGAGTTGGAGGTGCTCAAGGCCAGGTTGGATGAGGCCCTGGTGGCCTGATCTGGTGGGGGCAACCAGCCCATGGCAGGGGGTTGGAACTGGGTGATCTTTAAGGTCCCTCCCAATTGAAGCCATTCTATGATTCTACGACTAGAATTAACCCATGGAAGCTACATGGTAAGCACAAGTCTACTCATAGGATTGTAGCTTGACTTTCTTTTTGCCCAGTTCGCCGCTGGAAATGGAAGGCACGTTGTTTACTTAAGAGAAAACGTTTTACATTTCTGTGAGTTCCTGCTGTTCAAATGAGAAAACTAATTCTTTCAACAGAAGGATCAAGCTTACAGCTCCACAGGGGGGCGGCTGCAAGACACTGTAAAACAGCGAGCCATCAGGTTTTAACAGATGCAACAGTAAGGCTTGGCTTCCTGCTTCAGCCTTCTCAGCATTTTGCAACGCAATTTCCTTCACGATTAAACAGATTTAAGAAACAAGAGAAAGTCATCTATCCTGTTTAACACATTCAGTCTAAGTACAGAAAGAGAAATAGGTGCCTGAAAAGTGAATTACTTCATTTGTAGAGATATTTCTGTAAACATTAACGAGAGTATAAATATAAAACTATATCCAGCCATCCAGCTAATCCTAGCAGGAGTTACTATGACATATGTAAGTAAATAAATGCACACACAGAACCACGTGCAGACTCATGCCCCCTGTTGAACCTGGGAAACATTTTAATGTTATGACCCCTCCTGTAAGGCCAGTAGCAGTCTGATGGCAGCATCATTCCATGATACCATCAGTCTGGAGAAAAGGAGGCTCAGGGGTGACCTTACTGCCCTCTATAACTACCTGAATGGAGGTTGCAGTGAGCTGGGGTCAGCTTCTTCTCTCGTCTAACTGGTGACAGGACCAAGGGAATGGCTTCAAGCTGGATGTTAGGAAACACTACTCTGAAAAAGTGGTCAGGCAGTGGAATGAGCTGCCCAGGGACGTGGTGGAGTCACCAGCCCTGGAGGTGTTCAAGGAATGTTTGCACGTTGTGTTGAAGGACATGGTTTAGTGAGAGCTATTGGTGATGGGTGGATGGTTGGACTGGATGATCCTGTAGGTCTTTTCCAACCTTGGTGACTCAGTGATTCTGTAATAGCTCAGGGCACTGCTCCATTCTGTTGGCACACGTTCTTATGCCACAGTAGGTAGAAAGGAACTTTCTGCACCAAGAAAACAGTTCTGCACTGGCACAGAGGCTACGCTACAGTGCAAGGAAACCCACTGCTTACATCTGTGTACTGGCCTCCTGAAATCCCAGCTTTTTATTCCAGTATCATAATACAGCTCTGGAACAGTGACTAAACAACAAATGGAACTGGAAAATGCTGCATTTCAGTGCATCAGGCTAGCAAGACTCATTTTAAATATGAAATATAAATAAACACATTACAGAAGTTTCATCCCTGCAAGACCCGCATTGGAGAACTCATAATAAAACAACACTGGTTGGTCCTGGTGAGCACCGGGCTCTAGAAAACCTGTTCCCAAAGAGCTTCAAGTCCAGGGAAAAGGTCATGCTACTTCCTTTGTACCAACCGTGTGTTCACAGAGTAGATCTCCATGGCATGTTTGTCAAATAGTAAGAAAATATTTTAAAACAAGAGTCTCATATGAAATATTTATTTTTCCCCATCAGAAATAAGCTAGGGTAATAAATAGGAAGGTATTTCTTCATGCAGGAAAGACGACAATGGCAATTATCACCTCTCAAATGCATCTTTTTTTCTTTATTTGAGAGATATCCAATTTTTTTACATTGCTATTGAGGCTACAATCAAACAAATGAATAGGTCAAATTCTGCCTCAAAAACCATCTTGGAAGACGTTTTGCTCTAACCCAGGACTGGTTTAATGCTACCTATGTATAGTAGAGAATTATTAAAAAAACAAAAGTTCATGTCAATGTGGATGATTCAATTTTTATGCTGGTACATCAGGCACAGTTCTGGAGAGATAAATAAAGAACTCAAGTTTCAATTGTGGCTATTTCCTTTGAATAACTTGATTTGAAGCTACTCTGTGTGAGAAACCTGAGATCTGATTTTGGCAGTTTGTATGTTAAACTCCAGGTGATAAGAATGGATAAGAATTACAGGTACACAGCAACTATGAAGTGAAAGCCCATAGTGTCTAACATGGGGCTTTTAACAACAGAAGCACCCAAAACATCACTACAAATCACTTAGGTTTTTAGGCATAATTAAATTAAACCATATGTATGTGTGTGTGCTCTTGTCTGTATGCACCCCTAAGACCACAACATTTAAAGCAGAGCAATTTTAGCCAAAGACTGGTGAGGTATAAAACTTAATTACTCCTAGATATAGTTAACTATGTCTGTAAATGAGCATATAAATTGAACAAAACTATGCCTGCAAATAATCAGGCACTGAATTTTCTAGCTTTCATAAGATTTCATTAATACATTAATAAAGGTTTTACATAATTTATACACTCAGACATATACATATATTTTATCCGCAATGTGTGCTTACATACAAACATACATACGCACATGTGCAAACATATGTGTACACACACCACACACACTCACATCCTCTTATCTGCACACATTCAAATTCCTTAAAGAAAATGCTACCATTTAAAAAGCACTGGAACTGGTTCTAGGTTCTCACACGACTTTGGACTTACAGAAAAAAAAGGTAGCTTACATCTATTGCATATGAAAAAAAAAAAGAAAAGAATTTACAACTAAAAATTCTGTTAAAAAAAAGAAAGACTGCACACACACCCCTCACGTTACCAGCTTTCCAATTAGGAATCAAAGTATTGGAATGAATCTGGTATAACTGCAATAAGCAATGGCAGCTTTGAATTATTTTTTTTTTCAAATAAATATGAATCTTTTGGAATTTAAATTAGTACCAATTTATGGTGAGCAAAAGTTCTCTCATAGACAAGTCACTGCTGAGTTCCTTTCTTCTTCTGCTCCAGCTCCTGCAAGCGTTCCTCCCGGCACTGCGCGTGCTGTGTTCCCACTTTGTGGGCTGTCTCAGTGGCTGCAATGTCAATCTGTGCATATCGGGATGATCCACTCCCTGAAATGACAAATAAAATCATATAGTATGTATGGTCCAGACCATTCATGCAATCTGATGTAAAACTGACCCAGGCTGAAGCTATTGTTAGACTTCTCCCATAGATTTCCTAGGTGATCTTGGTCTGGTATTAAAGTAAGCTCTATAAAGGAAGTAAGATGATAAATACAAGAAAGCTCACCAGTTTTGTTATCTACTTATTTTAGGTATCTGATTTTCTTCACCCGAATCACTTGTATTTCTGCTCCACATTTCAGTCTCCACCCCTCTTTCTCCCAGTAGAAGACAAAATAGAACAGAAATGCAATTTAGTCTAATAATTGGCAATAATGTAGACTAAAGCTGTTCTGTTTGTTCAAGAGCAGAGCAGTTCTGTATTGGTGTAGATATATCACTATGGAAGAAGGGAAAACTTCAATATGAAAAGAATATAATATTCATAATCGTTAGGAGCACCTCCAGAGTTACACAACTTGAGCATAGATTGATGTTTGATGTATAGCAAAACTAATACCAAGCAAGGATCTTCATTCTTAATGTTTTGGTTCACTGTCTCTAAAATGGAGATAAAACATGACTATCATATCTCAACACAGTGCTATACAGAGATACAAATTAAGGTCTGGGAGAAGCTTAGAATTACTTATCTGAAGTCATATAGCACTGAACAACAACACTGAGTAAATAAATAAAATAAAGGGAAAAACTGGAAGATATCTCAATAACAAGTGTGTTGAATTGAATGCCAAATCCCTGTTAAGAGTTTTCTGTAAGGAAGGATGCATCTTTAAGTGACTGTACATGGTAGCTATAAATCACACCTGTGTGCTAATTCTCCAAGACAAGCATTACAAGAAAAATATCCACATCCAGAAAAAGAATAGGGGCAGGTGAGTTGGGCAGACAGGGTGGGGAGAATACAATCAAATTTATTAGAACTTGTAACACTTTACCCACTGCTGTTTAAATAGTCCTGTAGGCTTTCTTACCTCGTATGCTTGTGCTGGCTTCTTGAAGTTCCAGTTCCATGTAATGAAGTTGTTTTTTGGACGTAGGACTGACAGGAATATTAACATAGGTGGCTGTCTCACTGTGGGGTCGATCTGATGTAGGGACATCAGCTGAATAACCTACAGCCCCTTCTAAAATAAGTAACAAACATGTTATTATAGACACTGTTTGCAATGACCAGCAAACCATTTCATAAAACAACACACCATTCAGCTGTAACAACTCAGGTCACCAAACAGCACATTCTTCAGTCCTAAACAGGACATGAGGTTTCTACAGAAAATATCCTCAGAGAACGATCAAGTCAGGATCCATGCCGAAGACCACAGACCATTGCTAGTGATCTCATGTTGTGACAGAAAGCGAACACTACATGGAAATTCTCTAGCAGACGCAATGTATGCAACATTATTAACCTGAACTGGAGCTGAAACCATTCAGAAGTAAAGCTGTACATGAAATGATCTGCCTTGGGAAGATGTGGACTATTAGAGCATCCAGAAGAAAGTAACCAAAAATCACCAGAAGTTCAGAAAGTCACAAAAAGAGTCTGAAGACAGATGCACTAACATCAACCAGGAAACATTTCTCTTTAAAGTAATTCTGTCTTACAGAAGACTTTATTATCTATTGGTTGATTTCCTTCTCTCATAAGAGAAACTCTACTTTTCCAAATCACTGTTTTTCTTTTTACTCCAGTCAGGCACTGTTGGAATGCGAATGAAAGGCAGTAGGTGGTCAAGTCTTTTTAGAGTACAGAAGATCATGAATTATTAAATCCAAAGAGAAGCAGCTGTAAATGACCATAAAGGAAAATTCACTCTTCTTGGATGGCAGAGAGAGCTTGTACAAGTTGGGTAACATTAATAGTTGTCAGAAGCTACATTAAGATCCAGGATAATGCAGTCTCTCCAGATGTAACCAATTTAAGTCAAAGCAGTCTACAGTGTGGTCCAAAAATTTAATACCCTTGAAAGCCAACCAATTTCCAAACAGATATTCATTAAAAATAAATTAAGAATAAACTACTACCACCACAGGAAAAATCTAACTGTATCAAATTACCATTATCAGAAATAGGTGAATGATTCTGTCTCACGCATGTCAAAGAAACTTGGCCTGACCATGCTAAAAGGATTTGGCAGAACAAGAGCACTGAAAATCTGCATCCCAAATAGCTGAATTCATAATCAAATAACAACCATAAGGGCTGGTATAGCATCATGAGTAGTCATGAAGAAAAAGATGTTTTTGAAGTCTTTCTATGCATTGTTAAAGGATAAAAATATATTAATTGGTGGATCAAAATTTCCTCCTATAACTTGAATTAAAGAAAAAAAATAATCCATGTACAAAGCTAAGCAAACTGGAATAGAAGTGAAGGAAAACTCTCCTCTTGTTTAGTCTATGCTGTTTTAACAGAAATTTTGCTTTCTTTTTAAACTTGGGTTTTCATTTTTTCTTTGAAAAAATATCTCATTAAAAATGTAAAACAGGTTTGTCTTTAAAGAAAAGGGTTTATTTGATTAGCACAAAACAGTCAGCATCTCTTAATAAGAAAATAAGGCACTGACATAGTGCCAAGGACAAAGATGATGCTTTCCATAGTCCTTTCAGGATGGACTAAGATAGAAAATCCTTATGAGAAGGTTCAGAATATCAGGATTTTTTGTAGGATTTGCAATCATTATGAAAGAAAAATTTGGAAGAACAAAAAAAGACCAGAATTTGCAGTTACAGTTTGGAGATATTATGAAAGAAATGGCAGAGTATCATGTTTGAGGAGAAAGGGAGGAAAAGGTAGAAACAAAATAGATAGTTAGATTACCAGTGAGAAGGGTGAAACAGGAAATGAAGCGGTTTTAAAAGAACTGGGGAGTGGGGAAGAAGGAAAGGAAAATATAAGAATGGTTGGGAAGAGGAGAGGAAAATGTATATATTTGAAAGTGATGTTGCAGTCTTCAGCGTTTGTTGTACACAGAAAGAAAACACTATAAATGCTGCTTGGTATATGTGTGCGTTTAAGAGTCTGAACATGCTTGTAAAACTAACATCTGCAATGATCATCACCTCAAAAAATTTACACTTAGAAGTCATCACAGCATAAAAGAAGGGGAAAAAAAAGCAACAGTTAGCTTCTTCTGATGCAATTGGTTGCAAAGATATTTCTAATCATAGAATCATAGAACAGCTAGGATTGGAAAAGACCTTAAAGATCAAGTCCAACCACAACCCAACTATACTACCCTAACTAACAGCCCTCTGCTAAATCATGTCTCTGAGCACCACATCCATATGGTTTTTAAACACATCCAGGGATGGTGACTTGCTTTACTCACCAGGTTCCTCAAGGCTAGTAGGAGTTCCAGGTTCTGCAGGTAGTGTCAGCACCTCATAACCAGCTTTAGGACCTACAATGCAGGAAAACCATCAACAGTTCAGAATTCAGCAATTTACACAATGTAAACAAAGCATATGACTTTTCTGGTTTAGACTTGCGATCTACTAATCTAAACAGTCATACTGGGAAAAAACAACTCGGGAAGCAGCTAGTGTTGACTTTTCTATGGTGGTTATGCCAGTGTTTTTTAATGAGAGCAAGTAAATAAACATGCCTGTTTTTACAGATATACACACAGAAGGGCACTAAAGTCAACAGTGTGTTTATACATCAATGTGGGAGCAAAGCTGTCTTGTATGCATGAATCAGGGAGAAGTGGGTGGGTGATCTTGGGAGCATTTGGAAGACTCTTGTTAAAATTCCACCTCCAGCATGATGGATAACTTCTTGATTTCTGACAAAGCATTGCAGAAAGTGCTTAGACTGTCCCTTGCAAGGACAACTTTGCATTTCAAGCTCAAATCATCATCCTTGCAAGAAGCCAAGCTGCGCAACATCACTGGTGCTTCCAGAGCACTAAGATGAAAAAAGATTCCCAGGTTCCACCATGATCATGGACTCCACTGCTGTTTCATGGAAGGCAAGCTAAAAAACTATGCTCTTAGTATGAATACACCAGTATTTCTTTTGAATGACAAATACTCAAAGTTTATCATCTGCAGATGTTTTTGCCTTCATTACCATGAACTATCTTTAGGTGTGCTGTTTTTTTTTCCCCATCGTCCCATTTCTAGGGTACAGGATTTCACATGACCCAAGGTGGGATTTTTTTGGTGGGTATCCTTTGTTAAAATGCTGGCAGCATTATCCTGCTGTGAATAAGATTAGTGCCTATGCTCTGACACTTATCTCATCTGTCACTGTCTCTTCTAAACTTATCCCATCTGTCAATGCAAAAAGCCCAAAGATATGTAAGTGTTTCAAAAGGGAATCAAATTATATATTAATGTTTCCTGAAGTTTAAAATATTTTAAGTCTAAATAAATTTAAACTTACATGCACACACATACTTCATAACAACTTATACCCACCAGCTTGGAGACTGTGCCCTCTATGTAGTTTCAGAGACCCAGAAGCTGCCATGACAGATGAAGCACCTGTTTCAAAAGAGAGAGACTCATATTAAATCTAAATATCTTCTGCTATTGTTAGATATCTGCTGTGCATCAGCAGTCTTAGTAAATGTTTCTGAAACATCAAGAAAAATTACCATAAGTATTCTAAGTCTTTGGCACTTGCTCTTGTAAAATCTTATGCAGTTGGTAATTGCCCAACCCTCTAATTAGTCAAAATCTCTCTGCAAGAATTTAAAGCTGTCATTAAATTCTTAACAAACGGATCCAAAACCTGCAAAAGAGAATTGTACTACACTTCAGTAGTTCACTGTCCAGTGGTGAAGGATCTGGCTTTGGTGAGGTTTGAATCCAGGTCACAGCCGGCTCTTGTGAAATATCATTCCAAGTGTTACAGCCAGAAAAGGTTTACAAAGGACATGTCAGATGGCACAGTATTTCTTCTTTCCTTTGCTCAATTCAGATGAGCATGAAATTCTCCAGACAGCTTTGGATAAGGAAGTTTGAGGTAAGATGAGCTGGAACCTTGGAACTGTACAAACTGGTATATGTGTAAGGCAGTTTGTCTACATCCATATATCCCTTCTTTATTCAACAGGCAAACTAAACAGCATTATACTTAACTTTTCAGTTAGCATTATCATTAGCTGGCCAAGAATTTCTTGTCTATGCTGTTCTTACAATGGGCACCTTAATCAAAATGAATGGCATTTGCTTCCTGACACGAATAATTTCATGGGATCTCCTTGCACAAATAAGTGGTACTTAACAGAAATGAAGTAGGAGGCTCTGCTTATGAGCAACCCTGCTGCTGGTGACAGGGCAGCTGTACAACGTGCTGCTGGGTGCTTGAGATCAGTATAAAATTAACACCGTCTTCTATAGCGATGAATAGTCTCCGAGCAGGTGAGACACTTCTTTGCAAATTGTTTTTAAAATAGCAACCAAAAATTAACATAATTCATATGTAACACAAAGAAATTCTGTAAGATAAATAGCAATCTCAAGTACCTAAGAAATCTGCATGACCTAGGAATGGAAAGCAAAACGTACTTAACTTCTTCCCTGCACAAATGATACACTTATAAAAAAATAATTTCTAATTCTAATAGTTTTCACACTAAAAAGTTATCCCTAATTTTCCATAAAATAAACATTAAACAAAACACATTATTTCATTTGATGAGGATGATAGAATAAAAAAGAAAGCAAATATATCTCAAAAATGCATAACTGAACTAAAACCTCTTATCTTGCGGGGATTTTTGTACATAAAAGCATATCTAGCATAATCCAATGTTACAAGAATAACTAAATGTGCTAAGGGGAGAAAACTGCATTAAAAAAAATAATAATAAAGAGATCCAATTGTAGAAAATTTACTTATCCTGGTGGAAACTTGAGCACCAAAAACCTTTTTGTAAACTTCTGTCTTTAAAAAAACTGCTAATATAAACCAACACAAAAACAAGACAAAGAAGTATGACATCCCAGACTACATGGTTCATTTATACTCCTTACCACAGAGTACTCCATTCCTTCATTATTAAGGACTGCAGAATGTGCTCTGTAAAATTGGAAGTCCCACCTCACTTTGAAAGACAACTACAGCTTTAAGCTAAATGCAGTTTCATCGCAAAACTGATTTTTTTTTGCCCCTCAAATGCTATAAGTAATCCAATTGGAATCGTTCTGCAGGAAATTGGGATTTTGAGGCAATGTTTGTAGGATTTGTGAAAAACACACAAGAGAGGGATATAAATGTATAACCATAAAAGATTCCAGTCCATTTAGGGTCAAGTTGAAATCTTCCCCCATGTTGCTGCTTTAAAACAACCACGTTAATGCTTCAGGATTTGAAGTATTTCAATTTTCCTCATCTTCAGATCAGGCAAATAACAAATATCTACATAGTCAAAACTCATGGAATTTTTGTGAAGCTTCTAAATGTATCAACAAAGATTGACCTATTTTCTTCCTTCTTCGTCAAAGTGCATATGCATTTCTTTATGCACACTCTTCAAGAATAAACACAGGATTTTTTTTGTAATGTTCACAAATCTAAGAGTAGCACACCCAAATGGAATATCTGAGGATAATAAATATGAGACAGAGAAAACACGGGTTTGTTTTCCATTGTGAAGAATAGTACAGTATTGAAGAATGAAGTACAAATATGTAACCAAAGAATTGCATGTGGCTACTGAGACTATCTGAGAGATGAAAACCCTCAAAGATGGATAAAAACTTTAGTCACTGCCTTTAGATGCTGCATCTGCCTAAGGTATTTTATACTAAATAGATCAAATATTCAGTTTTTGCAGTGTGCCAAATGTGAAAACCCACCCAAACTTTGACTAGCGTAGTGTCTTCCCTTTCTTTTGATCCTAAAATCTGTTCTCTAGCTGCTTTTCCAGATTGTTTAATGATAGATATTAACAAAGTACTCCCTCATCTGCATTAATAGTATAAGATTAAGGTTTTGCCAAGTAATGTTTGCACCCAGGCTTAATTTGCCACTAAAATTAATGTAGAAATATACCCACAAACACAGCTTTAGAACCCTCTCTACACACACTCCTGTCATAAGAATTTCTCTGACTTCCTTGGGTTTGTTAGAGAACTAAAAACCTGGGTTATTAGGAATAAAGGGAAAATCAGAGGTAATGATCCAATTTGTGCTTCTATTTAGACCTCTATAAATCAAGAGAAATTCCACTGACTCGAGTGGAATAACTAGGAACAAGATCTGCTACATGCTTTTGGATTTACTCCTGCTAAGACAGGCAAAAGAATAGAATTACTTACGACCTTCTTCAGAGACATCACCTGATCCTGGGTATCTTACTGGATATGCTCACACAAGCAGCAGTAAGTTATAATTCTTTCTGTACTTGCCAAGATTTTTTTTTATATTCATAGAAAAACCCAAACACGAAATGTTGCTCTATTGGGAACAAAACACCTGGTACATTAACTGGATCTAGAATTATCAAATGAACAGGCAAATAATATAAAGACATTTAAGACACCATACAACATCCCTGTACAGATAACCCAAAGGAATGAGATAGACACAGAACATAAAGCCAGGCATATTTACAGGCTTGTGGAGCACAGTAAAATAATGATAATAAAGAAGCCAGACCAGTCTGACTAAATGAGACAGCACATTCCAGATGACCGACATGTTCTACTGATAAGATTTACAATGCAGAGACAGTCAGTGTGTTACCTTTGCCTAAGTAATCTTTCAAGGCAAGGTATTCAGCTTCCTTCCTTTACTGGGTACCTGTCAATTAGAATTTCTAGACATGAGAGAAGCAGCTCCATGTTTTCTCTGGTAAGGATGCACTCCTGGGTTTTTGTGCTATTTAGAAAGCATTGCGTCTACACTAAAAATACAAATCAAGTTTGCCCTTGGTGTTCATAAACCCTAAAAAGAACACCTTGACTTTGTGGACATAAACAGAAAAAGCACTACACAACTCAATAAAGAAACCAAGAAATTCAAACCTCTTTTAATTATAATAGGAAGAAAAATTTAAATGTATTAATATTTTCAAAAAAAGACACTACCGACTACAGTGTACTTCATAAAAGTCTGTCTCATGAGTTGCAGCAGCAAAACCAACCACCAGCAGCATAATTCTCAATATAGTCTTCAGTTCTTCTTCCTCAAATATGAAGTTTTGTTCATCCTCATTTGGGACTTAAGCATCAATATATACTAACAAAGTAAATAATTAAGTGGTTCCTACCTGGTAGAGCCGGTAAGACTCCAGGCTGTAATATTGCTGATCCCTAAAATAAAGTAAAAACATAACGTTTTAGAATGAAAAATCTTTACAAGAAATAGCAACTTTACAAAGGAAGAATGGCAGAGAAAAATGCTTCACCATCACAAAGGCTTAACACCTGCTTTTCAAATCCAGAACGTGGGCAATGATTTTTCTGACCTGAAGGTGTTTAGAATATGCATTAAATGTACCTTACTGAAGGCTAATTTCACTTTGGCTGCTTTTCAACTCCTGTAACACACATAAGGCTTAGGACAATTGAACTGACTGCAAAAAGCAGCAAATTTGATATTCAGATGGAGATAATAGCAAGCTGAAGTAATGGGATTAGCATTGTGAATTCAGGCTAGGAGCTGCGAGCAGACCAAAGCTTGGCGTGTTTGTTCGACTCCAAAAAACCAAAACATTTTAGTTTGGAGCCTGGACTGACTTCAGGCTGCCTACAAATCCCACCTGAGACATAGAAGCCTTTGTACCAAAGCTCTGTGTTATCTCAGCTACTTCACCGTACTAATATTGCTGCAGTACAGCAGCAGCTGGGGCACTTCAAAGCAGGCAGCTGCAGAGTACCAGTGCCCAGGCACTTCCAACAGCAAGCACACTGCAAAATGTGCAAGCCAGTATTCTCCCAAAACACGCTCTGTCATTCACAGATGATTAGGAACAGTGATACTTTGATGCCCAGACAGCACCAAGGCCGTTCCTGGGCCACCACATCAGGGAAGGCTGCAAGATCAGCGTGCTCTGTGCTGCTGATCCCCACGCTACCAAGGAGATCTCTTATTTCTGGGCTTTTGGCAAGAGCAAGAACTCATCACCACAGCTATTCTTTTAGATTAATAAATGCATCGTCTGAACTTTAAAGAACACCACATGGCTACCAGAACTAAGCCATGATGTTGTTCAATTACACAGAAGTAAAATTCCATTTTACATAACACCTGACAGCAGTTTTCTTAATCTAAATATACAGACTTACTGTGACATCTGATCTTTGTTTCCTAAGCTTTCCTAAGCAGTGGAAGCTTTTGAGAAACACTCAAGATATACAGGCACCTCTATATAGGCACTGTGTTTACACCCCCAGATTTCATAATAGGAAAGGAAATAGATTTACGTATTATAAAGTTCAAGTCATACTAATTCCTGCACAGTATTTTCTTAAGGCAAACATATGGAGATGTAACATTCATTACATAACATTGTGCTTAACCCAGAACAAGGTGACACTGAGCAGCAAGATGGAAGGAAAAGAAATGCACAGGAATAGCTGAGAAAAATACAAGCACTGAAGCAACCCGAATACAGGCATTTTCTGTGCAATAATCTGTCAGGGTGCTTTCATCTCCCTGACTTCATGACCTTGAATATAAAGCAGAATATGCCACCCCAAAGTTAATAGCTGCTAGCCCAGCTAATGGAATTGCAAGTGGTAGACTGCAGCATCAAAATGCATAACATTCAGATCCTACTAATGAGGAAGGATCTCATAATGCTCAGGTAATTTTTTTTTTAATTATTATTATTTTTATTTCTTTATTTATTTATTTTGCTTTTAAATGTAAAGGGAGTTTTGTGTATTGTTTGTTTGCTTTTCTAACCAGCAGGGTTGGAGGGTTGGAACTGTATGCGACTGTATGGGCTCAATCAAATATTGTTTGAGGATGGGGAAGAAGTCTTCATCTTCCTCCCTTTATGCCTCTAGAATTGGTGCAGCTTTGCTGCCATTCAGGAATTGGCACTGAATAGCAAGACTGAAAAAGTATTTTTACTGTTCTTTTCCATAAACTCTTTGCAGACCAGAGTATCTTAAATTATGGCAAAAGTAGGACTAGAAATGAGGGATAGAAAGCAAGGAAGTTAGAAGTTCTTTAAAACAGAAAGCATTTGGATTCTCTATTCATATTTAGCCTCCAGACAGGAGCTCCCTTTCAACCTTATAGATCTTAGAAGCAGTAGTGATGCACATAAACAGGTAATAAACTGAGTAATTGTTACTATGATTGGTTTTCTTCTTAATTTCTAGCGAAGTTATCATTTGCAGCATCAGCTACTACTTGTCAAACTGCCCCTCCTGCAAATCCAAATCATAACTACTGGATTTATTCACAAATTAAGCTCAGCTATTTTTCCCACCTCCCAGCACTGCACAAGAAAGAACCAGGAGGATTAAGAAGCCTTCCTCTGCTGAATGCTTCAGTTGCAGAAATGTTTTTATTTGGCAAGGTGCTTCTTAATCCAACTTAAAATTGGCCAGCAGGGCCTTCCAACCTCTGCATGTGAGCGCAGAATTCAGACCTCCATTTTCTGTTTATTCTGCACAAAAATAGCAAATATTAAACAGCTGTCACCAACCTGCACAGTTTCTTCAATAACTGAGCCTTATTTCATGCTTTGAAATCCTAGTCAGTCTAAAAAACTATTTAGTTTTGTAATGTAAAAGTACAGGTTAGACGGGTAAGATAAGATGATCGATTAAAGTTGGATAGAAAAATCATAATTAATACATTCAAAGCCATTAGTAGATTTAATGATACTTGATAAAAGAAACAAAGGCAAGCAGAAGTCTGATGTAATTTCACAAATCTGATATTGGACAATGATAAAATAGCATTGGAATGACAGCAAGCATATGTAATAAATAGAAGAACAGATAAGTAGAAGAAACAAATATGATTAGAATGTAATGAGTTGGAGATAATAACAGCAAAAATAAAATGGGTCTTTTGTTTTCAAGTGATTTTTCAGACTATGAAATTGCTGCTTTCATTTTTGATTCACTGCGTTTATTCCATTATTTCTGCAACTATGAGGTCTCCTGCTATGCTCCTTTATAAGACAGACTTCACTAACTTACAGTGGCTGCTGCTGAGGCAACTTGCTAGGAAAGAAAGGGATCAGTGACTTTAAAGCTTTTCTAATTCTACATAGCAAAGACAACACATGCTTTTGTCAGCAGGAGGAAGTTTTTAAATTACTGTGGCATAACGTAAACACATGGTTTTCAAATGTAAAATACAATACAGATCTTAAACTACTATTAGGCCAAAGAAGAAAACCAGTAAATGACCTCACTCCTATACTATGCTTTTGTTATGACTGGTATGAATTCAGACAGTAACACATGATGTATTTATTTAAATCCCACAGATCTGCTGCTACTTAGAACATAATTTAAATATCTTTCTATTGTAGTTTACTGTTTTCTTATTATCTGTGACCCAAGAGCTGAGTGCTGAAATATGCGGTGCACGGTTAGTTCAAACAACCTCACCACTACAACACCCCCAGTAAGCAGATATGTGCCACTTGGATATCGCACATCATGAACTACATGTCCAGGGCTATTTTAACTCTGATAGTGATCTGGCTGCTGTCAGATGACTTTCATTTTTTATGTTCTGCTTCCTAACTTCCTGGGTAGGGTTCAGTGATGGATGTTAGGAAACACATTAGTTTGATATGCTGGATCATTATTCATAGATAGCTCTACTGCCACAGAACCTAAGCTTCAGCATTTATGCCTGTTTGCAAACAACCACCATAGTACATGATTATTTTTACAATTACAAAAAAATAAAATAAAAAGAACTTTTTTTTTTTTTCCTTCCCCTGTATCTGGTACATTTTCTCTCTCTTTCCTTTTCATTTTTTAATACATCCATCTTCCTCTCTAAAGGCAAATCTCTTCACCTTGTTGAGGCTAATCCTCCTTCTGGTCCCAAGGGTATAAAACACATATGTTCCAAGAACCAAAACATTTTTCCTCTCAGATTTTTAAACATGCTGAGTTTTTATTAAAAAGAGAAAAATAAAAAGAAAAAGAAATAAAAAGAAGGAAACCACACTTCCAAGAAAGAGATCAGCTCAGCTTCTCTAGATTCTAACTCTGAGCTGGGGTCCGTCATCACTGGCAAGTGAAATGAAATGCCATTTTCCTGATTACTGTCAACATTTCAAACACACCTCATCAGCCACAGCTCATGTCATCCCCTTTGTGTATCTTTGATAAAAAAGCTTTCCTTTCAGCTCAGCTACATATCTTTTTTTAATAGCTCCATAATTCTGAACCTAGTAAGAGCTAGATGTACATTCTCTTAGGTGTCGTTTGCACTTGTCTAAGCACATGCATGAAGCTTTGACCCAATCTGGATTCTCAGAAAGGCTCAACAAAGATGAGACGGTCCAAGCTTCTTTTCCTGAAAGAGGAAAAAGCAATAGTAGCAACTACTGACACCACACATCAAAAAACACCTATAAATGGAGAGAATGCATTGCAAAACTGGCCAGCTACTTAATTTTCAGTAAATCTCTCCTCCAACTTTAAAGCCACTCTACAGTATCAAGGACATGCAAAACATCCATTTATTCAATTGCAGACCAAGATCATCATGACCTCTAAAGAAAAGATTATATTCAATAATGAGCAAATATTGCCATGCCTGCTATACTCAGCTGATAGCCCTTCATCAGAATCCCTGTTTATATGTGAAGAGAGGCAACAGATGATGTTTATGTTAAATAACTTATGACTATAGCATCTGGGATGGTGTGCAGAGTCACAAAGGATTCAATGGGAAATCCTGAAGGAAGGTTTTGAAATTAGCATCACAAAAACACATTGTTTTTGGAAAATAGGAAAAAAAATTGAACATGTTCAAAGTTTTGCAAAGCTCAGATACTTCAGCATAAAGAAACCAGTTCCTAGTAAAAGTGAAAGTTAACATATATTTATCATAAGGATGAAAGGCTATGACTTATTCTTGGAGCAAAGCCACAGAAAAGTTTAAAGTTGGAATGTCCATGCTGTCACGAGGAAAAAAGTTCCCAGGAAAGGTCAATAAATACAGACACGTGGAGCAACCTTTAAAGGTCATCCACTTCAATGGCCTGATTCACAATGCCCAGCAGTTGATCAGGTTTGGAACAGACAATACAAAACTATTCTATTTTCCCAATCTTTCATAACAATTCCAAATGAAACAGAAATTCCTGGCCATGACAGGCTTCAGGCACAGGGCTCCAATTTCAGCCACAAACTTCTGATTACTCAACTTCATCTGTCACAAGCCAACTGCCAGCTAACAGAAAGACTGATGAAGTCAGTTCAGAAACATCTCAGTTCCCTCAGTGAAACCCAAACGTCAGCTATTTTCTGAAGCACAAAGCTGATGATTTTAGTGGCACTGGCAGGCCAAGTGTCCCATTAAAACACACCTCCTGAAACCCAAAAATAATTGCAGCTCAACTAAGCTACAAGTTAGAGGTGTTGTTTAAGCAAAGAGATAAGAATTTAAAGTATTGTTCAGCTCCTGTCCAGATTTGTGTGTTCTTCTTTTTCTTATTTTGATAGAGGAACACCTCAGTGGTTACTTTGAACTACAATGCCCAAACTACCACAGACATGAGGGAATGGCATGAATCTGCAACAAGGGAGGCTCAGGGTGGATACTGGGAGAAGATTCTTCATGAGATGGTTGTCGGGCTGTGAAACAGGCTCTTCAAGGCAGTGGTCACAGCAGAAAACTTATTGGAGTTCAAGCACCTGGACAGTGCTCTCAGACATAAGGTCTGATTTTGGGTTGTCCTATGTGCAGCCAAGAGCTGGACTTGCTGATTCTTATGGGCCCCTTCCAACTCCAGATATTCTATGATTCTATGCCAGTTACGTATGTGTTTGTTTTTCTTCTTGCCACAGGCTTTCCCTCAGCCATGAGTAACTTGCCAGAATATGACCAGTAACATCATACTGGAACTCCAAATATGACAAAATTGAAAGATTAATGATCCTTTCCTTCACTATATTCTGTTCATTTTAGGTAGGGAAACAAACAATGTCTGGCATGAGTCTTCTGTCACAGCCACCACAAAGGCCAAATTATCTGGGCTCAGCTAACATCTTAAAAGGAAAGTCGTTTCCAGCCAGTAGCCATACTCCAAAATTCAGATGGTAGGAGTCTTGGCTGCAACTCTAAAATGACTGGTTTAATGTCCTGCTACTAATAATATATGGACACGAGGGAGCTGACACAGCAACAATCAACATGATTTGTTCTTGCCTATTGCTTTTCATTAATGGACCCAGAATTACTCTGTACCAAAGAGTTGCACTAGGATAGCGCAGAACTGGATTGCAATGCAATTACATGGTCACACACTGCTTTTTATGCTGGGACATCTGCCTCATTCATTGCCCAGGAGGGATGTACGTGTGGGTAAAATCAAGACAGCATGAGCAACTGTAAATCTGTCAATTCCTTAACAGTAAGGGACTTCATTTTTCATCCTAAATAACTTCCTTTTTACATCACACACATATCTTGTTATGCACAAAAATGTTTGGGCTGCTTGCTAAAGGATACAGCTATGCAATACCATCCGATACATATTAAATGTCTGGCATAAGCACACCAATAGTTTGTGTCTGTTTCCAGGCACTACTACAAGTCAAGCTTGCATACTTCTATACTAGACCAAAAATAAATAAATAAAATAATAATCAAGAGCAGGAACAGCTGGCCCATACCTATATAGCTCACCCCCCGTAGACAGCAAAGCCTGAAAGCACACAGCACTGAACCAGCATAAACAGTCATAGCACTAGCATCAACTAGACACAGATTTTGACTCTTTGGTCTTGCAGTTTGTTTTAGCTAATTCCACAAGGTTTTTTTTTATTTTCCTCATAGTACTTCAAAGAAAAAAAAAAATGGGTGTGATACTGACTTGTGTATTAGTGGAAGCACTTAATTGTCCCATGGAGGTACTGCAAGGTATAGTGACAAGCTGCAGAGAAAGACACTACAGCAACAAGTGCTCAAGGTGGGTCAATAAAAGCCACTCCAATAAAGAGCCAGATGCTAATGATTATTAGCATTCCTGAACAGAGGATCTCATCTAAGCATCCTGACAGACCTCACAGCACCAAGATACTGGAGTAGGACCAGAACACTTCACACTCCCAGTTCATAACAGAGGTCTTTCAGAGCAGGAGCTATGGATAGGCTGAGGGATCCAGCCAGCCAGAAGAAATGGCTAAGCCAGACAAAGCAAATTGCCTTAGAGACTAATTGTAGTTCACTGTATTTGACAAACATGCCTTGAGTTGATGCAGGAGTTAGAAGGCAGGAAGCAAAACCAATCCTTTACAAGAAATAAAAAGACCATATGCAAATGTCATAGGGTGTATTTGTCAAACATGACAACTGGAGCATAGCATCTCCTGATTTCAGAGTACAGAACTTTGAACAAATACACCTAAAAACTGATGCTAGATATAGAATAAAATTCAATTAACATCAGCCTTCACTGTCTCATCTTTCACCAGATCTATCAAATAAAATCATTCTGACATTCAGGACATGAAAGGCTCCTTACACAATTGCCATTAAAATAAACCATCAAATACATTCTAGTTCAGAAATGTCACTTTTTCTCCTGTTATGATAGTTCTCTAAAGAAACATTCAGGTTTAAGATCCAGGGCAGATACTTCTTCTGATATAATGTTAAATTCAGCATATATTCCTAGGGCCAAATTGATAGCCCATTCCCTCCAGGCAATAAAAGTCACAAATACTGCCTTCTCCCCAGACTCTGCAGCTGAGCTGTGGTGCTTTACTGGAAGCAGGTGATCTGTTCTGGAATTTGATGAAAATGATTTATTTTTAAGCTTAGGACACTTGGAAGATCAAGACAGTGCTGTCAACATTTTTAAGGCAGGTTTTCATTACAACATCCCATTCCCTTTTCCCCTTCTCAGAGCCTTGCTCAGCCAGACTCATTAGTCAAGCCACCTCTCCTAAAAATCCTGCTGCAATGATTAAGCAAAAGAGTTCAAATACACATCCATTCTGACTGCTGAAGGCACAGCAATGCAACCCACAGCAATGTCTTAGCCATTCATGTTTTCACAGGTGAAGAAGAGTGCTGTTATTCATAATGCAGCTGAACAGCATACACAGCAACTTCAGCCATGCAAAGAAAAAAAACACAGAACATTTTCCTTTCAGAAGAAACAAAGACTTTATGAATAGACAGATGTTTATGAGCAATAAAATCAGCATTGATTATAAGGGACTAAATATATTGGTAGAAGACAGTAGAAGCAGAAAGACAGTAAAATTGCAACCACCTATGCCTACAGCTGTGTCTTAATATGAAAAGGAGATTGTTTTAAATAGCTCCGGTAAAACTCTTTTCTATTTACACCAAGCATACACTTCTAAATAACATTTCCAAAGTCCCATCACATGCAATGGAAAGAAAGTCATGCATGCAAACAGCTTTTATTTCCCTGTATTCCAGTTCATACTCCAGATATTCTAATTTCCAACAGAGGGTAGCATTACACTACTGCAAGAGCATTCCGCCTTTAAAATACATACAATTTCCCCACATCTGCTGGCCTGAGCTTCCTTGTACAACAGACCCATAAAATGCCACCCTTCCTGTGCAAATGAAATCCACTCAAGGCAGAGACTCAGACAAAACTACCATACCACTGAAAACAAGGCTCAGATAGGAGCAAATTAAGTATGAGTAAGAGCAGAGTTTGCTCTGCAGATGATTAGCAGCAAGCTGGCTGCATCCTATCTTTCACATTCCACATGTAAAAGAAACAGAAGAGACAAAGTATAGGACCAGATGCAGCGCCTCACACGACCCCTTCCCTTTGTATTTTCAAGTTCATAAGATTAACAGTGCCACCACTGAGGATCTCAGTACCACAGACACAGCTGTTGAGTTCAGCAGTCACGACAAATGAGATGCATTTCCCTATGTTTCCTTAGAACAGCACATCCCAGAAGTAACCAAATTCTGCTGCCCATAACAAGATTTTAGAATTCAATACAAAAATTCTGTTTAGCAGAGAGAAATGAAACAGTAAGATAAATGACAATCATTAACAGAGAGAGACACGTGCGTATGTACACACAAGGATTCAGGTGTTTGATTGGGAAAAGGGTGATTTGTGGTAAACTGACATCTGAAGTTTCCCTTTTACACAAGTTTTCTGCTTGCAGTAGGACTTTAAAACTAAGCCACCCATCTATCAGGAAAATTGAACTCTTTGCAAATAAAGACTAAAGGCAACATGTGGATTCGACTACACCATCACAGTTAAAGTAACAAATAAAGGGATGAAATACAGAAAATTTCAAAAGCTAGCAAAGGAAAATCTCAAGCATTAATAACAAATTAAACTACATCTACAGGTTCTCGGAGAGAAAGAGAGAGATAAATTTACATTAAGCTGTAATTACCATCTTGAAACATTCACCTAACGACTGCCCTAAGAAAGCTCTGTTGCTTCTACTTTCCTCAAAGAGTTCTGTTCAGCAGAGAGAGCTTAGCTTGTACTTGCTCTAAAAATACAGTAGGGCCTGTTCTGCAGTCAAGGAACTATGCCAAGTTGCATTAGATTAGCTATTTGATTCCCTCCTTCCAGCCCATTCCACATTAAGGCAGAAAGAAAAGAGTCCTTGTTATAACCTGTGCATCCTGCTCCACACAAAGAGAGAACTAGAGTGGGCTTAATTATGAACCTATGAAGAACAAAGATTAAAGCCTTGCAATACCATCCTTGCATTCATTTTCCTTCTTTTTCAACTGCAGTCCCACATTTACAGCTAATATTAGTCGACTTCTCCTTGAAAAAATGATTAACAAGATAATAATCAATGATCATTATTAGAAAGAAATGGATGGAACTGAAAGGATAAACAAGGGAGAGAAAACTCAGAATAGTAAGTTTAAGACAAGCCCAGCCATCACTGAAATTATGGTTTGTCAAAGGTGATGAAACTATAATTAAGCATCACAGCTTCAAAGCATACAGATACTTAACTATGCATGGGAGCTGCTCGCAAGCCTTTCCTACATTGGAAAGCAGGGCTGTAAATTATTAGGTATAATTATTTCTGTAGCTTTCCAGTGCTTTCTATAGCAGTTATCTCCATAGCACAAGTGTTCTGCTTGACTTTGAGTCTCAAGGAGTGAGTTGAATTTGCAAACTTCATTCGGTGAAGTTTTGCTTGTGCTACAGAGGATTCAGGCATTCAGTTACAAGCCCTGATATAGCAGACTTAACATTTCTCTGTCCTTGCAATAAACCAGGTCTGGAAAAGGTTTATATTTCCTTAATATTTTCCAGTCTCAAATTTCTAAATTGCTTCCAATCAACATTGAATTAGCAGAGGATTCCAGAGAATCCAAACTGCTGCAAAGGATGTAGAAGGGGAGGGGGAAAAACGGCCAGAGCTCATGTCCCACTGATTCCCAGCTGTTGAAACAGTCATTTCAGTTGACTGACAGCTGGCTGCTGCAGTTTATACTGTGAATAGTCCAATATCCTCATGTGACAAGGCTTAGGAGCACAAAGTCAATTTCAAAGCCCCTTTTGCTTCTAACCTTTTGACTTGCGTGGGATCGTGATGCTGCAGCAAAGCGTTGCTCAGACTGCTTTCTTTCATCTACTGTTTTACAAAAGGGAACATGGAAACACATAAAAGCTGAAGCAAAGCTTACATGCAGAGCAACAGAGAGTCTTTGGTACAGCCCAGAATCTGCACATAACACTCTGGTATTCACTCACCCCATCCTGGCTATCTTTTATCACAGAGATTACATCAGTAGTCACTTGTTTGGATCTTAACATCCCCACACTCCATACAAAGCTTGGTGTTACTCTTACAGAAACCCCCAGAAAAAAAAAGTGCAGTGTTACAGACATTGATGCATCAAGTGCTGTTGGAGCTGAAACACAGCAGATGAAGAAGGAATGGTAGTTCCATATATCATTTTCCCTACTCTTACGTCCTTGAATTGGATTACTCCCTGAAGCAAGTCAGATTTTTTAGAGAACCTTCAACATTCAGAATGCTATTACAACAACAAGAACGACCAGAATCTAGAAAGTCCCCCTTTCCACATTATCATTGAGGAAGGATACTGAAAATGTTGCATGAAACTCATAAAAAACAAGTAAAAAGTGTGGTAAAAAGCTATTTTTCACATTGTAAAAAAAAGATTGGCTCAGCTGCTCGAGTGCAGTAACTTTAACATTTTATTGTACCATCTTGATTCTACCCCAGAATTCCTACATTTAGGTCTGAGTTTAACCAGCATCACAGACACTCAACAGCATCTACTTGTTAAGATGGGACAACTGACAAGCTGAAATATTTAACTGCAGATCTTCAGAGACCTTGAGCTGCTATAGAAGTTCCCTGTGGTTATCTGCTCTTACACCTCACATGAATATGAAGTATTGAGTTTTACCTACTCTCTGCTCAGGCTTTTCAACTCAAATAAGAACAAATAAAACAATTGTATTTATTAAATAATAATAATAATAAAACAACAACAACAAACAAGCACCCTCAGATTTGATGCAACATGTCTCTCTGTAGTAATTTAAAGGCACAATACATGTGTTCGCAGATTCTGAGAGGCAAATTTCCTCAGAATACAGAAATTCTCTTCTTGATAAGCACATTGTCAGCTTTTATGTGTTATTTTTATCTTCCTCAAGCTTTGCTTGAATTTCAGCAACATCCCCAAGTACATTTTGTCCTCACAGACATTTCTTAATGCTAAAAAATAGTTCAATTCCCTGATTAATCCATGTTTATAAAGAATTAATTTACCAACTATGGAAATGGCTTTCTAGCTCTCTTCCTGTAGCTTGGGAAACATCCAATTTAATAATATATTTGAATAGAGTTCTCCACATTCAAAGCACTATAGACAAACTGATCAATCCTGACAACAAGCTTGGATAGTAAATATTATTCAAGTAGTTATTATGGAGATACACCGACCAAAGTTAGTTGGACCCATAGTAATGAGACCATAACCCAAAATTCCTAGACCAGTCCAAATCTCTGACTTCTCATCTCTGTCACATGCTTTGGGATTCAATTCCTGTTAAAAGCGACAGACTGCCCAAAATGCTGTCATCTGCATTTCACCGTCACAAGTTCTTACCAGAAGTCTGCCTTAAACAAAGCAATACATAAATTGCAGGACAAATGTAATGGTCTGTCTTGGAAACTTTGTCAATCACATATTGGTTTTCTTTCCATATCAGACTGGCTTACCCATATTATCTAGGCCTTCTGCTTAGGGGGAGTATTCATTCTGAAATATAAATATGCTTCAGCAATTCATTCTTCAAATGCATTTCAGTGAGTTTTTTGTTTTTGTTTTAATGGAACAGTTAATAAAGAATCATATCTTCAGTAGGTTTGTTGACACGACTGCTATCTGCTTGAAAAATCACGCTGATTACCCATATGTTGTTACTTTACTAAGACAATATTGGAAACTTTGCCAAGACAACATTGGAAAACATTGCTTGCCCTTTATCACTAGGTGTAAGATTAAATATTCATTTTAGAAACAATAAGAATTCACCTATAACACAATCCCTACATATGAATGATACCTTATCACAGAGTTACAGAACTGTGGGGGCTGGATGGGGACCTCTAGAGATCATTGGGTTCAACCCCATATGGATCTAATCAGACTACAAATCCATATGGGAGGTTATCAAACTGCCTGGTGGTATTTCCATAAATACCTTGAAGTATTAAGTGTACCAGGCACCTTGAATTTCCAAAACTAGTTCTTCTCACATGCAGTGCCATAGATTATGCAAAAAAAGAAAACGAAGTTTGTGTAATTTGGTTGGGACATATTTCATCCTTTTAAATTCATACACTTCCAGTTTTAAGTGGCTTGTGAAATAAAGGTTGGTAGGAAAGGTCCTACACCTACTGAGCATCTATTTTCACTCTTTCCATCTACTCACAGTAAGCTGCTGTCAAACCTCCAGATATCCCACCCCAGTGATTGCAGTCCTGCTGACATCCACCAGTTCCTTTCCTGTGCAATTTCTGCAGTATCAGTGCATTTTATTCAAAGCAGAGTATTTTCTGCATAGCCTCTTTCAATCCATACTAATTTTTATAGGATTCTGGAGTTACTGTGGTTGTTTGGGTTTTGTTTTCCAGAAATAAGTGAATTTCTAATTCTTTTTTCCTTTCTCTTTTCTTTTTTAAAGAGGGAAGAGAAAGGGGGGAAAATAAACCTTCCCTTTTTCCATTTTGGCCACATTGCCAGCAATCTGATGAGCCTCTTTACAAGTGGGTAAAGAAACGAAACAGAACCAACCCAAAAACACAACAACTCTACATTCCAAAGGGAACACCTTTACCAGCTTCCATTGTCAGACACCACCTCCTTCAAAACATAACTTTCTCTTCTGAAAAGCTACTGCTCCCAACAGAGAAAGAAGTAGTAGCCAGCTGTAGTAATAACAAAAGTTATTATCCAGCTTGATTCTATTTAGAGCAGGAAGCAGCTTTTCCTATTTATTCATACCAATGGATGAAACGTCAGTACTGTGGTTTAGCAGTGTCTTCGCTGACCTCTGACAGAAAAGCAATCCAGCAACACTTCTGTTTGGTGCAAAAGAATGAGTTATGCTGCCTGCATTCAAAGCATGTAGGAAATATGCCGTCTTGACATTACTACCATCTCACTTACCAGTAGTTCTGTGGCAGGCACTCCCCTCCCCACTGCAGAGCACATGGTATGTATTTCTGATCTCAAGAAGTGCCAAGCGCAGTATTATTATTTAGATCATAGGTAAGTGGCAAAAAATAATCTGCACAAATATTGTAGGATGGGCATGGCTTGTATTTCACTGTGATAACACGAATCCAAAGTCGCTTCCATTAGGTGACCTTCTTAGGCAAAGATCTGGTCAACTGTATGAGCCCTTATCAGCAATGGCAAACTAAAATGGAAGCTGGGTCTCTTCTTGATTATATGGGAGTAAAGCTTATTGTCAATAAACATTATAACATTGCACAAAAATAACAGCAATAAATAAGTCCTCCTTTCTCTGTGAACTGCTGATAAGCAACCTCGCAAAACAGTGCATAAGCAGAGCCAAAAAGCAGTTCAGTAAGAAGAAAGCAGTAACTAGGGGGCAGTCCTTAGCTAAAACCACAAAAGGGAAAACAAAGCAAATCAGGTTCTGAGTCTGCCCCTCCTCTCACCTCTTTCATGCCCCTTTCCTCTGCTAGTTTAAACAGGAGAACATACTTTTGCTCCAGCCTTTGGTTTGGATGGTTCTGTATGTGTTTGTCAGCACAGACAACCAGCACCAAAAATGACTGTATTTCATTGTCAGTCATGGACAGCAATGATCACGGATATTTTCTATTTCAAAAAGCTATTGTGGGGAATTCGGTCTCTTTTAAGATCTCTTCAAATCCATGAAAAGTTAAAAAATACAACACTATCATAAAGTTTCAAAGCCTTTTGCAATAACAGTGATTATGAAATTATCTACCATGTACACTTTCTTCATTAAGCAGTGAGACGTGACAGAAAATGCACCTAACTGCAGGTTTAACTTTCACAGTCAGGACTTAAATAATATATGGAATTAAAGCTGAAAAGAAAGCACAAAGCAAGCTTTCTAGTTCATGCCAAAAGCCAATAGTACCCAGAATCAGCAGTCACCAGAACATAAGAGAGCCTCACAAACACATTGTTGCTGAGGTCAGTAATGCCAGCTCTCCTGACTTCCAGATTCTTCTGAGGTGCAAACTGTTCCTTTTATAGTTTAGACAGAGTGTGTTGCCTAACTGCCCAGAGCTCTGAGATTAAAACAGAAGCACAAGCAGGAGCAGAAGCATAAAAGACAAGTGTATCTTTGTTAATGGAGGTATAAGGAGGCATAAAATGTTACAGCATCACACATCAGTGTAAGTGTATGTTAAAAAAATAAAACCCTTGAAAATCAGTATGAAAATGGGGTGATTATTAGTTATCATGTTCCTATATTTTAAGAGAAAGCAGTGAAATAAACACACTACAACATCAGCGTAAGGTGTTAAAGCCTCGTGGAGAAAGAGGTAATGTCTGCAAGAGGAAAAGAAAAGCTATATTTAGGTGGTATATAACAACAGTGTGGTTGGTTTAGTATCTATTTTTATATTACTACCTGATTAAAAGCCAAAAATAAAGAAGGGACCATTCTCAGTTATACGAATGTAACAATGTAGGCTGCAGCTGCTGTATCTCAACAAAACAGAAGTTTACACTTCACCACTTTCAAAAGCAGTGAAGGGATGAAATCCAAGTTTAAGAGTCTTATACAAGACTAGAAGGTTGATGTGGCATTCCCTGCCCAGTCACAGGCAGCTCACAATCTTGGTTAGATCAGTCCATGCAAGAATGGAGAGCAGATCCAGCCTTCTCTAGGCATCACTTCCCTGGTCTACCTTGCACAACAGAAACAGAAGTATTCATAGCTCTACCTCTACTTAGAGGCTGCACTCAGCAAAGTTTACATTTTAAAGCCCTTTACAGTAAAAAGCCCTGTAAGGACCTATAGCGCTTCATAAGTGCCTGCTCAAGGATCACAATACATACACACACATGCAAAATGCAGTGCAAAATAAAGCATTTTCTAAAGAACAGACTGAATTAGTTGTATTTCCTACCAGCTAATCAAAGCAGCATCCCATGTAAGCAGCAATCCACGTCCCCCCCCAGGGCAGGTGTCTGACATCCTTGTGCTGTGTAGGGAGATCTCAGCCATTCAGAGCTGTAGATCTGCTACCTACCAAAGTCCCTAAGTTCTTCTACACACAGTGACCACATCATTCCTGTGTTTCTGCTTACTACCAACATGTTGGGTGCTTCTAAGTTTAAGGCACAGTTACAGTGGAACCATAAAAATAGATCACAGAGGATGTTGGTAGATCTCCTCCTAATCTAGGACAACTGTCTCTCCAAGGATCATTTGGCATTTTTAAATGATCAGCTAAAATAGGTGGCTGAATATCAGTGCATAATATATTGATAATAGCAGATGCATACAAAGAGATGCTTTCCTTTTTCCTCTATCGTGGCAGATTAACTACTGAAGCTGTAACTAAGTCTGTACTAATGGAACTACGAGTTCTGTTAAATACAAGTTTAGAGTAAGGCAGGAATATATAAAGGTAGTTTCTACTGAAAGGCACATTTTGAGCTGTCAACAGCAATTTGAGCACAACACTGAGCAGTATGAAGAGACAGCCGTAACCATTCCATATTAATTCATATGGCAAGAAGGTGAAGGTCAGGGGACAAAAAGCAAAGAAAAAAGAAAAGCAGGACTTGTCAGATGGAAAAGAACAAAGCCAGTTGGAAAAGAATTTTATTTCTTCTAAGAAAACGTACAAACAGTGGTGGTGTAAAAAAAAAGACACCCTATAAAAAGTGTTGACAGTTTCTCAAACTACAGCATCAAATGAAGTTACAGAGCAACAAGTGTACAGTATAATGCTATTCCTCAAATTTATATCAGCTAAGTAGCTGAAAATTGAATAAGTCTAATAATAAAGCTCGGTAGCTTACTTAGAAATCCCACAACAATCCAACATTCTGAGCTTAAAATACTCTTAAAACACACACAGATTTCATCTTGGCATTAATCTGTAGCACTGAAAACACCTAGGCAAAAATTGCACACCTTGCTAAGGTTATAAAGAGGGACATCACGTGCACACTACAGTAATATACAGCAGAAAGCAAAACACCCTATATATTTGCTTATTAACCCCCAACGCATATTATGAAATACAATATGTAAATAAAAAAGCAAAATTTAGTAGTTTCATTCATGCTTGTGCTTCTTCATCCACAGTGAAACAGAAAGACTTCTTTCTCCTTTGTTCAAATCCCTCTATGTTCATCATCAAATTTGCCACTAGTGCAGCAGGTGCTTCCTGATCTAAACAGCCCCCATCACCAATGCTACCACCACTTCCAAATATGCACATTTGCACTCTTCATCCTGCCTCCAGCTCTTCACAGAGCTCTGCTCACCTCCAACACAAAGATGACATGACTGAATCTAACCTTCATTTGCCGTAGTTTACATCCAGGGCAAAAATCAAAGGTATACCTGCTTTATTTGTGCTGTAGGCTTCCTTCCATTCACTCACTTTAAGCAGAAGGCATTTAAAAAACGTCACCACAATTTAATTAACAGCTTAATTTGAAATTGCAAAGGCACTCTAAACACTGGCCCAGTAAAACCTTCTAAACATGAATTTAAGTCAGTGTGAAACCAGGCGTCTCATTCAGTCATGAACGAGCTCCTCTTGGCCCTAACTGTATCTCAAATTCATTCGGTTCAAAGCATGAGAAACCACAACTATTTTTTAGTTAGATCACATGGATTTGTGCTTTCACTGGATTCAGCATGAGAAAAGCCGGACAAAGCATCCATTAAATACTGAAAAAATAACTGATTTTGACAATATATCTAAAAGTTATTTTTTCTTTCCAAAGTGAAAACAAGTCAAATCATCCCCTTTAACAAAAGCTCTTTCCCATATACTTCCAGCCAGGTACAGGTAAGGGAAAAGAAAAAAACAAGCAAGCATGCACATCATGTGAAAACACTATTAAAGAAAAAAAAAAGTTGGTAAGAGTGTTGTATCAATGTCTCTCTGTTACTAAATTTGCTTAAATAGGGACTATTCCTGACATTCTTACCAATTAATGTTAATAGGTAACTAGAATCAATATGAAACCTGTCAGTTCTTCACAAGGAAAAATAAATAGGTATCTTTTTACACATATACACACGTTTAAATATATATAAAAATAAAAGATCTGGCTGAGTTTGACACCGAAGTGAACAGGCAGTTAAAGAAGGAGCAGCACAATTTTGCCTTTAAATGTTCTGACATTTAAATGCCCGTCTGCCACTGACATCCAGAGCAAGTTTCAATATATCCATGTCTAAAGTGACAACTGAGATCTCACCCAAAAAGATTCAGACCATGTCAGCTCACTCCATGCTAACTAATTCTCCCCTGCCTACAACAAAGCCATCTTGGGGCCTACTCTTCTCAGAGCAGAGACCTTCTAGGAATCAGTTTCATGCATTCTTTCCAACTCCTTTTTGACTCAGACAGCAGACGCAAAAAGCCATCAGCAGAAACTGTTCTCAGCCCTTGCATCCAGTCAAGCTTTCAAAATGAGGGCTTGCAAAGATGGCCTTGGAAGAACACTGATCCTAACAGTGAATGCAGACACAACCTTACCCTGCTATTCGAGCATCTTCCTGCCTCCTAAATGCCACAAGTACAGGGCAACATTCAAGTTACTCTCACACTGCTGAAACAGATGCTACACAAGCACCTCAGGCACAAAGGATTTTCTTGTTTTCAGACACAAACACAGCTAATGATGCAAATGCATAACACACCACAAGAAGAAAACTGCCCTTCAAGTCTTTTAATTTCTTTTGTAACTTCCTACATACTCAAGTCCTTTTCATAGCAGTGATTTATGTAATCCCACATGCTGAATTAAAGAAATACACCAGTCAACCACAGTATTTAATTCTTCATACAAAGTCTCTGCTGAATCCACATGCCCTGAGTCTGAGCACAATCTCTGACCTTACCATCATTTCAACAGCTCACCAACAGTTTTGCCTTCATTTTGTTTACCAGAACTAAAGTATCCTCCAGAATAGATGAAAACAAATATTTCCTCCATGCATTGTAGAAAACTGACTGCAATAAAAATCCAATAATTCAACAGGGTTCAGAAAGAAATCTAGAAAGAATAAAGTCATAGTTATAGATACTGACAAACGTGTTTAGATATGAGTCCCCACGTCTTCTGTGACCAGTGATCAAGAATAATTTTCCCTATAAATATAGGGAAAGTTCGTGTATCAGTAATAGATTTTTGTATACTTCCCCTAAAGCATCTCTCAGTGGTGAGTAATATGCTAATAAACTAGGTGATTTGTCTTGGATTGCTATGCTAACCAGACTATCTATCCTAGTAAGAAGCTTCACCAATTTGCCTTCTTCTTGTGCAATACATGCTCACAAATTACAACAATAGAGGAAAACATTGGGAAAAAATATATATGTACTACAGCCATCCCAAAGAAGAGCACATGGCCTCAACCTTCTGTCTTTTGAAATACCAGCAGCAAGACAGGTCAGTGTTCTCCATACCAAGTCATTATTTCAGGACAAATTCAGCCCTCTCACATGCCTTTGTGATTTCTATCTCTGTCACTGCAAGCTATTCACATACACTCAAAGAATTGGTCAATTTAAAAGCAGTGACTGAGGGGCTATATTATTCAACTGTGCTCTTGATCAGACACAGATTTTGAGGAAATAATGTACAAAGCCTCTCAACTTGAACATAAGCGTTACAAATAGAATTACCTATTAAAATCATGAAGGAAATAACGTGACTTGTAAGTTACACCACTTTAAATTAATCATGCTATATCAAGTAAGGCTTGTTAGCATGTGCTCAGCGTTAGGTATTTACCTTTAGTCCACCACAGATTGGACAAGCTGAAAAAAGAGCTCTTGTCATCCCAAGGTGGGGGCTACATGTGTCATAGGGGTCAGCTGAGGCTCCACTAGGTGGCACTAACTCACTACTTTTGGAGTCTGACACCTGTCCTGGTGGTTTTGAGTCTGACCACCTCGAAACAAAATCCACACACGCCTCATTACTCGAGTCTTTGGTGCTTTCTGGGAGTAAGGATGACGGCCTCCCTCTGTCCTGGCTGTGCTCTGGTGCCCTCTGTGCTTCTAAGTGTGGAAGTAGCAGTTTTGGATCACTAGCACCATGAGGAGGCAGAGCCTGGTCCTTGGGTAGCGTGGAATCTGCGCTCTTGGGTTGCACATCTTTAGCAGCTGCCTGTAACAAACTCCTGGGTATATCATAAATATGTCTGAGAGAGCTGGGAACCTGATACTCTGATCCCACACCTCTCTGAGGCTCACTGTGAGGACAAGTACATAAATTCTGATCCGAAGGAAAGTTCAATGGCAGGCTAAGCAATGATCCAAACTCATCGCCATGGCAGATGTCCAAGCTCCCAGCATAGGAAGAGAAGCTTCCAGAGTAAGAAGAGTGACTACCAGTAGCTATTCCACTGTCAGATGAACTCTGACGGCCTATCTCTTGTAGCTGTCTGGATCGGAGGGGCTTTGGAGGTGGTTTAGTGATGCCACGTGCCCCTTCTGGATGGATTTTTTCTTCCCCAAGATGAATGCCCTTTGCAGCTCCCAGTCCATGACTCTCTTGAGAAGTGCTGGCTGAAGATTGTTCAGGCCAAATTGTCAACCTGCTCCCGACACTAACATCTGAGTGGCTGGTGTCTGAAGATGAGCTTGAAAGACTTCGATCATCTCCTAGAAAAGAAGAAGAGAGATCAGCCCATCTCATGGCAAGCAAGGCAAGCACACAGAGAAAGAACCCTGATATTCCATTCGCTTCACAGAGGGATCTTCTGGTGGAACGCCGTAATTCCTGCAATTATTCCTATCCCTGATGGAAAAATAACACGCAGATATTATTGTAACATAACCCTACCACACTGTGGAGTATACTGCATTCAGGGCTACATTTTTAGAGCTTATACACCCAGCTCTCCCTGTTTTAGATGTGTTTTTTTCTCTATTTAAATCTTATCTGAATGACACTCAAATGCACATAAGACACAGAACAATAAAATCAAACTTGAGACTCCGCTGTCTTCTATGCTGTATTTCTCCATACTGTCCATACGACAAGACAATAATATAGCACAGCCACAAACAAAAGTGAGAATGCTACTACATGTACATGTCTACACATAAAAAAGATCTGTTGTGATTAACTTATGTACACACTGCAAGATTTTTTTCTTTAATGTATTTGCAAGGAGGACACCTTTACAGTATCTACAGCAATCCAAAACAGAATATGGAAGAAAAACATTATACACTGATTAAAACATCCTTGTGTTTTTATGAGAAACGTATACACCATGCTCTCCTCTACCAGCTCCATAAAGTTATTTTCTTCACTCTCAACTAAAACTACTTTATTTAGACAGCAATAGGATAATTTTGTAGGCATTAATTCTAATTAATTTTAAACCTTGAGCAATAAGTTGCCAGATGGGTTAGATAAGGGAAGGATCCACTGCAAATCAAGATATAAGCTCCTGGTGCTACTAAACTACTTCTCTTATCAATTGCAATGGGAAAAGTTGAGAACAATTTTCCTGCCCTCTGTGGAGCAATTCTTGTTTTATACTAACATAAAATAGCAACATTTATCCTCTGAAATTTAATCCTCTCTCTTCCCCTAGTGCCCACTGCTTGACACTAGCTTGTGACCCCCTACACAACTGCAGCTCTGGGGATGAAATTACGCTGCCATCTAGACAGAAGACGTGAATTACAGAAACATTAATGTCAATGTCATTCCTTGTTCCTTGTTAGGAAAAGAGCGCCATAGATTCAAGAACATCTCAAGCAGAGAATGGTCACGAAGTTCAGCCACATATCTGAGCACAAAGACTGGATTTAAACAAAAAAAGAAACAACAACAAAGCAGGCGTGCTTTTGTTTATCATATTACATCAGTCTGGTAGCAATTATGTAAGAGAGACCTCCACAAGGGTCAGTGGCATTAAGTCACAAACCACATTACTCAGCAGTGACTGAAGCAGCCATGGAGATGAAGACCCTAAATGAAAAATGTTGACCATTGGTTTATTATTTTTCTTTTAAGCTCATCATCTTATAATTATGTATATATGGCTCATTGCTACAGCCTAGTAAAGAAAGGAATACTGCCTATATTTAATCAAAGGAATTTCTTACCTCCGCTGCCCTGGCGACTTGTATGGGACAGCAAGCTCAAGCGCTTCTCTAATTGCAAAGCTTCATGAGCCAATCTTTCTTCTGAGTATGCTGGATTTGTAGTTGGATCTGTAAAAGGAACATAAAATAAATAAATCAAAAGAAAAGATGTGGAAAAAAAAATAGATAAATAGAAATTAAAAGGCATTTTTATGTTAGATATTCTATTTCTGTATTACAGGAGAAGGAAATGTCTGGCCCATCCTTCCATCAAATAGAGAATCCTGAAGAAATGCAACACAGTCATAATCTTAAGTGTCCGTGACTTCTGAAATCATACCTAGAATCTATAGAGTGTGCCACAAGCCCTGCAAGCACAGCACTAGAGGCAATAGCTACAGGAATAATTAGCAGGTCTAGAAGAGCTTAAGACTAATAAATGTGTCCTGACTTCACTGAACTCACTAGGAATTTCATCAAGAAAGACTACAATTGTTTCATCCTACAAACATAAAAATCATAATAAAGTCACAGTTATAATAAACTATTTGATAGCCTTATAATTGATCCAGATCAGCTGTTTAGAAAAACATTGCTTTCAAGTTTGATGTTTAGAAGGCCATTAAGTGCAGAAGTCAGAGGTGAAGCACCACAAAAGGGTCTCTGCCTTCCTATTCAATACAAGATAAAATAGAAATACAAAAGCACTACTAAAATAGAATTGTAGAATCATTAAGGTTGAAAAAGACTTCCAAAAATCATCTAGTCCAACTGTCAACCTACCACCACCATGTCCACTAAACCACATCACACAGTGCCACATCTACCCTTATCTTGAATGCCTTCAGGTCTGGTGACCCCACCACTCCCCTTTTCCAATACATCACCACTCTTATTGAGAAGAAACTTTCCTAATATCCAACCTGAACCTCCCTCGCAACTATTTAAAGCCATTACCTCTTGTCCTAATGCTAATTACCTAGGAAAAGAAGTCAACCCTCTCTACCATCTCCCTTTGGCTAGTTTAGACAGGGATAATGTCTCCCCTGAGCCTCCTCTTCTCCAGTCTATATAATCAGAGTACCCTTAATCATTCTTCATAAGGCCTGTGTTTTAGATCCCTCACAGCTTCATTGCCTTTCTTTGGACACACTGCAGGGCTTCAATGTCTTCCTTGTAGTGAGGCGCTCAAAACTGAACACAGTGCTATACAGGGGATTTTCCTCATACGATTTAGAGAGTTTGCCCTTACAATTAAAAGTGCTTCAACTGAAGGTACTTTCTATTCCAAAAGAAAGACCAACTGTTATTCAGAAGATGGAGTAATTTTCATCAGAAAAACAGTACAGTCTCCTATAAACAATTTTGTTTCCAACTGGGCACAGCAATAAAACAGATAACAAAAGTAACCATCAACCCAAGAGAAAGCTTGCATATTTCTACAAGGGCCACTGACAATTGCGTCGCGTTCAGCAGTTGCAGAGGATATTGTCTGCTAACTTGTTCATCATCAGAACCATAGAATCCCTAAGGCTGGAAAAGACCTCCGGCATTATCAAGCCCAACCATCTGCCTACCACCAATATTTGCCCACTAAACCATGTCCCTTAGGACAACATCTAAATGTTTCTTGAACATCTCTAGGGACAGTGACTCAACGACCTCCATGGGCAGAAGCTTTAGTAGGTTTCATAATGATCTCGAGAAAGTAATTAATGATAGATAAAACAGATTAGCATCCTCACAACTACAGTTTTTTGCATATCCAATCAACTTGGTCAACTTGATCAACGCAAAAAAAATATTTAATCCCTGAATTATTTGATAGAATAATTGTAAATTATTGGAAGAATGAAAAGGGCTACATATTGCTGTGGTTATGTTAGTAAAACAAATAACTTCTTAAAAAAAAAAAAAAAATAGTTGAAACAATGAAAAAGTTTCCATTTTCAGCCCAAGTCTTTCCATTTTTAAAAGACTTCAGTTTGATGTCAGCAACGCAGCATTCAAAGCAAGCTCAAAATCAAGGGAAACAGCAAGCTGAAGCTCCAAAGGAGTCCCTACATTATTAACTATGAGAGAGAACCTAGCTGCCATATTTCTCCTCTTTGACTCCACTCCCACTTTCTGAATGGCCCAGGACAGGTGGGAGTGCATCACAGTAGCAGAAGTGACTGTGCTTATTTTTCTTCTGCACATAACAAAGTTCCCCATCTTCAGCAGTCTACAATCATCTGGATAAGATTAGCAGAACAAGCCAGGCATACACACAGTCTTGCTATAACAGCATGTGTTGGAAATGCTGACAGGGACAGGGCTACAATGCCTGTTACACAAAGTTCCTGTGATCTCTGTGTCTTTCAGCTCCAGCAGTATTTGATGTCAGTGTCTGGCACTCTCCAAATCTAACTTTTAGAACAGAAAAGAGGACTTCTTCAGGCTACCATTCCTGTTTCCCCTGCAATACACCTCATGTTAAGTACTGACTAGTTCAAACCTGCGTAATTGCTTACTCAAACAAAACCCCCCCAGTGCTTCCATGTGGATCTCTGCCAAAGGCAGATAGAAGATTTGGCCACCAGCACCTATGCTGCAACTCAGACAGGTCTCTGCAAGGATCACCTCATTGGCAAACACTGTCATAGGCTGCTGCTTGAATCTATTTTCAGATGTCCTCTGCTCCAGTTACTCTACTGTAAGTAGTTAAATATTCATATGTCCAAAAAAGTGCTATGACCCCTTTAAAAAGAAAGTTGGCATAGCAGACCAGTAAATGAGTCAAACCAAAACAGAACAGGCACCAGTCCTTACAACAGCAGAATTGTCAGTAGGAAAGATACTTCCACTTTCCTCAGAAATTTGACTGTTGATGCACATAGATTTTTCACATATGCAACTGCAAGATTTTTAATAATCATTATCCCCTGTAAGAACAGCCTGGGATAAACAGGAGAGGAAATTAAGTAAATTATCAAGTTCTGCATCTCAAATGTTCAACTGCTTTTAGAAGCAACCCTCCCTATCAACTCATACACAGCTACTGAAGGCAACAGGTTTCACCCAGCATCATGGAATCTCCAGGCACAGCATCCCTTCAATGAGTCTGATCATACACTGGGAGAAGAAATTTGACCAAAGAAGAAGTAGATGCCACATTGCTCATGAGAGAGAAACTGCTATCTGAATATTGGGCTCACAGTTATGAGCTCTGACCTCTCTTTGCTCAGTCTTGTGGAAAACAAGTCGGATTTTTCAGTACACGCTAGGAGACTTCTAGAGAAACAGCTTCAAACCTACCAGGTATATGTGAACTTAGAAGTCATAGATGTTAATAACAATTGTTCATCAGTTTACTGAAGTCTTTGTTCTACCTTTAACTTTGAAGTCCTCAACTAATAATCAAGACTTCTGTTGTAAACACAGGTAATAAGCATTCCCAAGAAGAAACAGGTGACTGAGGTCACTGGCAGCCACATTTTAGAGACCAGCCCTAACTGGAAGGCATAATCTATAACCTCCTTTCATATCAGTCTATAAATAAAGTTTACAAAATGAAAGGTGTAAACAAGCTGTTTTCTTCTTTTGTCAACAGTTGAACTTCAAAGCCTCTAAATAACTGTGGAATAATTTGTCATGTTACTAACTCAGGAGGACAGCAGCAATGTGATGGGTACCGAGACAGCTGTCCAAGGAAGTTCAAGCAGCTTCAGCCCACACAACATCCTGCAGCACTTCCAAAAACTCTAATAGCAATTTGGTACCTTAATTTCACAAAATCAGGACAAATGTATCCTATAACATCATTTACTCCCATGGAATCCAGGCAGTTAGATTCACTGAAGTCCTCCAGTTAAGAAAATGCTTTATCAACCATATTTCTCAACAAGAAATAGATTCCTTGCCATAAAGTAAAATCTTTAAGGCAATTACTGAAGTTTTCCTAACCACTGTTTCGAGGCAAAGGGGAAGCATTAAATCAAATTTGGCTGGACTAAAAATGTCTCTGATGAACATTTTATTTTTACATTACGTTGGTGGCTATTCAATACAGCCACATCAGCTGCTCATCGCGGGAGATTTAGAATAGATTTGGTAATACACAAATAAATTGTCACCGTAACTTAAATCTCTGAGATTCTTGGGGAAAGCACCTGTCAGGAAGAACGTACCACATTAAGTTAAATCAGCAGCTACCCAAGATAATCTTGATCATATGCATCTTTAAAATGCAACACCATTTAATTACTTTGGTAAACAAAGTTATGTAAGTTATGCTCAACGCCTGCTCTTTCTTCCTTTGTAACTGTAGTCAAACTTGCAAATCAGGCCTGGACCCTCACCTTCATGCTAACATCTCCACACCTTGTAAGATGTCTGGAGGAATGCAAAGGTGTCCTCAAAGTTTGAGGAGGATCCACTTGGTACAGATACTGCTGAAGGCAGCCACAGAGCTGTCTTGCAGTGGTCAAAGGTGTATCAAGCTTCGACAAAAAGAAAGAGCATCGGATAAATCCTCAGCAAGCAGCACTGCACATTCTCCAGTCAGTCACAAAGCAGCCTGAAAAAGCTTCCAGAATTAAAAGAGATCATCAAGACTATTGACATTACTCTTGGAGTCATTCCAACCTGCAAGACTAGGCTGCCTTAGTCAAATTTACAGCATACAGATCTGCCATGTAACAAAAGATATCACTAATAAACTGTTCAGCTTTCACTAGGTTCACGTTTGGAGATCAAAATAAACCTCAATATTGAAAAGAAGGAATTCAACATATACCTGGTAAATAAACATTTCTCAAATAATACACATGCAAATTTAGCATAGATTACAAACCATGCAATAAGTGATTCAGTATTCTGCCAATATCTAGACTCCTATCAATACAAGAACACGGAATTCTATTGTTCGTTTTCTAAATATCTTCCCAAGGAAGGGAGGGGAAAAAAAGACTAAGTAACCACTTAGAACAACTATTTTTCAACTAGGAAAAATAAGCCATCAAAAGACTTCTTGTCACTCCTTTAAAGCCTTCAGTAAGATATAACACTGCCTAAAAACATCTACAGATATGTGCATCACCTTTTTATTCCCACTCAATGTCATGTCTTAAATTTGAGACCTGATTACGCAGCCTTTAACAAACCATCTGTATTTTGGTGCAGTTTAGTTAAATTAAAGGGCTCCCAAAATAAAATTTACTGCTCTGTGGTGGTGCTCAAAACAGCAAATGTTCTTTTTCCTTACCATTTTATTTTGTACGTATGCATAATGGAGTTGTTTTTATCAAGATTATATTCACATTGATTTGGTATATATTTCCAAGAAATCACAGAACAATTCAGGTTGGAAAGAATCTGCAGACTCTCCAGTCCAACCTGATGCTCGAAGGAGGGTCAGTTAGTAAAGATCATGCTAGATTTTGCTACCTGAAAAAAGTCACTCACATTTGCAAGTTGCAGTAATGATATGAATCGATGTTATAAGAAACATAAACTAAGCAAACACTGACTGCATAATTATATTCATACCACGTGCATTGGAGCCCAAGAACACTGACTTCTTTTCCCCCACCACACCACATCATTTCCTCCCTGTCTTCCTTTCTTGGGACTACTTAAGTTAGAAACTTAACTTGAATAATTACTTAACAGTTATTCTTGCTTGAGTTAGAAAGCTACAGTCAAAAGCAAGAAATCAAATTCAAATGGCAGCCTGCAGAGAGAAGGGTTCTCCCTATGAAAGCTTTAAAGCAAATTAAGTAATACAAAACCAGAATATTGCATATCTAAAGCACAGTTAAGGCTGTGTAGCACTCCTCAATGCCATAAATAAGGGTTACTCTCTGTTGATATTTTTTTGATAGAATCCTCAGTCTGGAAATTTTCACCTAGCTATCTGGGGTGTACAGGTGACTAACTTATTTAACATATCCATTTCAAAAGGTTCCCTGAATTCCAATACTCTTGCCAGATACAGCATGCAGCTGGCAGAGAATTGAGCTTCTCAAGCAATACACAGTGTGTTCTGTGTAACACCATACTTGATAAGGAAAGTTAGTTTATGGATGAATCACTGGTATCGTACATGTGTATGCGCCTTAAACAGGTCTGTACAAGCTTCTGTACAGGACAAAAAATAAAGGAGAACACCAGAGCTGAACAAACTTCTTAACTTTATGCAAACACAGTTTGTGGTACAAGAATGAGATGTTGCTGCCTGCTGAGCTCTTTGGCTGCTTTGTTTACCTTTATGTTACAATTTCAGGAAAGAAGAAATAAACCGAGCCTTATGTCTACTGTGTTTACCTCATAGAATCATCATAGAATTACCCAGGTTGGAAAAGACCCTGAAGATCATCAAGTCCAACCGCAGCCTAACCAGTACCCTAACTCTAAAAACCCTCAACTAAATCATATGTCTGAGCACCACATCCAAACGGCTCTTAAACACACCTCAGCAAACTTCTTGCAGTTTCAAATGTTTCACATCCAGACCTAATCTTTTCCACCAAGTTTCCTTCCCAAACTGACTACCTTCATCTTATAGCAGTGATAAAACTCTGCCAAATATCTGTTAACTAACACTTTAACAGATACTCAAAACATTTCTACCATCCCTTCCTCATTCTTCACAATTCCTGGATTCTATTCCCACTAAAATCCCATTGCCAATTCCCAGGTAACTTCCCACAGTTTCATTTCCACACTCTTACCCTGACAGCCATTCTAACTCTATACTGTATTTCTTAATCTGTCAAAAGGCAGTGGGACTTACTGTGATTCTGATTTCCTTTTCTAACATTACAGTACATGCAATATTTACCAAGAAAATAAAAAGTCTCAAGCAGAAAAGCTGAAACTGAGGCCTGACAGTTTCTTCTGAGGTTGGCAAGGTTTTCCAAATGTTTGGGATGAATTCAAAGCATCCCAGTTAGTTTTCCCACTTTCAACTAATTAAGCTTTTATAAATATTAACTCAGACATTGATCTAAGTTGCACTGTACAAGTCTACAATTGCCATACTTTGGTACCATTAAACAAGAGAAGGCCAAAGGGAGCAATATCACCAGAAATCTGAATGAGCCAGAGCAGCAGGGTGAAACTGCGTACAATCAGTGGATAAATCTGTACTGATAACATTTTAGAATGGAAACCACTTTGCACTTTCTGCACGCTGTTCTTACAATCAGAGCAGTAAGGGCTAGACATGGCAAGTTCCTACTTTGCTCAGTCACTCTGTAGTTCCTATATTAACCTGGTAGCACTGGACGCAAACCAAAAGGGCCTTTCGTCGGGGAGATGCCGCGGACGATACAGTCAAACAGAAAGCTGATCTGCTCTCCTTCAGCACAAGAAAGGAAGAAAACACCAGCCCCTGCAAGAAAGAACATACATGTGTTTTTCACCTGGATACATTAGAAATGTATTTAGTTGAAGCCATTAATACTGTAGCAATCAAAAGAGTGTACACTGCAAGCCATGAAAAGAAAGCAACAAAACATACACTACAGAAGGAGAAAAGAGTTCAGCATATGCACTGAGTCAGGAAAATATACAAATTCAATAGACAACTAATAGTTTATGCTAGTTTTCTGCAACTCAGGCAGTCAGAGCAATGCTAAAATGTGAACCATATGCTTAACAGCTGTCTGTGTCTTTTATTCTCATTTACCCTTAGAATTTTGTTGATTAAATCTTAGCTGTGCAAGTGTCATGGTTACTGAAAGTGCCTTCATTGAAATGAACTAGGTTAAATCTGCATTTACCAAACTTTATCAAAGAACAGCCTTCTATATCCCTTATAGCAATCAGGGTTTGGTTATATTGTTAGATTAGAATATAAATTTTCCCACTTGTTTAAACAGCCTAGACTAAGCCCTATGTACCTATTATTAAACAGAATGTAAGATGACTCCACAGGCTGTCATCAGATCTTTACCCTTAACTCTATTCTGATATTTTGCTTTCCATTCATTAAGTATAGCCCCCAGCAAAATTAGAATGAGAATCACTAAATAAACAAACAAGTTCTGAGCCACACTATATACTGCTATGGGGACAACACACAGAACTAAAAAAGTTCCACGTGACATTTGAATTGAGAATTTTCACCCTAAGTCCTTCTCGCAACAGAAAAGAAGCACAGTTGGCCCTTTCAATGAACTGAAATACAAAATACTCTCCATCCCATGTAACCAGTGAAATTAGTAGAACAATTAGTATATAGACCTTTTAAGAAATGCTGTCAGTTCACTAGAGCCAGGCACACTACAAAACCAGACCACCACACCAATAGAGTTATATATATAGCTTTCCTAGCAGCCCTTAGTCTGGACATAAACTTGACTTCTGCACATTTCTCTAGCTTATTCTGAATTGAATAATTGTTAATTTTACTTAAAGCAGCATCACTGATCTTGATGAGAATGCTTGCAACCCTATCACATCCCACACATATGCAAGTCCTTTCCAACAAGTAATCATTTACCACTTGCAGCTGGCAAGTGGTAAACTGATCATTTAGGAGAAAGCATATTCTGCTCCATGCTCTTTTGTCACTCTCAGATTATGTTAAATTGAAGTCCCTGTCTGCTCTGCTTAAATCTGTGTTAGACTACACTGTTTGAACCATCTCCTAATTTGATTTGTCACACCCTCACCTTTGTTCATCTTCGGATCTAACTGATCGATCAACTGTATCCCACATTTTCTCACAGCTAATAAACATGCAATGGCTTCAGTATCAAAAACCATCTAGGAGATTACAATAATAATCATGCAATCTGGCAGGTATAAAAGTTTCAGGTACTGACTCATATACAGCCTTGTCACATTTTCCCTCTCCAGGAGATGCCAAAGAGTGAGACAGCTGTATTAAAAGAAGTTGGGTGCAAAATTTGCATTCAGAAAGTATTTGAAATTTAGCTTCTTCTCTTAGCTATTTTCTCCTTCCCTCACTCAGTATAGAATGGTGTCCCTGGTGTTTAAAGGCTGAGAATCACACTGATGGCAAAGGACGTGCCTTTCTTGAGAAAGCAGAGCAGCACAAAAGCAATCAAGATATGGAGATAACAGAGAACATCAATATTGCCAAGCATAGTAATGGACTACAGCCTGGTAATTCAGCAGAAGGCTGCACATCCACATTGCCATTCACGAAAAGAAGATACCTTCAGTGTGTCTGTACGTAAAAGTTACATCTGGACCACTTGCATTTGATCACTATTGAAAAGTAGTTTACTTAAATTCCTAACAGGCTCTACTAGCCTGTGACTTCAATAGAAACAAAGAAGTAAAGAGTTGTTGAAATTTACTTCCATGTGACTTGGCTAATTAACTTACGAATAATTTATGTGGAAAAAAAAAAAAATCATTCCACATTTGGAAATCCAAAAAACAAACATGAAAGCTTTAATATAACTTGTGCAAACAGCTTATGGACATGTGCCCATGGGTACAAACCCAACATACATGCATTCCCATCAAATATTTCTTTGTAGATCCTGTTATTCAAGCGATCACCATAAACACTGGTGAGCTTTATGGGAAATGTTTTCTGTCTTGTTATGTTAGACAATGATGAAAGTTCAGGAGTCCTTACAAAATACAACAAAAGAGATGAATGAATGGTAAGGTTCGACTGAGTTATGTTTTTAAAACATACATAAAAGCCAGCAACTGCATTTCTTTCCTGCTTCCTTGAGAAAGGTGATACATTCCCAACTAGAAATTGCAAATCTCAGTCATGTGCTGGAATAGATTTGGTGCACAGGCATTTGGTAGCCCAGGATTACGTGGTATACATCAATGTAATACCATGTGGCTGTTAACTAGACTGAAGAGCTCTCTCTCTGTTCATGGGATAAGAGGCTTGGTGAGAGAGATTGCTCAAACTCCATATGAAAAAAGGAATTCCAAAAGGAATACATTGTCCCTTTGAATGCACAATGCAGGTGATAGGAAGCAAAAAAAAGAAAGCAGCCTATGGCAAATTAACTTTCTCGGCTCTCCCATGTGTCGAGAAACACATTTCTTACGAACAAAAGAAAAAGTAACATAATGCCAAAAAATATAGTGGGACTCTTTCCAAAATACTTTCTAATTCTGGGCATCTGTAGCTAAAGAAAAGATTAATGCATACCAAAAACCAGGTACATAAATGAGCAACTGCTGAGCTCTTAGAGGGAAGACGAGATAGATGGGCTTGTTTAGCCTAGCAAAAGAGACAGTGAATAAAAGTTCTATAGCTAATTGTGGAGGTAAGCATCAGGGAGAGAGAGAAAGAGAGAGAGAGAGAACATTATGCCAAAGAAAAGTGCCAGAATAACAATCTGATATAAAAGCAAAAAGTTAGTTTGGAAACCTTGTGAGAAGATTTTAAAGAATCTTAAAGAAATCTACAAGACTCAAGACCCCATTCCTGCCTAATGCACATTTGGATCCTTTTTAAAGGATTACAGTCACGTCAGCTTCAGAATTCAAACAGTGTTGAACTTTCAGAAACAGCTGACAGACACTCAGAAATCAGATTCTTTATTCTTTAATCAGTGAAGAATGAAGTATGAAGAACAAAAGGCAGAATATCTTCATGAAACCTGAAATGTTTCCCTTGGAAGAAAACACATCTCATTTTTTCACCTTTACCATTCTGACACATACTACTGGGGAATACTCTTGATTTGCAGTGGTGTGGAAAACCACAGAATACACCACCAGTTAAAAGCAGCACCCAGAAATTAGGATAAGCTCAAAGGTAAGAGGGGACCCAAGGGAAGAACTCCAGCATAATATAAGTAGTTCAAGTATTTCAAAGTCCCATAGCAAATCCATCAACTACAGCTTCCCCCTTGTATCATTCATTCACATTTCATATCACACATTGTTTACACAACTGACTTTCTGGCCTACGAAGTAGAACATTTAGGTTTTCTGCAATGAAGAAATAAGATACAAGCAACAATTGATTGAAGCTCTTCAAATATAGAAATTGCATCAAATCTAGAACAAGTCACACAAGATCTGCAACAACTAAGGAACCTAAATGGAGGGCTATCTACATAGCCCATTACTTTCTGCTGTCAACAAGCACTTCACAGTAGGAAGAAAGATTTGAAGCCCTGAAGGGTGCAGGAGGCCAGGAATCAACATTTCCCACTCTCATAACGGCATGATGACTGAAAGAAACATGCTGAGCAACACAGCTACCACATCATCTTTCCTAGTGATGTTTCAGAGTGTCTTCTATAGCTAGGCAACTCAGAAAAAAGTTTCTGGTTTTGGTTTTGTTTCTGAATGCTTACTGAGGGACTAAAACATCTTCACTCCCACTTCCAAGAATCAGTCTGCAGGAGCATACATACTCTGGCCTGTTCAGGAAACTACTTGGAAGCATCCCAGGGTATCTGATCCTGGAGAGAAGACAGATCCAGGAGAACTGGCTCATTTTCAAGGATCACCTTCTGCAGTTTCAAGCCAAGCAGAGGTGGCAGGAAAGCCTACGTGGAACTCCATGTAAAATTCAAACGTAAAGAAGCAGCACACAGGTAGAAGAACTAGGGAGACCAAGATGATGCAGGAGAAATACAGACACACTGTCCGAGCACACAGGGATGGGATTAGAAAAGCCAGTCTCTAGCAGAGTTGAATCTGGGCTTCTACAACTGTATCAGCAAAACAAGGAAAACAAGGGAAAACTTCAGCCTACTGCTGAACTGGGTGGTGGACCTGGTGTCAAAGGACATGCAGAAGGCTTCAACGCTCAAAGTCTTCTCCATTTTGGTCTTTACTGATATAATTCAACTCCCCTGTCAGTAATCGCAGACCCTTGAAACCAGTATGGAATCTGGAACGAGGAAGACTTTCCATAGGTGGATAGGAGTGGGCTGAGGAATATTTAGACAGGTGGTGAGGGAGCTGGTCAGCGTCATTGCAAGACCACTCTTGATGGGCCTCCTTATTTTCCTGCAAAGGACTGGAAAAATTAAAAAAAATAAAATAATTTTTAAAAGTAACGAAAGGAAATAGATCTTCAAGAAGGGCAAGGGAACCACAGATGGGAGAAATGATAACACAAATAATCCTCTAGCATTTCCAGACTTCCAAACACATCAAGGACAAGATGATCACTGGCAATGACCAGCATGGAATTTACAAAAAGGAAGCAATGCCTAAACAAACTAATAGTCTTCTCTAATAAAATGACTAACTTGAATGAAGCAGTAGTTGTCTTTTGTTTCTACTCCAGAAAGGCTTTCAACACCATCTCCTATAACGTATCCACTGACAAAGTGATTAAGTGCAGACTAACCAAGTGGACAAAGAAGTGGACTGAAAACCGGCTGAAGTGGTTATTATCAGTAGCACAAAGTCCAGCCAAACATTACTGGGGTATGGTGGAATTAAATTTTGGGCCAGTGATGTTTAACATCCTCATTGACCTGGATTGTGGCACAGAGTACACCTCCAGCTAATTTGCAGAAAGCAGAAATCTGGGAGTAGCAGGTGATACACCAAACTACAGGAAGAAGTTGCTCACAGATGTTATGGAGTACTCATCCATAGAGAGGAAGCTATTGAACATCCTGGATGCCACATAAAACTAGCTCATATTACTTACTGCTCTGCTTCTAGTTAGGAAAACATACATCTTTAACAACATAACATGAGCAATGCATAGAACTGTAGGGTGATATAACAGTAATCTAATATATTCAGATCTGATTATATATATACAAATAGTACATAGTTGATAACAAAGATCCACCCCATTTCATTATAAAACCAAGGAAGAGAAAAGATATCCATAAATTTAGGGCTGACCTTGATCCTACCAAAATGTACCTCCAGTCTTCATGTCAATATCTTAAAGCACCTTATTGCTGAATATCCAGAATTTAGGCAGCCTATGTGGAAGTGCTAGACTCACATTTCTGGATGCATGCAGTCATCTGATAGCAAATGTAAAATGGACAAACACAAGACCTGGGTAACCTGTACAACAGAGGAGCACATATTGCACACTTCAAAGCAAAGCTCTACAAGACTTCATAGGAAGCTATGGTAAAGACACCTCCAAGCAGACAAGAGTCCAGCCATCAAATTTCTTGTTCTGGTGGCTCAGCCAAATTTCTTGTTACTCTCCTCCTGCAGACCAGCTTCTTCTCTACTCTACAGAGCTCATAAAATCATGCAGGTTGCTGAAGGAGTATCAGTTATACTCATATCCTCAAGGAATCTTTCCAGGGAACAAAATACTGAATACTAGAGACAACTCCTCCATCTTTCCTGACATTTCAGAAACCCAGTCTTACCCTGTGCATACTCTGTCTAAGGTGGTTTGACTACCCCAATATGCACTGGAACAGTAATTTTCTGACTAGTTGCATGAAAAATCAGCACAAATAAGTATGCACAAAGCAAATTTCCAAATTTGCAGCCTCAAAAGAAAGATACTTCTACAAAGAATGTGTGATTAATAAGAAGGTTTGTTTCATTTGTATCTGCAAATAGTCTTACTTCTGTCCTTTCAAGAATGAAAACCAGGACTGAATCTGAATCCTTTCATCAACATTATCATAAAAATCACAGATGCTGAGTGCTGAATACCCTTTATACCCTATCACAATGTTCTTTCCAAAATTGTAGTATATCTAATAAGTGGGTTCTCAAGGCAATATGCACCAAAAACACAGTCAGTGATAACAGTCACTGTGAAAACAAGCATGAAAGAGAAAAATCCAACTGTTATGGTGTTTTTGTTCAGTTGGGTTTGAGAATATACAGCCTAATGTCCATCAGTGTTTTCTGCTACTCACTTCCACTTGTGAATAGTCATTCATGTTACTTCCTTCCATACACTAATGCACTTCTGCATAAAATACATGCTTGGAATCTACAGATACTCCATTTGCAATCAACTGTGTACTCCAAAAATCAAGTGATTAATTGAAGGCCTTGTTAGTAAGAAATTACTATCTTCTTTCTTTGAGGCACCTGCTTACATGAATAGTACCTATCACGCAAGTTATCAGTCTGTTGCTAATATTACTTAAAGATCACTTTTTCACTATTTCAGCTGTCTATACTTTTCAAATACAAGTTTTCCACAGATAAATGATTTCAAATTTCATTACTTCAAGAACTGGTATTCTACACAAGCTTCCCAGAAAGCACAGCTGTTCTTACAGCACAGAGGATACCACACTTTCAAGTTAGGCAAGTTTTTCCCTGAAAGCTTTCTGAATGCATAGCTTAAGATTTCTATTTTCAGTTAAGAATACAAAAAGTGGATACAAGTCCTGCACAGAAATGCATACATTCAGCTACAAAAATACAATATCTTATAACAAGTTATGTAACCAGCAGTCTGAACTATACTACTAAGAAACAAGCTCTCCTGCTCTAGGCCTCACACAACTTCTTAACCAAAACACAATAATCTTAACTACAACCATTTGTTTTCTTACAGACTGTGCCTATAACACATTTCTTCAGTCAATTAAAATACCTCTTTAGCCCCAACACCTAAATTAAGCAGTGAAGGATTTGAACCAGAATGTTCTGCAGCACAGTCCAGTGTCCTAATTCAGAAATGAGGGCACAAATGTCAAGTCCATGCTTACCACCTTTATAACTCAGCTCTGTACTTTTCAACAGGCAAACCAATGAACTCTCATTATAAAACAGTCAACAGTAAAACAGACACAATTTATTAGAGTTTGTGGGATTTCCACCAACTTGGAAACCTTGTTTTGTTTTTCTTTTTTACTCTGGTAATTGAAGAAATCAATTATTTTCACATTTTAGCATGCAAATGTCACACAACTTGATATCCAGTTTGGCAATAAGCACATCCATTTCCATTCACAGATTGTCAATACAGCAAATTCTGCTACTGAAGTTAAAACTCATTGTTTTCAATTGATGTAGATGATTGCATTAACCATCTTTTCAGCTCTTAGGTAAAGTGATAAAGTGAAAAGTCCTGAATATGACATCAGAGCAAGAGATCTGGCCTGAGTGGCTAAGGAGTACCTCAGCTTCTGGGCTACAGAAACTAGCTTCAGCTTGTTTTCTTTGATTTTAAGCTCATGAAACCTGTGGTCCTACAGCATGAATGTTCCTAAAATGTAGAAGTCCTGTTATTGCATTTACACAGTGAGAGACTTACTTCTACTTCAGTATCCATTTCCTTCTGCAGACAACAGAAATAATCATAACTTAATAATCTGAACATTAAACCATTTTGCTTCATCTCTCCCATGACACAGGCCTTAATCTTCATTACCTTATTTTTGCTCTGAGTCCATAAGTATCTTCTGGAGAGCCACATGGCAACGACAACCAAAACCAACAAAATTTACATTTCCACAAACAGCTTCAAATGACTTTTAGAAGACAGGTTCTATTTGTACTTACAGAAGCCACACCTCGTACCCCCTTCAAAGATGAATCCATTTGGGACAGCTCCGTATCGACGCAGATCTGAGAGTTTCCATTGTCCCATCACAGTAGGAGGAAGGTCTTTTGCAAGGACGAGAATGTCATTGCAGAAATGCAGCGTAGCAGGCCCACTCTCTAGTTTAGTGCCAGGTGCTACAAAAACTTGAAATCTATGAACTATCAAATAAGGAAGAAAAAAAACATTACTATAGAAAGCATGAGTAACATACCATAACTTACGTAAGTCATCCTGCATAGCTGTGGTGTGTAGACTGACCCCTACCCACATCACAAGGCTAGGATGGGGATTCTAGGTAGAGCCCAGATAGCCCCATGTGAGTAGCTAATGTTTCAAGTTATTAAGTTGTAACGCTACAACTTAATGCTACATTAATCCATCCAAACTCCTACAGAACAAACCCCATATCAAATTAGTTATCCAGCCTCCTTCCATCCTTGCATCAATACAGGGATTTCTGTGCCCTCCAAATAGCCTTTTCCCAGCCTTTCTGAATTGCATGCACACTGACACAAAACACAATGCCCAAGGAGCCCAGAAGTCAAGGCTCAAAGAAATAGGCAAGTTCTAACAAGAGGTCTGTCACTGAGTCATTTGCAGCCTTTAATAATCTGTATCACTCCCTTCCACACGTTGCCTTCCCTAACAGTAAAATGAGGAAAATTACATTTTCCCACCTTTGTGACTCTTTTGTGAGCTGATGACGTTAGATGCCCTGATATATAAATTGACTTGGAAATTAGTGATTCATTGGTAATGTACATTCTTAGATGTCAATTAACTCTTTATATTTCTCAGTCTAAACTCCAGTAGAGCTGGGGAAAACGAAAGACACCTCTCTCATTCAAGTTGATGAAGTTCAGGTTTAAGTCCCAACTGCAGTATCCCCTATATTACAAGGGACATTACCTACAGTGGTAGCTGTTCTAGGCTGGCCATCTTCTCTAGAGCTGGGAGTATTTCAAAGAGTCAAATCTCACAGTATTTCAAAGGCAGCAATTTAAATTTGCAAGAGCCTACTTCTCAAAAAACTATTTTGACCTCTACTGCTCCTCCAGTTTCTTTCATCTTGCAACCAGATACACACACACAACAAATCTGTCCTGGCAGAGAGAAGCATAAGGACTGTCACATTTTCTGTTGTACTTTCAAGGAAGCATTTATCATGAAATATGTAAATATACATTTTGGTTATCCATTTAATATCATTCAAACAGCTTCCTTCCTATGATATCTACAGAGTAACTTCCAGGTACTCTCATTTCTTATCATTATTCTTCCCTATCTCTTGCCTATGCTCCTTCAAGCATCATGAATATCAATCAAGTCTGAGCCTTGTTTCTTGTTTAAACAGTTGCTATATTAGTTTCCATCTTAGCTGTAAGTCAGCTCCTCACCTATGACGTACATTTGCAAAGTTTCCTAAGGCTTCAGCAGAATTAGCCACAAAGTCATTTGAGTGAGATGTGTAAGGAGCCAGAGATAGATCTTTAAGCAATCACAGCTCTACTTACAGTAATACTGCTAGGAAGCAAGTCAATAGTCACATAATGTTCTCTTCTGGGCAAATAATTACTTTACACAACCTAATAATAATGTAAAATATGAAAGAGATAGTAAAACCATCCTGATGAATAATATTCAGTAAAAAATATTTAATATCTTTCAGACAACTCTGCACAGTTAACGTCAGAGGTACTTTGACACTGCTTAAACTATAAGAAGTGAAAACATCAGCCTCTTTTCTGCCTCATAAATGGAGAACAAAGAACACTCTAGCACAAGTTAACAAGGGGTTACAAGTTACCATAGCTGACAAAATCTAAGAGTTGCAACTCAAATTCCAGAACACTGTTAGAAAACAGCATACCCAAATTTGAACAAAACCAAAATAGAGTCAAAGTCAGGTCTGGACATGAAGGTTTTGCTGTATTCTCCTTTCCTGGTAATTTGTAATTTCTCAAATCCTCCCCAGGCATCTACTGTTCTGGCTGGGATGGGGGAAGGCAAAAATTAGAACCATGAGCAAGAAATACTGCTAAGGTTTTTATTTCCTTTAGGTAATCTTTTTTTCTTCATAGCTACTCACTGACCTGCACTACACTAACTTTCTCAGAATGAGCTGAGGAGTTGAGCACACTCTTCTCACAAATGGCCTACACCTCACTCAATTCCACTGCTTTCTCTAATTCTGAATTACCTATACCCTTGAGTTGTCCTAGAAATCACACTCACCCGACCTCCAAAAACAGAAAGAAAACACTGGGAACCCCAGTGAACTTTCCCATCCTGTGGTCCTCACTCAACAGCATCAACTTGTTCCACTCTTTGTTATTTTTTTCTTCCTGCTTCTCAGACTCTGAGGTCATCTGCCCACAGCCTATTTTCAGCACCCAGCCACATTATCTCCAGTGCACTCAAAGGCATCCTTACTAGTCTTTAAGAAGGAAACACCAAATAGTCATCAACTCCTGTTTATATAATAGCCTCCTCTTTTTTCCTTCTATCTACCCAGGCCAGATTCTATTCTGTTCCCTTACACTTCATTTCTACACCTCCACCCGCACACTCTCCCCATCTGTCTCTAATCCAGGGCTACCTTCAGCTCATAGTCTATTCCTACCTTATTCATAGCTTTAATAAATTCCTCACTTCCTTTGAATTTCCTCCCACCACAACCATAACTCTCACATTCAGATCAAAACCAAACATTCTCTTTATCCCAGCACTGAATCAGTGCAAGATCATGAAAACAAGACCAACTCTGTCAAATACAAATTCTCCTCCAGCTGTCATACATGAGTTCTAATTTGTCCTAAAGGACAGATCTATGCTGAGAGAGATCCCAATACACTATTAAAGAAACAGAAGTGAAACACAAAACAGCCACACTGTCAGAGCGTACTCACTACTCCCTCTACATCTGCCTATCTTGTTCAGGGATGCCCTCTAACCTGTGCCCTTGTGCAAGGCTGGTAGCTCCAAGTAATAAATCTGTGTCTTCATTCCTATACCACTGCATTTCATTGGCATAAAAATCTCAGACCATCTTTGCATGTCTATACTGAAAAGTAATGAGTCCATAGCTACAACAGATGGCAAAGCATATGTAATAAATGATTATGATAGCTAATGTGTCTTCCACACACCTACCTCCTTTCCCAGTTATAATTAAACAGACATAAAAGCTACTATGGATTTTCAACATTATCAGTCCTTCATCTCTATATACTTTGCTACCCAAGAAAAAAAAAAAAACAACAAGATATACGAGTAGATAGCTAGAAAAGCTTTAACCAAGGTTATATTTCATGGAGAGATTTCTCTTCCTGAAAGAGAACTCCAGCAACAATATGAATTATCAAGGGCAACACCTGGTACGCTACCATACAGCTCAGAAAATTGGGATTGAACAAGCCAGCTTCTAATGTGGGACCTACTTCTCTTAATTCAGGCTCTTTCTGAATCCTGTCATCTAAATCCCCAAGTAAACTGCATTACCAGAAGAACTCTGATCGCTTTGCTTCAAAGCAAAACTAAGTTGAGAGATTTCCTTGTTAAGGACCAATATTGGGCAACACTGTATTCACAGCCTACCAGAAGGGACAAATGCTTTAAGGCATAAAGGGAAGAGCAGCCTCTTCACCTATATAAGTGGGCCTCTTCCCTAACTATACTCTTTAATTTGCATTTTAGTTATGGCTTTCTTTGATTTTTTTTCCTGACAAGGAAAAAAGGGAATAGGAAAAAATAGAGAGTATGAGAAGACAAAGGTTACCTTCCCCCAAACTGTAGCGGATTCGTACATCCCACGCATACATTGTTTCCTTGTTCTCAAATCCTAGCATCACAACTTGAGAAAGACAGATGATTGCAAGGGTGTGATTCAAGCCCTCATAGGAGAGCCCAGGATCCAAGCCACAGATGTCTTCTAAGGTCACGCTGCTTCTCTCCTTGTGCCCTTTTGCTCGTTCAGATTTATCCTTGTACACCAGCATGAGCAAACAGTCTAAAAGAAGCAAAACTGTCAGAGATGATGAGGCAGAACAGAACACAACACGTTTGTACCAAAGCAAAGTACTAAGAAAAGTGCTTCAGACAACTGCAGATCAGTCTGATCAAGCCAATACTAGATCTCAGCTTCCTTCCCCCACCCTACCCAGACAGGCTGCAGTCCACGTTCAGGGAGCAGGCATATTTCAGCAGTCATCTGTGGGCTCAGAAATACAAAGACAAGAAAAAAAGTCTTCCCAATTACTTTGCAAAAACACACTGATTTCTTTTTTGCATTGTCTCCCGAGTTTTCAAGGGATTGACTCGTTAATTTTGAGCGTTAGAAGTTGGAGTATGATTGCTATCCATATTACAAGTGCTAAGGACCGCGAGGCTATTGTCATCTTTATTTCCATGAGAACATACTGAACCACAAACGAAATTCTTACAGTAGTTAACAGATTACTCAACTACTAAATGGTGAGCAGCCTGCCCGCACTGCCAGACATTGTGTCAGCTCAGGTTTCCCAGTGAAATGCTACACAGTAGCCATGCTCAATAATCATTATGTGCCACACCTCTATTTGTTTATGTCTTTTTAAACATGTCACCATTTGTCTTTAACCCCTTCCTGGGCATGTTATAATATAGATAGTATAGTATATTGTAATACTATGACAGTAAACATGCAGTGGAAGAATGTGACTCAAGCATCACAGTGCTCTAAGAAAAGCATGTTTCAGACAAAAACAAAGGGAGCATCATTTTCCCACCTTTTACATACAAGAAAAAGAGCATTAATTTTCACCCAGGTTCCCTTCCTATTGCACATCACTGGGTTATAACCCAAATTAATGGTCACCCAGGTTCCCTTCCTATTTCACATCACTGGGTTATAACCTGAATTAATGGTACACATCCGTAGCTGCCCTGCATGCCACCAGGAGGAAGCTCCTGTGCACCATTACATGAATGTTGGGGTGTGGTGCTTCAGCCCTGGCAAGGAGCCCTGCAACACTCAGCTGGGAAACAGCCTGGGAAAGCTCCAAAGAGCTGAAAAAACAACTGAAAGACCCAGTGCCTGCTCGCCAATCGTCTACATGCCGTCCCAATTGTTTTCTTGCACCTGTTAGCAAAAACAGCTGCCACTATGATACTTCTGCTGTGCAGTTGTGCATCTGAAGAAAGAACTGCTATGGCATACAGAGCGAGTGAAGCAAATCTTTGGGGGGAGGGGAATTTCTGGTAGATCTTCATACGTTTGGTAGCATGAAAACAGCATTTTTTGAGGAATAACATTATAAGTTTACTTTTGGAACTCCCTTATCTTTCCCTTTTATATTTGGTTAGAAATCCAGGCCCATACCGGTATGTCTGGATGGTGACTTGTACTATCTAGAGTTGCCCGTTCATGGAGAGAAGTTTAACAAATGTAGTAACAAAAATATCAACATTAAACTGTAAAAACCCATACCAAAAAATTGGTCTAAAGACCAAGATATAGCCACTCTACCAGCCAGAAAGGGCTCTGTAATGAATTCAGAGGCAATGTAGATCCACATTTGGAAAATAGGCAACAACTTACCCCAGGAATAAATACTTCTGAGGCTAAACGGTTTTCCCATTAAAAATAAAAGTTAATATATATATATATTGGGAAACATGAAGCCTACTTTTCCTTCTCCAGCATTAAAACATCAACTCTTCATAACATTTTCAGTTCTCCCTTGCAAACGGTGGAACTGAAGTTTTTAATTCAAGATGACATCTTATTTTTAAATTGAAACGCTCCGTGTCAAAACACAGAACAAAAATAACCACAGAGCTCACAATGGCAGCCTTTCACAGCCACCAATCACCCCCCGAAGAAGTAATTTCTAAAAGCAAGCGTTTGAAACGGGAACTAAACTCTCGGCGTTCGTTACGCTTCGGCGGGGTCTCCTTCGATATCCTCTTTCTATTTCTGGCCGCCTGGCTCTCCGCCAGCTGAGCCCAAAAAAGAAAATAAATAGATATTTATTTCGTTGTTATTATTAATGTTATTTTAAAGGAGGAAAGAGCAACGACGGCTCGTGGAAACCTCCAGCCGAGGGGTCACTGCCTACAACAGCACACCCGACGGGGTGCCCCGTAAAGAGCTTTTCTCCCTCTCCCTGTGCCCCGCACCCCCGGCAGGCGGAGGAAAGGCCCCGCAGCCGCCGGTCTCTCTCCCCCCTCCGCTCCCAGGCACGGGGTCCCCGCTCCGCTCTTACCTGCCACCGGGGAGGGCTTGCGCAGCACCAGCCACCTATTCTTCCACTGCAAGGAGAGGCAAAAGGACAGGGTTAGCCAGGGCCGGGAGAGGGAAGAGAGGGCTCTATTCCCCTCGTGAGGAGGGGGCGTCGGTCGGAGACCCCCAGCCCGTGCCGGCCGCGTGGCCGAACCGAAAGGGCACAGGGGAACTCGGACCTTTTTTCCATCTCTCAACTTGACGTGACCCTCCACCACCACGGAATCCGTCATCTTCAGTCATGATTCCGGACAGCTGCGCCCGGCTCGCTGCTCCCTCCCCGCTCTCTGGCCGAGGGGTCACTTTCAAAATAGCTTTAGTAGGTCCCCGTTGAGGCACAGCGAGAGCGGCGGGCGATCGGCCAGCGCTGCCCGGCCCTCCCCGCGCCCCCCGCCCCGCCAGCTCAGAGGCCGGACCGGCTCCGGCTGAGGGGGGGTCCTATAAAGCTCCCCGCCGGTTCTGTGTTAACTTATTTTATTGCTTTGTGGAGTTTGTGCTTGTTTGCGTTTTATCGCTTCTGCAGGGTTTAAGTACATGCACGTGTGAGTCGGAGCACCCACAGCCTGATGAAGGCTGCTCCCGTCGATCTGCTCCAGCCGAGACCCCTGGAGGTGCCGAGCTTTGCGGCCAGCCCAGCTCCTCCAGCGCCGGGACCGGAGGGAAAGCCCGGAGCGGAATCACCGCTGCCCTCTGTACCGCGGAGCTGCACCCGGCAGCCAGAATTCATGGAGCCACGCAATGTTCTGACTTAGAAGGGACTTAAAGCCCATCCGTCCCCAAGCCCTGCAGTGGGCAGGGTGCCCCCCACCAGCTTAGGCTGCCCAGTGCCCATCCAACCCAACCTTGAGCACGTCCAGGGATGGGGAACTCACAGCTCTCCAGGCAGCCTGTGCCAGGCCCCGCTACCCTCTGAGTAAAGAATTCCTTCCTAAATATCCCATCTTTTAGTTTAAAGCCACCCTCCTTTGTCCTCCCACTGTCAGACCATGTAAAAACTCCATTTCCTTCCTGTTTATAAGCTCACTTCAAGTATTAGAAGATTACAAGGTCTCCCTGGATCATTCCCTTCTCCATTCCTCTTTCAAAAAGTGTGACTACCCCTTCCCTTGGCTCTCAAAGTCATAGCCCACCTCTAATAAAAACACTTATTTCTTTTCCTTTGCAATGCAACTGCCATGAGATTACAGCCCACTTACCCCAAAACCGGTGCTGCTACAATTTATAGAATAGGATGTGTTAATTATGTCCTTAAATTCATTTCAATGAGAAATGGACTAATTAGAGTCCATTATTCTAAAAATACTCCTCTTGCATCTTATTTGATGGTAATTAGTCCTTCAGTTTTTTGTTGGTTTTTTTTTCCCCAACAGCAGCGCAGCACATTTTTCTTTCAATAGCACAATAGAAGGGGTTTTTTTTAGATGTTTGCTTTTATTTCTTCCCTTTGAATTGGACAGTTTGCATGGAATAACCTGTAATTTAATAAAACCATCCTTAAGTGTGTGTCGTAATTAATTAGGGACGTGTTTGTTCAACTTGTTTTGCATTCTAATTCTATTTCAAGTTAAATGTTAGGGAAAAAAACATCAGAGAAACTTTCCTGGTAAATTTTAGCTGTATTTCATTTTAAAACAAGCAATGAGCACTTAAATAGAGCTGGGCAGAATAGGGGAAACATTTCCACTGGGAAATGCTCAAGAGAAAAGACAGGAGGTGCTGAAGCGCCCATAGAGATGTGAACAGTATTCTCAGTGGTGTGAGAGTTAAGGCATAGATCTCTTTTACTAACCCTGGGCATTTGCTTGCTACCCCAGTCTGGGAATGTGGATTGAATGTAGTGCATCAGATCATGACATCACCATCAAATCAATGCAATGCCAACAACAAAGAAAGAAACAAGCCATTTAGAAAGCCACAAATTCAATGTAGTGAGTTCAAGTATGACAATTCAACACGGATTTGTCATTGAGGCTAGTAAGTGCAGAAAATAGAAAGTTTACAAGTGAAACAGCCCATGTGTTTTAAGAATGATGTTACTGATTATATTAGCTTTGCTACGTACTTCTAGAAACAGCATGCATTTCAAAAACAAGAGTTAAAAATCTCTGCACAAATTGTTTGAAACGCCCTTCTATCACCTTTCTTATTGAACAGCCACCATCTTCGTAGCAAGAGAAGACAGGGAATACATAGAACACAAAACTACAAGATTAAAATCTTGAGTAGTGTAATGGATCTTAATTTCAAAGTGGAAACAAAAAGTCACAGAACAGGTATAGATGTTCAAGACAGCATAAGCTTTGTGTTGGAATCTGTTCCAAATGAATCACTTCCAAAGCAAAGTAAATAGTTCCTTCAAGCTGATTTAGTACTTGTCCTTCATCAGAAGGTACAGTTAGTCTTGTTAAACAGTCACGTTCATTTCACAGTGTTAAGCAAGCCAGACTCATACTACAAATGGCCAGAAAGGCAAACTCAGACAACAATAGTCTTCAGATTGTTTTGGAGTCAGGAACTCAGGACTTTAATCTTAGTGCTCACAGTATTTATAACTGAAAATCTTATCCAAGCTTTGTGACTCAGGTATTTTTTTTTCTCCACTTTTACACACGTCTACGGGAAATTTTGCATGACACTTGTATAGAACTGGGGTTGAAAAGGACCACACTAATCATCCAGTTTCAACCCCCCTGCCACATACAGGGTTGCCAACACCAGATCAGGCTGCCCAGAGCCACATCCAGCCTGGCCTTAAATGCCTCCAGGGATGGGGCATCCACAGCCTCCTGGGGCAACCTGTTCCAGTGCTTCACCACCCACTGTGTGAAAAACCTCCTCCTAATATCTAACCTAAACACCCCTGTCTCAGTTTAAAACTGTTCCCCCTTGTCCTACCACTATCTGCCCTCATAAACAGCCATTCCTGCTCCTGTTTATATGCTCCCTTCAAGTACTGGAAGGCCACAATGAGGCTCCCATGGAGCCTTCTCATCTCCAAGCTAAACAAGCCCAGTTCCCTCAACCTTTCCTCATAGGAGAGGTGCTACAGCCCTCTGATCATCTTAATGACCATCCTCTGGACCCATTCCAAGAGCTCCATGTCCTTCCATGTCTATTAGGACCCCCAAGTCTTTCTCTCCACCAGCCATGCAGTTTAAATATCTAACCGAACCCTTGTTTTTCTGTATTATCTAAACAGTTAAATAGCTTGTTATTACAAAATCTAAAACATCTTCAAAACACTGCCAAATTCAAGAAAGGCTTGGACATTTTCCATCCAAGGTAGAACATCTGCACTATCCTCAGGGTGAGAAACAGCTGAGGGTCTGCAACAGGCCCTCGCATATTGAACTATCATATCTACCAACTTTAACATTTTGTTAGCAATAAGCTTTGTGCTTTCAGCAGGTATTGCATTAACTTTGCTGGAAAATGGCACACCAAATTCAGCAGAGCTCTGAAACACATTTCTATTTTTATTGCAACATAAAAATATGCTTACAAGTTTTTAATCAAACCCCAAATCCTCTGTTTTCTTCCCAGAAGTAGATTAATGTAGTTAGCTGAGGAGCATCTTCAGCTATATTAATCTGCTGACATCTTTCAACCTGAACTTTAAAGAAATTATTTCCGAAGGAGAGATAATTTTGGTTTTGGTGTTCTTCCTTTTTATTTTGTTAACTTATCTGAGAATACAAGGTCAGCGTTGTTACAGATTGTTTTGAGAGATGACAGCTCCACCAGAAACTCTTAAATAATCATTTTCACATAATCCACCAAAAGATAAGCAGTTCTAGATGTCAGTACACTCAGTCTCTACCTGTTAGTTTTATTAAGCCAAATAAAGACAGGCTCATATGTTGAGCTATCCACAGAGCCCTAAAATGTGGCTCAGAGTTATGGATATCAGAGGGATGAGGACTATTTTTAGTGGTCTGGTTTGGATTTTCTAAGAATTACCACCATAATTTTCACTCTAGCTTATAATAAAATATGTATGCCACTTTACTGAAACCAAAAGGCTCCTGGTCCCTGCTTAAAATGATATCATAGTTAAATGTTCAACTAGCTTTTCGAGGAGATATTCTCTCATTGATCCAATTTACGTAGTTTGTTACTCTTGTATACACTCCAGGCTTGTTGACTCTGCCACAGCCATCTCCCCAGCTGACGACTCCATAAAGATAAGAGATTTCATTTTTCTCACAGGCCAGAGGTCCACCAGAATCCCCCTGTGTTAAAAGTGAGGAAAGATTATTTAATTTGACAAAAAAATCATTGGAAAAACAGTTTACATGTAAGGTTCAGACTTAAAATAAATAAATAAAACAAATAAATGGAAGTAATTGTCCACTGAAGTTTAATTGTAGGAAACTTTATCATACATTGAATATGATGGGTTTGGTTTGTTAGTTTTTATTCTTAATGCCACATTAAATGAGAGTTTCAAAATATCAGATATTCTTTGGAAGTGCTTTTGAAACTCTTCTGGATTCAGACATATACCAAAGAGTATGGAAGACTGGAGTCCCTTTCAGCGGGAATAAATAAGTCTTTGACATTTAGTCCACATCATATTATAGGTGTTGTATGGATTGCAGTCTATTGCAGTCATCAGAGATTATAAATATTGCCAAAGGAAGGTGTTGCACACATACAGATTTTCTCCCATGACTTCACAATGCTGTAATTTTGTGGCGAATACCCAGTTTTGCATCTGTTGAATTTAACTACTTGGTACTGGTGAAAGAATCCACCCTATCTGAGTCTAAGTGAACGAGATTTCTTCCTATTTTAAAAAGAAAATTATTTTCAGAGCAAAGTTGGAAGAAAACTTATGTTGCCTTTATACTTGAAGATTTTTGTGATAAATTGAAGTCTTGCACCTGAGATTAATTTGCTTTCTCAGAACCTTGCTTACATCTGCACATCTCATCTCACTGACTGTAACTCTGGCATCAGTGCACTGTTGTTTCTCAGACTACGCAACTCTCTTCAGACCATTTGTTTTTGTGCAGTCCCTTTCTTCATCCCTTCACTTTCTTCTTTCTCTTCAGACATGTTAACGATCTCTATAGCAATTCCAGCACAAAGTATGCATGTTATTCTTTGCTTTACAGATTGTCCTTACAGACTGTCCCTGACCTTTTATTCAAGGGCCAGGGTGTGACATAACTCAAAAAGAGACAAAATACAGTAAGAACTGGAAGCTCTTCCATGAAGAATGGAAGTCACAAGACTTTTTCTAATGGACTGTTACGCTACACCATTAAAACCCATCCATTGTAATAACCTCAGATCTTTTCGCCTTCAAACCCAGCACTGTTCCCCACCTCCTACACAGGTATTCTTATTTCCTTTTATTGAGAGGCAGCAGCTTGAGGATTTGGCTTGTCTGCCAGCTAGCCAACAAGCCCCTGACATCACAGTACCATCTAATTTAGCCAGCAGTTCAGAAAGCTTCCCTCAACTGTGTAGCCCCTAGCTTTTATAAAGGTAAGAGAAATATTAACACCCTGAAGGATTATTGGTGGTGGTTTGGGGTTTTTTTGCTCCTTTGTAAAATTTAAATGACATTAACAGGTTAAAAAAAAGTGACATAGGAACAAACAGTGCAGTCACATAAGTACACACACATATATTTTTTTTTTTCAAACCTTTTTCTTCTTTAGGATGACTGTAACGTCAAAAGTAAGCACTGTAATGTTCCTTCTAATTATACACATTTATATTCTTTGTCTGGAGATGACTCACAACATTACCTGACAAGCATCAGATTTGCTGTCAAAGTAGCCAGCACAGAACATATTTTCACTGATTTCTCTTCCATAAATTTCAGGGCTTCTGCACTTCTCCTCAGGAATAATTGGAATCAGTGTTTCTTGCAGTACATCTGAATAACCAGTTATATCTTTAAAGAAAATTCCCAGAGAAGAAAGAAGTAATTTTTACAGAATGCAAATAGCATAACATAGAAACTCAACACGAGGCAGATACAACATATAAATAAACTTAACACATGTCATGTTGTGGATCTCTTCAAAAGATAACTGTTACTCTTAGTCATCAAACCATTTCCTAATTCTGCAGTCGGAGTCTGTGTCCATTGAAATAGCAGTATTTCATGCCCAAGCATCAATTCACTTTGGGTTGTCTCTTTCCCCAGGGACCTGAGAACACTTCCCCAGCACTCACATTGTTTCCTCTTTCCTGATGTGATTTTAAATCAAAGGCTGTAAAAACGCTTTTTTTTTCTTTAAATCATGCAGTTAGATTAGGACAACCTTTGCTCACATGGAGTTTCTAATGAATATGAGGAGGCCGGATCCCTCCCTTCCTTCACCTATCTACATTGATCTCTACTATCTCCTCAACAAGGCAGCATGGTCATACCGCCATCCTGAAATTCCTCATCTCAGAGGATGAGAAAGATGAAGCATTTCTTTTTTGCTTTTCTTAAACTTAATATAAGCAGTTCCTGGCCTAAAACCCCTCCAGCCTTTTCCAGTAGATGTTTCCAAGATTTCCCTCATGGTGAAGCTAATGATTGCCTCCATCACAGACCACAAAACTCACTGTGTTTGGTTTGCAGTCTTTAACGCCTACCTTGAGAAACCTGGAGTAGGATTCACTTAACCTACTTGGCACCTACAGCTACTTGCTCCGGGCTCCCCTCATTCCTCTAATTCCTTGTTCATGCAAACCACTCACCAAATTTCAGAGACTATTAAGAGGGCTTGGGGTGACTATTTCAGATGTAAATGATAGAAACCTCTAAAGGAAGGTAATTTCACCAGAAGTCCCTTGGAAAATATTTTACAGGACTACCAGTTGTGCAACGTATCCTTGAGCATTTTCTATGGTTTTCATCAGTGTTTTCCACAGATACCACCTCTGTCATTTCACTTACTCTCATGCTTGTGTCCCCATCCAGAAATCTGACATTTGAATTGATCGGGGAAAACTGTGTTAGTTTCTGGCAGGCAAATGGGCTGAACAAACTGGGACTTCACAGCACAACGTTGGCCATTCTTCTTCAGCTTAATCAAGGCTGCAGAAGAGAAAATACAGTAGGAATAAAGTCTGTTCCCCTTTTTTGATAGGATTGGCAGCAGTGGGTCTCAGATACAACTTTAATTATCCCCTAAGCCTCTCTTAATTAAGATATTTCAATCAAAGACAGACAGACTCATCTCAACAGCACCTGATTTCACATTAAATTGAATGCTGAAATATTCACCTACTCCTCTTGTGGGAATATTTATTTTATGCCACACTCACTGAGCAGATTTTTCTTCACTGCTTCTGTAGAGAAGGGGGAAGACAGAAAATACATGTCTCCTCCCACCCTGAAGTTAAATAACACTGACATATCCACAACTTTCAGCTGAAATAAGTGGGATGTGCAAGTGCTCGCTGCTTCTGAAAGCCTGGCCACCTGCCTAGTTCCATTTTGATTCTAAAAAAATTAATTACTGCAAGATCTGATGTATTTCATGCTCTTTGTTATCACTTAGTTCAGCAAAATTCAAATTTTTTAAAACTAAGGACTAGAAAATTAGGCTATTTCAAAAGCAAACTTCTGAAAGCTGCTGAGAATTACGCAGCCTACACAACTTTTTCTCTCCCCTCGTGAGGCTGAAAACAGCATAAATAAGAGGCTGTGCAGTGTGGTGAGTTCAACAGTGAAAGCAGACACCAAAAGTAGCAGAAATTTTGCTTCTCCTGGGACAAACGTTCTGTGATGAGCCATAGGCCGGGGTTGTGTTTGGTGTAACAAGGGCAGTGTGCTGGGTTTGAGCACACCACTCAAAGAGAATAGAGCTGAGGTGGGTATATCTATTAAAACTGTATATCACAGCTTTCACAAGCTGTATATTTTCTGAACACAGTTGTGTGGAAAGCAAGAGGTCCCATTGGATAATCTAATTTCTCTGTGGACTACAACTTTTGGCTTCATGGAATAAATAACTGTATCTCACAGGTCAATGAGCCCACACAGATAGCTCCGATATGGAGCAGATTGGTCTTCCTCACCTTCCTCTTCTCCCCAGTTCTTCCTCTTTCTAAATCCTCCATACTTTCCATCAAACATTCATGTGTAAGCTTCTTTACTTTTAAAATGCATTTTCAGCCCTAAATAAATCATCTGCTGCATCAGCAGACATCACTGGTAAGGCAGAACATGCCCACAAGTCTTTCCCCCAGGTTTCTGCCTGGTTGTTTGTTTGCAGTGGGGCACATCTTAGGAATTCCATTTCCAGATGACCCTAAATTTGGACACTGCATGTGTGATGCATGCTAAATTTTATAGTAATCCAAAATGTTTAGAGATCTCAAACCGTAAACTGTGATTTACACCAGGATATTTTAGAGCAGAGCAGTGCCCCACAGCAAGCTCATTTCTTGGTATGCTCTGACAGAGTTCCCACCAACACAGAATCTAAATGCTTTTTGCTACATAGTGGAAAACATTCACCATCTGGGAGCAAAAAAGCCAGTACATTCCTGACCTAAGTTATCCCTGATGCCAGACTATTAAATAGTTTCATAGACAAAGTGCTCACACAGCTTAATGCCCCAGGGAGATATGCCAACTTCCATAAAAGCAGATTAGAAAGTAAGAAGCAAGTTTCTCTTCTACCGCCATTCTGACTAATATTACAAGGTCAATCAGAAGGGCATTTAACTTTTGACTGATAAGACAGATGATGTTTAAATTTCTCTCCTTAGCGTAAAGAACGATTCTTGGTAACATAGATTTTTCAGAGCAGAGAGGGCTATTATATTCATCTAGTCAGATGCTCTATACAGTACAGACAATAACATTTTACCAAGTAATTCCTACATCAAGCCCACAGTTTCTAGTATGGTTGAAAAAATGTGTAATCACATGAAGGCTTGAAGTGATGATGAATCTGCCATACATCAAGGTAAATTGCTCCAAAGGCTAATTACCATAATTATTTAAAATTCACAATTTATTTCTTATCTGAATTTGTCTAGATTTCAGGTGCTCTTATTTCCCTGGTAGAGACAGGAACACTCTGTTCGCAAAAGCTTCTCTTAATGTCTATTATTTTTCCCCTAAGAAAGTAGTTTTCAACACACGAGCTAAACTTGGAACTAAGTCAACTAAACAGGAAATAAAACTGCAAGAAAAATACTCACCAATATCATGTTCAGTAGGGCTGAACACTGAATACTCAGGATGTAAGATGTATTTCTCTATTTCAAATGTTTGCGTTACATCTGTCGTTCTATTAAAGAAGTGCTGACCAAGAACCACTTTAATAGAGGATTTTGGGGGACTGTAATACAAAAGAGAGAACAAATAATTCTGCATTTAGAAACACAAATGAAAACAGTTTCCAATAGCTATGAGCACCATGAACTGTTAATCAATTCAGATCCCCAGCCTGCCCATTATCTACCCTCTCATAATGCCTTGACCCATCTCCCAGTCTTCTTACCTACTGTGGGCTAGGAGAAAGCTGACTAAAGTTATAGTTACTTCCATGCTCTGTGGGGCATTTTTAACCTAATTAAATGCTATTCCTTCTTGACAGAATCATACCCACAGAATCACCGAATTGTTGATTGAGAGATCCTAAAAATCATCTAGTTTCAATCCCCAGCCATGGGCAGGGACATCTCCTACCAGATCAGGTATCCCCAGGCCTAGCCTAACCTGGTCTTGAATACTTCCAGGGATGGGACATTGGCAGCTTTGCTGGGCTGTAACAGTGCTTCACAATCCTCATATTGAATAATTTATTTGGAATATCTAATCTAATCCTACAATAAATTGAGCTAGTGAGTACCCTTAACATGGAAGAGCTCAGATGTTTAGTTATCTAGTACAGAAGCAGAAAATACCTATCATGCATCACACACAGATCCAGAGTGGTCGGTATCACTACAAAGTTTCCCCAACTGTGATTCTCTGCATTACTGGTGGCTGTCAGATATAAAAGCACTGCAAATTCTTCTCTGATATTGAGCACAAAGCAATCATAAACAGCAGCATACTTGGTGGAGAGAGACTCAGACTAATTGAAGAGCACAGAGAAAAGGCAGCTACCCTGCAACAATTACTATGTGCATGGTTAACAGACCTTAAAGTTTTACATCTTTTGAAACTGGAAAGCAAGAACATAAGCAATCAATATGTAAGGCCAGGATTTTTTCAGCACCCTTGTGGAAGTAAACCAGCCCCTTTGATTTTGAGAACGTGATACAGAGTGGAAACTCATTTCCCAGGACAGGATTTTAAAAAGATTTTAAAAGCCCTAAATAGTTTAATTGTGACATACAGATGAATCACTGAGAAGAAATAAAAAGGGAGAGGCTGCAGAACAGGAAAAGAAAAGAAAACCTACCAAGTTAGCTCCACAAGGATCTATTGTCGCCTAGCGGAAAACGGTTGAAATTGTGGCTAACTTAGGAGTACTAAACATACAGAACAGAGCAAATTACAATGCAGTAATTATGGAAAATCTGTATGTAACAAACCACCAGCTGGAAGTGGGTGGAAATGTCCTGAATAGATGCCAAAGTTAGTAGCTATTTCACAACATTTGAAAAACAAATGCGTTGTGGCTCGAGCTCCAAATGCTTCAGTACAGCATTCACAACAGTATTATTAGGTCTACAAGCTAGCAGTGTATGCATTCTGGCACGAGGTTTTCTGTTTCTCTTGGCTTCTTTACTATGCAAAGGAACAGTTTGTATGAAATGATGTAATATTTTTACCATCTACATGATCAAACTGAAATCATAAAAAGCGTTCAGCATTTGTGGAAAATTAAGTATTTAGAATAAAGTAAGAGCATCTATGGACAGTCATTCCCTCGCTGACCTGCAGCTGGATGCCAAAAAAAGTGTTGTTTTTTAAATCACCACTTGACTCTTTCAGCATTTTGAACAAAAATATAGCAGTGAACATAGTCATCTATATTACAGCTCAAAGCAGGCATACACTTACAAAAAGGTAGCTAAGAAACACTTATGTCCCCCTGCAGATACCTGCACATGCAAGCTCTCATTCCATGTCTTGCCATCCTGACACCCAGCACAACCTTACTCCTTTCATTGACACATTTAGCATCTTTGAGACTCCTCAAACTGGACTCCATGCTATGTGTCAGCTCACATGCTGCACTCAGATTACCAGCAGCTCTGTTTCACAAAACCAGCATTTCATAATCTCATCTTCCTTCTCACTTGTTTCAATTCAGATTTATTGTGACTCACAAGAATACGGTGCTAGAGAGGAGGAGACCTACTGTCACACCTACGGCTGTGAGTTTACCTGTTGGCAAAGCAGTGTGCTGCTGACACAACCCAGCAAGTCTGAATAAGAGTTCCACCGCAGAAACTCTCTCCAATATATATAGCTGCTGTCCAGGGATGAGATCCAGGCAAAGATGAAGATCCTCCAATAATCCTAGGTCTCACAAAACTTCTTTTTTTGTGCCTTCTCCCACACGGTCTTCTGGCAACTGCAAAAGTGTCAATATCTTCTGGAACTGGTGGCCTCCTTTCCCTGCTTGCTAAGATAGAAAGGAAAATGGCTTCAGACTGCAAATCATGAGTTTCTAAGGAACATGCCATCATGTTTGGATTCTGGACTGAGCTTGGCCATTCCAGCAGCAAGGGCTAGTATGCTTCCTTGTGTTATTATCATCAATCAAAAGTATTGGAACCATAAATGGAGAGTAGAAGAACCACATGATTAACTGACTTTTCAAATTAAAGCTCTGTTCTAAAGGTCAGCTTTAATATTAACAACAGTTTAATTTAGGGAAGGAACACTATCTTGTTTTCAGAATTACATACTGTGTCATATGACTCCAGTCCTTTTATGATGCACCAAAAACTTTTTCTAGTGTCAATAAATCTTTCTTCATTAATTCATAGGATGGATTTTAAGAGTTCTTTTACATACCACAAGATGGAATGTTACAGTATTCCCAAGACAAACTGTTGTCCTTCATGATGTAACACCATGGTTTCTCATCTTCATCTGGATTTCTAATGAATTCATGGGAGAATAAATTAAATGCATCAGCCACATTGTTATTCCAAGCTTCCCAGATGCTTTCTGCTTTTCCTATTGCACCATGCAAAGGACTGATAGAACTGTTGGGTTTGGAGGCATCTCAGAAAGCACTGAAGAACCTGCTAACATCTAAAGGGTGAGTAGGGATCCCCTCAGTCAGGATTTTTATGCTTAAAGCCAGCCAAAAATAAAGCTCATTAGGACCTAAAATGCAGAAACATGGCTAAATATCTGTAGAATTTTCCTGCATGAGCATGTTCACTTGGTTTAAATACAGCCTACACTGAACTGCTTCAACAGATATCAGCTGAGCTATTTTCAGGACTGAATCCCATGGGAAAGATTCCTCTTTTAGATTATTTTTTTTAAGTGAGGAAATTCCACCACAGGTAGATTCATAGAAAATCCATTACAAAAATAGCTAGCAAAAACTAATTTGAGATACTCAAGTTCACATTCCCTGGAGAGAGTCTGAGGAAATGAGAGACTATTTCAAGCAAATATCATATTCCTCAAAAGGCAATATCAGATCCAAGTCAGTCCTTTATTACTCTGATATTAGACAACTTTGGTGTTGACACCATTATGATTTCTCCATGGTACAGCAAAATTTCCTTTATCTGTGCTGCACAAATAACCCAAAGTTTGACCAGTTTAGTCCTCTGAGAGTATAGAACTTTGAAGACTCAGAAAGATCTTGGGTAGGCCAATAAAAATAGACGAGATAATTCAGGACACTGGATAAACAGTAATTCTAATTTCAGTTGGATTTATCAAAAGTATTATGTGTTATTTTAAGATTCTTCAATATTTTTTTTTTAAATCTGACTGCTATTCAAGAAAGATTAAAGCACTTTCAAATTCTCAGAACTGAAGAAGCAATACAGGTTGAGTCATCTTCCACCAACAATGTTTCTAAATTAGACTATTTGAAGAAGAAGATATCTGAAAGATTATATAGTGCAGCGGAGATATCCCCAGAAATTATAACAAGCTGACAAAAAAGTGAAAAGCTTTTCTCTCAGCTTTACAGAACATTAACACATCAGCTCCTATACCGCTTTATTATTTGCATTTGAAATCTGCAAGTGAATACTGTGCATAGATGATGTGAATTGAAGGGATCGGGACTTATCAAAGCACTAAATAAATTGCCATGATGTACTGGGACACCATAAATTTCATATTAAGTATTTGAATCTGTACCAAGCCTTTGAAAGCAAGGCAGTTTGGATTCGGCAGGGGGGAGGGGAAAACAGTAATTGTTTGCTAGTTTTGTTCAGGTAGAGAAGAAGAGCTACTTTGAGTATGCATGCATGCTTTTTATCAACAAACAACTTGACAGTAGTTCATGGAGAAGTACCTAAGATTATCAGCTTTAGGATAGCCTCTACTGGAAACATTTATACTATTTATGGGTATGCTTTGACCTCATGAAGACCTCAGAGAGGAGGGGAACATAAAGTGACAGGAGAAAGCCATAAAAAGTTTCGTTGGAACTGAACACAAAACTTGAGCAGAAACATGGTTTATCATATATGTGGTTTGATCAAAATTGAAATGCCAACATTTTATTTTGCTGCCATTTTTCTTTTAAAGAAATGTGACATCCCATCTCAGCATTACTGAAATACAGCGGTTTTGATTTTTTCCACTTCTAAAATATTTTCTTTTATATAAAAAATTCCACAATATCATAATTTGAAATAAACGCATTATACAAACTGAATGGTTAACTTCTTTCTCCTTTTGGATAGTCATTTTTGAGCAATTCTTTTTTTTTTAAAGGTCTCATTCAAAAAAAAACAGGAAAAAAAAAAAAAAAAAAGATGACTTTCTAACATTAGATTGTATCTAAGCTTCTTAGCAAGGCCACATATTGATCCATACAACCTACCAGATCTTGTCTTCTGGAAACTTTTACCCCGTGTGATAGGCCACTAAGCCAGCCCAGCTTTTCCAAGACAAAGGTGGCACCTGCTATGATATTCCGGCCCCTTCTCACTTCCAAATCCGCTCCCACAATATATCCATCCACCTCTTGTTTTATAATTACAGGGCAAACACTTCCTCACCTGCAGTATGAGAAGGGCCCCAAGCCTAGCTGTACTGCTTTCTCAACGCTGTCAACATGAAGCTCCTGGTAGAGTAAGTCCGAATTCCATGGCAAGCAGCTATGTCCAGAAATGGTCGTCTTGGCTGTACCTCTGTACTCAGTGCCATTGCCACGATAGCAGTGATGATTAGGAACTGTAGAGGAGTAGATTTTGTGCTAATTACCTGTTAAATACTTGTTTTGCAGCTGAGGTGATGAGAGGCAGTGGGCCCAACTCTGTAGTGCCTTTTACCTTTCAAAAGGATTAGTTGTTTTTTGTTTTTTTTCCATATGGTGAGTTTTAGCTTTAAAAAGCAGTTAAGACTTCTAAAACAGCCTCATTTTGCATGTGCATAAAAAACTATTACACAGGCAGAGAATTAGACCTAACAGTTTTTTTGCACACGGATTTTAGTCAGCAATCTACAGTGAAGGCAACAATATGGTTGGGAATAATCTTGTCTAATTTTAGAAACAGCTGAGCTCATCAATGGAGACTCCCATTTTAGTCAGTTAAGAGAAACAGGCATTGCTAGCACCAAAGTGATCTAGCCTGTTTGAGATGACTTTTTTTCCAAGGTGAAGATCAATCTTGACATGTAACCTTGACTATGTTGACTGAATCTCATTTGACAATAAAAGGAGTATAAGCCAGTTAACTCAGATAGCTGGCTGTGCTGTAAACTAGTGAAAACAATCCTGCCCTGCCAGCGAGTGCTTAGAAGGACTGATTTTGGAAAATATTTCTCTTTATGGCCTTATACATATCCATGTAGATAGACTTACCTTACCCTTATGTATGTGTATATATACATAGGTACATATTGCAAACAACAAGTTTTTTTTTCAAAAATGAAACAAGTAGGTTGAATTTTCATATTCAAACTCCATTTCTTTGTCACCTGCACACAGGGTATTTCTTCAGATAGGTCTGACACACTCAGCTGCCAAGATCTATCAACAGCACATACCAGCGTTCTGGATGAAAAGCATATGGAGATGCATTTCTGTACAAATAGCTACACTGAGCAGAAAGTCTACACCTCAAAACATGGCTCAGAGTACTGCAAAGGAAATACAAAACCATCTAATGTACAAAGAGGATTAATCGTGACCAAGCCTCAGAGGGTTTCTTACCCAGCCACGCCAGTATGACTTATTCTTGACATTTGCAAGACTAGTGGAATCTTCTAAACTTATAAACAAACTGAAATATATAGCATCAGGGTATTGCTTGAGTGTTGAAAAACACACTGCGAGGATAATCAATCACAGCACACAACGCGGGCAACCGTTATCAAATATCTGTTATTTTGACAGAATCTGGTGACACACAAACCAGGGGGTACAAGCAGCACTGAAATGATGAACTGCAACAGAGAACTGCTGATGTCAGTTATCCTTACAACTCATCAGTACAGCAACAGCCCTCAAAACCACAAGCAAGTATACAGCATAAATATAGGAGCTGGGGGTCGAGAAGTAGTTTGATGTAACACTTCAACATGAGTTAGCAGAAAAATAAGTAGCATACAAAATCAGCTTTCTATCTTGGCCTGGCAGACACACCAGAGATAGTGAGACTGCAATTCCTCCTCCACACCACTCCTTAAATCAAAGTGTTTTTATTTCAATAACAGAGAATATTACATGAAATCAGATAAATATTTTAACAACCATAATCTCCGATCTCACAGAATAGGTTTTGTTTTCCATTTGTATTGCTAGCAATAGTAACCATTCCTTGGCAACCCTGCCATTCGCTTTTTTGGGCAAGATGCAAGTTAAGCTGCTTTGTTTGCCTGAAACTGTCGTGAAAATGCCACTATCACGCTGCACACAAAATTCTTTCACTTATCTAGGGAAATGCCAGGTGCTGTTTTTATTTGTAGTGTGTTCATTACATTCAGAAATGATCTGGAGTTGTCTGCTTTTATGAGGATGAAACAAGATTTTCTTTTGCTGCAGAACTACGGCCATATTCTGTGGCCCTGATGGTTTGGACATCTTGCAGATGGTGTTTACAAGTTGTGCTCGACCTTGTCAGGCTAAAAATCCAATGCACCTCTGTTTTTGTATATCTGCCTGTCATCACTAAAGCTGCTAAAGATTATACTTAGAAGAATTTGGCCCCTTTCTAAATCATCTGTCACGTTTTCTTCTCCAAGAAGTTTGCATTACATATTGCATTTGTTGTAAGGAACAGTAATATCTCTTAGTCTGTTTTTTGTTTGCTTTTTTATTTTCTAAGAGGTATTTTTGGCACAAGTGTGAAGTAACTTTATCTCACATCTTACGGAGAGGCATCTGGGTTAACAGAGTTGTTGTTTCCTCACTTCACTGGCTTGCATTACTACCGTGGCAACCTCATCATAGCTATTAAAGAGCATCTCATGAAGAATATAAGGCCAGCAAGAAATATGCCCAAAGTCTAATACATCTTTTCCTCTGTAATTCAGGAAGATTGCTCTGACTGGAAGCTGTTCACTCTTTTCTTTCTTTGTGCTGCTCTGTATTAGCTTGTGACAGAAAGGGAGAGGGGTAGAAGGACAAAGACAAAAGCCCCTCTCTACTTGAATTTGCTCTTACAAGATCTCTTCCTCTGTATCTTAAGTATCAGTTATTCAGATGGAAAAGAACTTCAGAAAATTAGAACCAAAAATTACCCTTGGAGGAATTAAGCCACCATCTTACATCCAGAGCATTCCAGGAGTATATGCCCACTTCTATTTCAGTGCCAAGTGTATGTCCTGCACAGGTCAGAACAAGCTTTTCAGCTCTCACTACAAAGCAGATTGTTCATACGAGAGAATATTCATACCTATCTGAAGCCTTCTAATGTGTCTATCACTTTGTATTTCAATTTCAGGTTTCATCTATTAGCAAAAAAGATAAATATGAATGAACAATTAAGCTTTATGTCTCTGCATACATGTCAGAGTCATTGGATGCCTGTAGAAATCCCTGAGTTCCCGTATCTCCTGTCCTGAGTAGCTGTGAGCTTCCAGGATAAATATAAACATGACACAAAGGCGTCTTCAGAATCCATAGACACTGCTCTTACACACTTCCTCACTTCATTGCATGGAAAAACCCTCAGCTGTTTTGAGAGCAGAAAGGCAGACAATGCCATATGAATTGAAGCAAACACCATGCTGGGCCATCCCTGGCTTGTAGCAGCACTTACTCCCAACTTTGGATCTTGTTAATTAATGAATATAAACAGAACTATAAGGAAGTTATATTTCTACATAGCTATCCTTTCATATAGTTCTGTCATACATCTACGATATTTATCCAGATCTCAATATTTCTATTTTGGGCTTATGATTTAATACAACAGCAGATAATACATATAACAAATTTATAACAAGTAATTGCGTCATATTATGTGCTGCCTTCCAACTTGTTGAATAGCGATAAAACCTCCAGCCTGACAGCAAATAATATTGAAATATAATCATATTAGTCTGTACTAAAGTTAAAAGCAAAGACTTGTCATCTGAAAAGGCACCAATTCTGGCACAAAGACAGTGTCCACAAAAGTCTGTGGGGAAAAAAAGACACCTACCATATTTCTGTATAAAAATTAAGATCTCCAACATATTCCTGTCTGAATAGGGATATTACAGCTCCTGACTGTAACGAAGTCTAGGACATCAGAATAGCCTCTCTATCATAGTTCACATCTATCATCGCCATAAATGATGCCTTACAGTTACCATTTTCTGGAAGCACTTTTGTCACTAATCTTCTGTCTACCATCTGCTATGTATCTTAGTGTAGTTATACAGAGGTAGATTCTCAGTTGATGATATCATGCTCATGCACTCTGTCATCTTTCAGTTCTTCCTACTATACGCCATTTCAGATCTTAGCCTACTTAACATTGTTATGTTCTCCATTAAAATGTCTCTAGCAGCTTTTTAGGAAATCATTCAAAATCTGATGAAAATCCAACTCACCTTTACTATTTCTGCAACAGTGCCCTAGGCTTCCTCTTCATTACCCTTGTCTTAGTAAACCTTGCCCTAACTTTGTGCAATTCCTTGGTGACCCATTATACTTTACCACTGCAAACCACCTGGTCACCTCTCCAAATGACATCGAACTATATAAAAAAATAATGATGCTTTTTATTTGCTATTCTACTTGCCCACAACTGTAGAGGAATAGTAACCTTATCTTTTTCTGCCTTAGTTTTATTACTAATACCTCTGCTCCATACATGCAAACAGCACACAGAACCCAACTGCACATGGAAATCCCTTTCCGCCATTAGTATCTGATGTACTGATTCAACCTCAGTGGGCCATCAACTGATTGAATACTTGCCAGCCAAATGACTATTATAATAATTTACCCTTTTATTTTAATCCTTTGAGATTCTAGAAAATAATAAAATTAAGCGCTAATCTGAAAGCATTCTGGAAGATTATAGAATACCAATGGCAAACGAAAAAGCAAAAAGGTTTCATTATCACTGTACTATAAGAAAAGATATAAAACTTTTCCTCCAGCACCAAGAGCTTCATTTCCTTTACAGATGTACCTTTTATTTCAGCAGAAATCTGCAAACACACTTTTTCAGTAAAATAACCACCAAGAAGGTGGGCTTGCTGTCTTTTTTTGACTCCTTTTATTACCTCACTCCCCCAGTTACTCAAAGATGTGGCCGAGAGTTCTTCCTGTATATAATTATATACTCATCTATCCTGTCATCTTACTTCTCTAAAATTTTTCAGCCTATTTCTGACATAAAACAACACATCATCTTATATAACCATAAAACTTCCACAATTAGCATTGCAACTCATACTTTCTTTAAAGCTATGTTGTCTCTCCTACAAACCAAAAGAGTAAAAAAGGACTGGAAAACATAAAGGTTTTTCATAAATACTCTTAAAAATTTTGCATTTCATTGTGCCCAAACTACTAGCAAAACACTATTGAAACCTAAACCTTAATCCAAAAAGCCTCAAATAGGGCTCTACAGACTTCCCAATTAAATAAATAAATGAAAAGATTAACAAACAATAAAATAGTTGTGGATGCCCCACCCTGGCGGTGTTCAAGGCCAGGTTGGATGGGGTCCTGTGCATGTGGATCTGGTGGGTGACCACCAGCTCATGGCAGGGGGTTGGAAATGGATGATCTTTGAGACCAACCTAAGCCATTCTACCATTCTATTCAATGATTCTACTTTTAAACCTTGTATCTGGTGCAACTCAGAACCATGGTGACACAAATCTAAATGGGCTTTCCATGGCTCTGTTTTCTATTTCATCTTTTGTTTAAGCATGAAAAGCACAAAAATCAACCACAATTCATCCATTACTCAGCTACCTAAATTTCATAAATAGCTCCACAAGAACCTGAATTATTGCTAACCTGAATTATTACTAAGAATTAAAGCAAAAAAAAACCAAAACAGAAATAAACTCCAGATAGCAAAAATATTGAATCACCCAATGAGTAAAGAAATTCTGCCCACCCCCTCTCCCCCCTGAAAACAGAGTCACCATTGAAAAACCAAAAAACCATTGAAACATGTAGTGTGAAACCCTCCCTTAATTACCCACATATGATTCCAAGTTATTTCTCTGGTCAGTGATGGCGCAACAAAGATATCTGTAAGTGTTTCAGGAAAAGGCCTGGCAGTTAGTTAAAGAGAACAAAAATATGCCACTAACACGCTTGCCAATAAATCAAGAATAAACTTCAAAATGCAAATGAGACTCCCAATTTAACTAACAACCCACACCCAAAAACAATACCAAAGCACTAACTCCATGTTAAGGAGAATGAACTGCTTTTACCCTAGAAATGAAACAAAATATATGCTTCCATTTATACTTCAGTTAAGGCAGTGTGAATACAATAGTGGGCTTTTGATCATTGAAGTCCACAGGCACCAATCCCTTAAAACAAACAAAAACAAAATGTCCTTCCCTCGCCATCCAACTCCAACTAACATCCCAGGCTGGATGGAGCTCTGCACAACCTGATGCAGCTGCAGTGTCCCTGTTCATTGCAGGGGAGTTGGATTAGGCAGCCTTTAAATATCCATTCCAAATCAAGTGATTCTATGATACTATAAATGCAAAATATAAATGATTAATGTGCCCTCTGGCCAAGTAGCTGCACATAAGCTGTCCCACTGTCTGTATTCAGCCAACACTTTTACCACAGCTCCTTTCTGTTTAAAGAAACCTGAAATATCGAAGTAATTTTACAATTACATCATCAATCACAACTGTTTATCATGAGTTTTTGACTCCAAGGAAGCTAAACATTTCTGAAGTTAAACATTTCCCCCTCAAACATTCACAGCTCCCTCTTTACTCTCTACACCAGTTTGGACCACAGACAAGACATCACCCTACAACCCTCTGAGTTTTCATTTCTTATCAGTGCCAAAATGGCTGACTCTGAATCCTATCTGTTACTGTCCCTGTACAATAAAATCACAACTGCTACACATTTGGGGTAATTCATTATGAATTTTGACTTAAAGCTCCATCTCCAAAGTGAACACAGCTACTCTCTTTATACAAAAACATTTTTTTTCCCCTGAAAACTTACAAGTGCATTTTTAAGTGCAATTATTACAAATCAAGCTTAATTAATAAGGAATACTTTCATAAATTAAAACAGCATCTGTGCAGGAAGGGACTGTTGGTGAAATATCTAATTTCCTTTCCTGAAATCATATGCATAAACTGCACTAGAACATTTCTTAAATGGCATGTCTTTCTTTAGTACTGAAGATTTCTATCTTAATGGCTAGAAAATAGAGTATTATTACAAAAAAAATAGAAATCTATATTAGAACCTGTCTTTTGCATATAAATCTCCTTTGTTATACACATCTCCTTATGTTATATTTTTCACCTCCCATTTTGTTTTATTTATTTATTTTTAAATTCATCTTAAAATGTGCCAGCAACTGTATGATCATTATGAGAATGGCTTGTCCATACCTACAATGACTGCTTGCAAGCAAGTCATAAGAGCAGTGAATAACGACTATAAGCCCCAACAAGGACCCCTACATCTGAAAAGAGAGACAAATAACGGGCAGATAAATAGGGACCTGCAAAATCATATAAGTTACAATTAATCTTTGTTACTCACAGTACAAAGGGGATAGAAATAAAACTACCAGTGAGTAGGTTTTAAGCTAACAATAGAAAATACTGTTTTTCTTCGTATCTATTTAAATTCTGGAACTTCTTGTCACGGCATGAAGTTCTACAGAATTCAGATAAATTCAATGGAAAACAAGTAAAGGCCTCATTGGGACTTTCTGGTACTTATAAGCAGGAAGGGGATTGACTTTTTACATGGTCTACTAGTGATAGGACAAGGGAGGATGGTTTTAAACTAAAAGAGGGGAGATGTAGGTTAGATGTTAGGCAGAACTTCTTTAGTCAGAATGGTGAGGCACTGGCATAGGCTGCCCAGAGAGGTTGTGGTTGTTCCATCTCTAGCAGTGCTTAAGGCCAGGCTGGATGGGGCCCTGGGCCTGATCTGATAGGGGACAACCAGCCCATGGTATGGGGTTGGAAGTGGATGATCTTCAAGGTCCCTTCCAACCTCAGCCATTCTGTGACTATGATTCTATTAAGTGTTCAGCAGTTTGTTGAGAAAAATCCTCAAATTAGAAGTATTACTCAGTAATTCCCTGCTCCTTGTACTTCTCAGTTATCTTCTACCTTGCCAGTGCTCAGGGCCTCAGAACCCAGGCTTGTGATCTCAAGCAGAATGACACTGCACTTATTTAGATTTGTGAGGGTGGCGTTAAGATAAATTTGCTGTTTTCCAATTAGAAACTGATGAAAATCGGTTGTTTATTCATGTAGATGCCAAGAGTAGAAGGTGACAGAGAGACCCTCCCCCCCCCCCCATCCACTTCACAGGCCAGTAACGTTTCAGAATGCTTACTGTTTATTAAATGGATGGCATTTTCTTTTATTTTTAAATACATATTCACATCCCACTTTGGCTTTAATGTTGCCTCTACAAATGAATAATGTAGAATAAGTTCATACTGGTGACTTTGCAGCTTTCTCTGGATCAAGCATTGTAACCAGAGGCTACTGAGATTAAAGTGTAAACTCTCATCTCAGTCCTCTAAGGGAAAGGAAACTATACAAGACTGTAAAAGAGAAAACAAAGCAAAACAAAAAGCCAGCTGTGCTCACAGCATTGAATTGAAGGGTTGAAGAATAAATTAATCTAACACATATTTAAAAATCAGCTCCACATGCTGTGAGATCACCAAGTCCCAGTGTTCTCACCAGCGTGCCAGTGCCCTGGTATAATGGCACTATCAGGTCAGTAGACTCCAGTATTAATTTATTTTCTTTAATTTAGAATGACTAAATCCTGATTAAGATATATATATTTAGTTTTATTTTTATACTTCTTTGCAAGCCATTGACACATAAACACAATCCTTCAGTTCCCATTTTGTGTGTGGGTGTTAGGCAACTGAACACAGATGGTTTGTAAGCATCTCAAAGCCATTTGTTTAGCAAACTAAATGCTTGCTTTATTATTTACAAGTAATCAAAGAGCACCTGCTTTTTTCTTGTTCTGAGCTATCCAGACAGAAACCAGTATTACATCCACAACGCTGCCCTCCTGATGTTTATAATTGTGGCTGCACTCAATGGATGTTTATGCACAGCACTGCAGATATTTGGGTAGGAGAAGCTGATAACTAAACAGGAATGTGGAAAGTGTGAAGAGGAGCAGTGTTCCATCCTCCCATGATTTCAGGCTGCACGTGCATGAAATACATGCAGCCTTTTGCCCACATCCATGCAGCAGTAATGCCTGGGGAAAATCTCAGCAGGACAAAATGACAAAAGCACAGAGGTACAGTGAGGGACTTGCAAGAGTCACAAGCTCACTTCACACAATTAATGAAGAACCTGGTGAGTCAAGGTTCAGGACCAGTTCATAAACCATTCAATTTGCCAATTTCTTGCTATTTCTTGTTACATCTGTACTGCCAGTCCCCCTAGTGTTTCTTCTTTTCCAGCTTGAATAGATGGCTGCACCGTTTTTCAACCTCCAGAACAACAAAGTAGAATATCAGATACCACTCTGATACACCAGAGCACACTATACCCATTATATTCCTTTGGGTGCCCAGTGGAGCTACCAAGGGCCTTTGTTTTTTAATGAGACCAAAGTCTTGGGACATATGTCCTGAAAAATCCTTTGCTATGAGCTAATGGGATCATGGGCTGGTATGACTGCAGGTCTGTTATACATTATGCCTAAAACCTTCGGCATTTAAAAAGAAACCACTGATACAACTTGAAGATTCAGTGTGCATGAGAGTTTTACAAACAGCCACAACCTCAGCAGTGAGAAAAGTTACATCTTCAGGCAAGTTACACCAAAAACTACATAGCATCAAGTAAGAAGCAACACAGAGCTTGCACGCAGACAGCAAAGGAAGGTTTCTCTGCCCTGGCCCACCAATAATATATAGATTTTTTAGGTAAACTATGTAGAGTTAAATGTGCTTTTACACTGAAGTACAAAATAACCCGAACAGAGAGCGTGCATTTTATCTCTGTCTACATCTCACAAGAGTCTACTGCTTCCAAATATAGCCAGCTGCTAGATTTTGTCAGAGCACAAACTCCTATTTCACGAGTAGACAGCAAGAGATTCCTGAACCCATGGGGAAGCATTTACGCTGGATAACAACACTGATATCCTGACAAAATGGACACATGTACTACTTTTATGGACACGAATAATTGGATTAAAACCTCTGTGTTTAATTTTCCAGAAGGTTGAGGACAGAAACAAGTATTTTTAGAAGCAGGGCTCCAGTAAAGAAGAGCGTGTTATGTTTTGCACTGGAGGAATACATTAATAAACAGCTGTTGGTGGAGCTTTACACGACTCTCACTTATTATAGGAAATGGCTGCAAAGGCAAAAAGTCCCCAGCTTTCCACACAGCTGAAAACTCCTAATTCCCGTCCCAGAGTATGTTGTTACACTTACCAATATTGCAGTATTTTCCTACAAAAGGTCCTTTGCAGTCACACACGGTTTTCCCACTGAAGGTGATCATTTTACATTCTCCACCATTCATGCAAATATCACGAATACAACCTACAAGCAGAAGCCAAAATCAAATAAAGATACAAACTTATCAAGAGAATGAGTCCAACTGTAACTTAATTTAATACATCTTCTTCCTGTACATGCATCTAAGGGAAGTTTTCTTTTTACTCATCTTAGCTCTACTCAGCTTAGCTTAGCTTTACTCATCTTAGACCTACAGCTGATATGAATAAAAGAAAAGGAAACAATTGATTTCTGCCTACTGAGGTCTGTCTCATTGCTTTCATTTTTATTGGATAATGTCAGCATTGCTATTGAAAAATATTATTAATGAGCAATAGGTAAAAGGAGGTGGTGATTATTACTACTGGTGGTGACGATGGTGACATTTGCATGTCTTTCTGTACAGAGGGTTCTGCCAGGCCCAAGTTTACCACTGAGCTGTGTTTAAGTTTTTGATGACTATATGACTTCTACTATACGGCCTGTCTGTATTCCTATACACTGCAGTCCAGGATACAATCCCTGTCAAGGACAGCACTAAGGCTAGTCATTAAATTCAGCTTACTATATTTAATTGCTTCCTCAAGTAAAAATTGACAAACTGAAGTGATTTCCTGGGTCAGAATTAATGCTCACGCAAGGATGTGACCCCATCATGAAAAGCATGCATGAACAATGATAGCAGCCTTGCTGTGATAAAACCACTCAGGTTTTTTATTCTCACTATCATTTATCCCCACTTTATGCAGGTCAAGAGCTGCAATACAAAATAACGCACTTACTTTTGTGTTCAACTCTCTGGCACTCCATCTGTCCATCCACACAAATGCACTGCTCCACAGCTCCTTGTTTGACTCTTGACCAGCTCATGTCCTCATCAAAGAACTCATAGAGACTGTCATCAAAACATTTCCCTAAAATGCAGTTTGAAAAATAACACAGGCTTTCTGAGATCATTTCTTGCAGGGGATGGTGCCATGTACCCTACTCTCCCTTTCTCTCTATTGAATAGATACATTTGTAGACAGCTGGTGGTTCCCCAACAAGCCATCCTCCTCCAAGGTGTGAAGCCATGAAACCACCATAGCAGTAGCACCAAGGACCTAAATGCAGAGGTGACTTTCCTAAAGCTCTGTGAGTATGATAGCATCACTTCAGCACCCCTAAAAGTTCAGCCACCAAATGCAAAAATATAAAATCAGTGATATATCACTGCACCTATCCCATTTTACAGCACCAGTCATGGATAATGGACCATGCTGGAGAATTAACATTGAAAATGGCATCTTTGCTTATGTTGGGAGGCAGTCCAGAGCTGCAGGAAGAAACTATTGTTAAACAAAGGCAAGCACAATTGGAAGACTTGTTGTAAAAGCCTGATTTTTCTCTTGGCATGCACTAAACTGGGAGTGACAGCACCATAAAATTGGAGAAATAACCCCAGCAAAGCTCTTTGCCCCCTCTTCCACCTCTGGCATTGCATTCCCTGCAGGCAGAGGAGCTATACAGGCATTAGGGTTGGCATCACAGAAGCTGAGATGGCCCTAGGTGTGCATATGCAGAAAGGATAAGGCGTCACCTGAAGTTTTGCTACTTTTTCATGTCTCCCTGCCCTACCTATTGGATGGTATTATTAGTCCCTTCCAAGCACGTAAGTGATATTTAAATCTTAAATCTCTTTGTGTTTCCCATAGCTTAATACCTCATTGGCTCAGAGCATGCTTGGATTTATAACCATATAATCAAGTTATTTTCAGCTGTCCTGTCTCTAATGGATGTCTGTCGCAACCATTTAGAAATCTGCCTACAGAAACAATCATGCATAACAGCACTACCTTGTCATTAAGCAAACTTTAACTAGCTCTCCTTGCTGCCCATATCTCTTGGAGTAACACTTGGGGAAGAAGATACTCACTCATCTGACAGTCTCTTCCTGTGAATTCCTCAGGACAGGCACAGTGGTACGTCCTATGACCATGAGCAAGAAAACAGGTCCCTCCGTTTTGGCAAGGGTTGTTTGCACAGTGATCTAGATGGACCACATAAAAAGATGTTGTTAACGTCTGCCAGATAAACCATGCTTTGTTGCATTAGGAGTTGGCTTGGTTACCTTAACCATTTTGGTTTGATGCACAGTGACTTTAATACCACCTCTTAATCTAAAACAGTATTGATCCAACCAATATGTATTGATTTTGAGGTGAAAAACAATTACATTCAACCAGCTTTTTAAACCCACATCACTTATCACTGTTCTGGATGTTTTCCCGGATAATAGAGCAAGGAGAAATGGCTTCAGACTAAAAGAGAGGAGATTTAGACTGGATATAATGAAAGAGGTTTTTTTGCTATAAGAATGGTGAAGCACTGGCACAGGTTGCCCAGAGAGGTGGTGGATGCTCCATCACTAGAGACACTTGAGGTCAGGCTAGATGGGTCTCTGAGCACTTGATGGAGCTGTAGGCATCCCTGCTCATTGCAGGGGAGTTGAACCAGATGACCTTTAAGAGTCTCTTCCAACTCAAACTGTTCTATGATTCTACTCTACGAGTAGAACAAACTCGTCCCAGGGCGGTGGGCTCAGGCCAACCCGAGGCTACAGTAAAGAAGATGGGCCGATGCCCACTAGATGGAGCTGTGCCTTTGCACTGGGGAGGAAGGCGTAGCTCCAACTCTGCCCGGATTACTGCCCTGCATGCTTTGCATTTCAACAGAAATAACCGGGATTATGCATCTCTCTTTCAAATTACACCAAGGACCATCCTCCACAGAGGAATTCACTGTGGATTTTTTGGATTAGATCTAAAATGAACAGACAGCTGGAACAAAGAAAGAAGCTTTTGAAGCAAGGCACGTCCAAATAAATCAGGCCAAATGAGATTAAACTGGAGCAGAACTACAGAACTATTTTTTACAGGAATCTTCCAAATCATGGGAAAATAAGTTGGGAGAGGATGTGCTAGAACAGCTCTCTCAGAGTGCAATGGAAGCTTGACTTCCATCAAAGGAAGTTGTGTGGAAGCTTTGGAGGCCACTTAAGCTCCTGATTGCAGTGATGTCAACCAACATCTTACTTTGCACCTGCTGAAGAGATGGCCCAATAACTTGCCTGCATTTCATCCCCCTTGCAACAGCTACTCCAAGAGAGGTTACTCAACCTAAGTGCTCCTTTAGCTGGAGTGGTATCTATGCATAAGAGGCAGTGTATGAAAACAAGCACACACATACAAAGCTAAGCAAAGTATGAAAGGCAGTTCCTGAACTTGGCTACAGCAGTGGAAATGTGAAAGTTCCCCTGCACAGATCATAATATTTACTGTAGAAGAGAGTGGTGTAATTGATGTGAAATACCAGCCCTGGGTGTATTCACTGCTAGTTTCACTCCAGGATAACATCAAGGAAAAGCAAGTAAAGGCAGCAATGATTCTACTGTTTGTGCTGTTTGGTAGTTATGAAATTTGTAGTGATGTAATGTTTCCTCAAAGGCAAATTCTGTGTTTCCTGTACCAATCACATCAAAACCATGACTTGCTCTCCATCTTCAGGTACAGCAGGGATATGGACAGAGACTACACCTCATTACACCCACAAAGAGCACTTCCAGCCCCTCCTGCCTTTCCCAGTTGGAGACCCTCATTGCATCCCACTTCCCCTGGCTATTCCACATCCCTCCTGTCCTAGAGTACAGCTCTAACTTCTACCTCCAACAGGTGCTTCCAAGCAGGTGAATACATCACTAACTCTAAGGACTCCTGCCCAACACTAACTATGCATTAAATGTGGAGTCCAAGCCCTTGCCTGTTCAGCCAGTGTCTAAATCTCATGAGAAAAAACAACTTGTTCTTGCTGGCAGCCACCCTGACATCAGCTTCACCTCTCAAAGGCTGTGCAGGAGATTTCAAAGGCTGTGAGGAGAAAGCCTCACCTTTCTAACTATATCTTCCCACAGTGGTTTCTGCTGCTCACCTTTCCCAGGGGCTGCTCTTCCTCAAAGCCCCTCATGGGACAGAGCCTGTTCCTCATGCCTGTGCAGCCCACATGCCTCTACTTCTTCTTTTCATGTCAGTTCAAATATCTCTTAGGAAAAAAAATACATATATATATATATATATCCATCCCCTGTCTGGTTGTTTGACACCTTCCAAAACTCGGCCTCTCTGGGGTTCTGGCCATTTGTCCAAGATTTCCAGATATTCAGCAGCCTGGTCATATTTACAGATCTGACAGCTCCAAACACATACATTTATATGTGTATCTGAGCTGTGCGTGCACAGCCTGGTTGGCCCCTGTTCACAACTGCGTTTACCTCAGGCAGGTCCTATACATGCTCTCCACAGGACTTCCCAGGCAGGAGAGACAGATCCTCCATAAGCCTGAACAGATATCTCCTAAAGGCAGAGATAAAGCTCCTGCTAATTTTGGGGGGGCTGAACAAGCACTGCAGGTGCTGTTTCTGTGAGCTCTGGCTCTGTGCTGCACAGTGCAAACATTTCCCTCCAGCAGAGCCTTTATACAAGAGCATCACTTCACCCTGGAGCCAAAGGTTTGGTGGTTAAACTTTCCCTGGAAATTGGCAGAAGTATTTTTCTGGATCAATGCCCCAAACACTTGCTTAACATCAACTTGTAAGCAGCTCTGGTGGTTTCAAGCAGACTCCCCACATACGTGGGGTAATCTAGATCTGGAGAGAGTCCATGCTTCAGCCTTTGATCCTTCCGCATCCCAATTCACACACTCCTCACGAATCTCCCATAGTCAAGGGCATTTTATCCTCCTGGAATTTCAGTTTTTACTGCTTTTTGTGTATCTGTAAAGCAGCTGACATTTCCTCAAAGTTCTAATATCTTAGCTGTTTGTTTGTTTGTTTGTTTAATAAAATCATGTATCTTCCACATTTAGAAGATCGTCATTATTTAGTTGGACTGCTGCTCTCTATCTTCCCAGCAGGTGAGCTTGCCACCATTTTCTTGAAGTTCCCTTCAGCCATTTACCACTCCTTCCTTTTGACCTCACCATAAACCCTTTTGCCTTTAACCTGACAATCTGCAAGATGTTTTTCAAGTTCAAATACAGCACTTGCTGCTTAAAAAATAAATAAATAGAGCTACGCTTACAAATAAACCAACACATACAGACTTATTTATTTAACTGTACAAACACCTTCATGCCCCTAGAAATGAAGTATTTTCTTTGTAACAGACAGCTATGTTCCCTTCCCTCTCTCTCATTCCCCTTTCTCTTTCCTTTCCTCTTTCACACATGTAACTCTTCTGGAGAACTAGAAGCCAGGACAAGGTATCTCTGGGGTTATAGTACATTGAGAGCCAGGCTGGGGAGGGAGCTTTCTCTTTGCAAACCATCCTAACCAACCCTATGGTGGATAACAGACAAAAATGATCTGAAGAGCCCCCAAAACCTTGCTCATTTTGGAGACAAGATAAGAGGCTGTCAGGACAGCACTGATGAGAAAGGAAAGAGACAGAGGTGGCATGAGGAACCCTGGGGCAGCAGTGGGGAGGGGGAGAATGGAGGGATCCCCAGTAAATCCAGCCTCCACTGGGGAGCGATTATCCTGGACAAACTATCTCAGATCCCAAAAGTGTGCAGCTTCTGTAAGCCCTCGTCCTCTGCTTTTCTGCACAGGAGGAGCAGCAGGTGATGCAAGATGCTCTGTGCCACAACAGCAAAGAAACAGCACAACATAAACTCAGTGCACAAGACTGCAGAGGTAAATGGCAAAGGGATGGAAAATCTATCTGTCCAGAGAAGGAGTTGAAAGGGAAAATAAAAGCACTAACAAGAGTGAGGCAGGAACACTCCTTTCAAATTCACAGCAGAACATGAGTTACCATGTTTCCAAGACTAAGATCTGAGAGGGCACTCATGAATAAGCAAGTGAAGCCCTCATAACTTGATTCCTGTAAGCATGAACTGCCTGTGTTCAGAATTCACGTCTGACATACTTGCATTACAAAGGCACATGGGTTGCTGCTTATTATGGGATTAGGTCATTTGTCTCTGATCTACTGTTAATCTGTTTTAAAACCAGGCTGGAAAATAATTTAAAGTTGTTAAGTTTAAAATGATGATGTTGCATACTGCTTAATTTTAGATTCTGAGGATGATTCAGCTCACACTGGCTTTTCAAGCGCACTGGTAGATTGTAATCAGCTTGGCAATGAGACTCCTGACATGACAGAGAACTCTGCAAGGAAAAGGTAGAAAATGCCCTTTGTTTGAATGTGAGAAGCGAACGTGTAAAGGTATCCAGCCAGATCACACAGACTGAACAAGACAGGTCACATCTGAAAGTAGCTCCAAAGAGAAAGAGGAAGATGATCAGCATTCAGATGCAGATCCAAAAATAGACACTGGGACATGAAGACTGGTCAGTACAACACCTGATGTTTCAGCGCTGGTCAGTCATTGTGCAAATGAGGCCTAGATATCTATATGTTCCTTACTAAATGAATGAGTTAGATGTTTCAAAATGAGAACCCCAAGCGGTCAGCCCACGAAGGCTGAAGCAGGAGAGACAGACATGCAACAGCCAGCCATCAAGGCAGTGCTGAGGGCAGCATGATCCCCTCAGAATACTTGGGACATGGTGCTTCAGCCACCACGTTGCTTAGAAGTAGCATATAGACAGAGTTTGCCACAGACCTTGGCTTCTCCATTTAGACAGACTTTCACAATGTGTATAATCTTAGAACTCGAGTGTGGTGACCCACATGAAGTTGCTACACTGCTCTTCTAAGTAACCCTTTCGTTGTCCCTCAGTACTCCTGCAATGAAGCACCTCTTGTATTCTCCATAGCAGCCCAAAACACAAAGAGCTTGGTTGTCACAGAATCACTGACCCATCATAGGATCATTTGAATTGGAAGTGACCCCTAAAGATCATCTAGTCCAACTCTCCTGCAATGAATAGGGACACCTATGGCTAGATCAGGTTGCTCAAAGCCCCATCCAGCCTGACATTGAATGTCTCCAGGGATGGGGCATCTGCCACATCTCTGGGCAACCTGTTCCAGTGCTTCACCATCGAAAGGAAAGATGCTCCCTATTGAGTTCATTAGGAAAATCTAAAAGACATCTTATGATCACCTCTGTGCTCTGTGTTCAGCTCCAGCAGGAGCTCAGATTTCCATGTTTGCTCAGCCATAGTGTCTCTCCATGGCTTCAGGTTAATCAACAGTGAATTAAAGACTCTGCGGTATCCACAGCCCAACGCTATGGTTATGGAAACTCAAAAGAAGCTCTTGGAAACATTTAATGTGAAGGCTTGTTCTGCATTTACAAGTTAGAAGGCACAGACTACTGCTACATGTGGAAAATGGGAAGCAGAAACATGGAGTGACTCAGCAATGGCTCACATTACCTGAGTGCTCTGTAGACAGCAACGTGCAGTACCCCCATTTCCTGTCCCGGTCATAGTTATGTGTTGTTGAGCACCTGGAAAGAATGAAAAGCACGGTTCAGTGCAGCTTCAAACAGCCCAGATATTGCATCAGAGTGAAGGGCAACAATGGGAAGTTCATTTACCCCATTGTTGTGTTCACCATAATGGAAATTTTTACTTTATATAAAAATCCTGCAGAGAAAATGCTTATGAGGATTTACAGGCTTAGAGCTACTACAGATCCTTGTGCCATTGTGAACAGTGCTTCAGTATAGTCAGGAACCTTCTTTTTGTTCTCAGTCCATAAAGGCCAAGTACACGGTTGCACTGAAACTATCATAGAATTACCAAGGTTGGAAAAGACATCCAAGATCATCCAATCCAACCATCCACCTACCACCAGTATTTCCCCACTAAACCACATCGCTCAGTACCACATCTAAACACTTCTCAAACACCTACGGGGATGGTGACTCAGCCACTCCCTGTGCAGACAGCTCCAGTGCTTGATCATCCTTTCAGAGAATAATGCAGACTAAGAATGAGATGTGAAAGCAGGACCTGAGACCTCCAAATAATCCTACGGGTGGGATGGTGGGGAAGGGAAGTCTGCTTTCTATTTCTAAGATTAGAAAACAAAAGACAGAAATGAAAAACTAAACAAAAGCAAATAAATTAAGTCTCCCATATTCATTACAAAACAAGCCAAGCAGGACCCGACCCATTTCTCATGCCTGCCTGTTCCCTTTAACGATCTGCAGAGGCAGAAGTCTACCCACAGAGGGACCTTCTCCTTGCTTTCCACCGTATTTTATGCTCACTTCCTTTAAAGCATTTCTTAAAAGCAGAACTGAGTGTTTGTCTAAATGAATTTAAGCAAACTCTGCTTAAAATACATTAAAAAAATGACACACTCTAGATTCTTGGTATCAAGCAGATACCAAGTTCTATGCAAATAGAGAACTATTTTTTTTTACTTCCTCAATGCTTTTTTTTTGCCATCAGAGGTTCTGTCTGCTTCTTCCACTGGCTTCCCACAAGCCACTGGTTCTCTCACCCAGTGATGTTACCCTACAAGGACTAGGAACATATTAATCCCATCCTGTGCCGCCAAGCTTCCCACACATTTGTATCAACGTTTTGTGTTTTCTGCCATGTTCCTCTTACTCTGTGGGACAAGCTCAACACATCCTCAAAGCTACTTCACTATTCTTTGGCATCCATTGCATCCTTAGTTTCTCTGTCCCTACACTGCTTTGTCTTTCTGGAGGTAAGAATGAAATCCAGCAAGACTTCCAGCTGATTTTTTCCTCTTCAACACAAAAGGCAAACTTACATGATATCTTTATACCTGGTAAGAGACTGCTGAATGGGAATTTATCTGTGAAAACAGATTATAATTAAAGGGAAATGCAATGGAGGATGCTGCTAAAGGAAGTTTATTACTAGAATACTGCAATTATTTTGTCTTCTTTCCTGTGCTTTCAATAAATATTTGTAAAGACACTGTGTTGTTTGTTGCTCTTGGAGTAAGTAGGGAGAGATTTCTGCAGTCAGAACTCTGACTTGTGTTGAAATACTTAATGTTACAAGACATCAAATTCATGTTTGATCTTAACACATTCACTCCTTGGAATCAAAACTGTATCTCATAAACAAGATGTCCTTTGTGTTAAGATAGACACCACCCTTCAATGCTTTCTGAAGTGTGACTGTCTTTTTATTAAGCTTAATATGATGAGTTAACACATGATACTTGTGTCATAGGTAGTATAAGAATGCATATGAGGAAACTAAAGCCAATGGAAGCCAAAATAAAGTCCTGCTTTGAGTAATACCTTAACAATTATGAAGGGCTCCTTAAAAACATAATCCAGCACTCTCTTAGGTTTGATAAGGCACAAAAAACCCTCAGGTTAAGAAAAGCATTCAAAAGCTAGCAAAACTAAGCCATTTTCTCCTAGTCTAGTCTCCTTGCATTTGTCCCTGCTCTCCCCCAATCTCCATCCTTGCAACTCATGGGCAGGCAGGCGGAAGGAGGGAGATGAGCCTTGTCTTCTGTGTGCCCCTAAGGACCAGCTGTCAGCACAAGCCACACAGGGGCTGGTTTCAGGTCACACAAATATGCCCAGAGTATATTTCCTAATCGCCCTTCAGGGCTCTGTTCCCAGCATCTCCATGCCTAAAGTCACATGCTGGATTGCTTTTAGTTTGTGAAAGAAGAGTAAATATTGGCTAGCAGGTCAGCCACAGGGTGAAATGATCTGTCAAAACCAAACAGCTCCAGCCATCCTCCTCATCTCCATGCCTGTAAATGGCTTTTAGAAAAAAAAAAATAAATAAGAACTACAACTGCAAGTTCTCCAAGGTCACCTGTGAAACGTGCTCTAACCTTGGATCTCATGCCTACCCTGCCTTTCCATTTCTGTGGTCTAACTTGTTAATTACTGATGCTCTGTGCATTTATTTTTAGCAAGATTAGTAGTCATTTCCTAACCCAAATCTCTGTGTCTATTTGCAACAGAGAATCATAAGATCACTAAAATCAGGAAGGACCACTAAGATCATCTAGTCTAACTGTTGACCCATCCCCACTATGCCCACTAACCATATCCCTCAGTGCTGCATCTCCACATTTCTTGAGAACCTCCAGGGACTGTGACTCCACCACCTCCACCTTGAAAACACGTACATATATTTCTTTAACAGAACTCATCTCTACAGACATATTTTTCTAATTATTGACAGCCATTTATTTCCTGCCTTATTACCTTTAGCTTCTGCTTATATGCTCACCATAAAGATAAATCTGCAAAATTATTCTTGTATATTCAGTACTTGCTACAGTAGAGATCCCATTTAACTACCTTTAACCCTAAAAGAAAAACAAGTATTCATAACAGCTTATACAACTGAAAGAACAGCCTTCAGCCAACATAAGGAACCCGGTCTTAAACATACTAATGAAAAGAATTTTTACCCAAAAACAAGAGCACTACACCACATGAAATGAGGATAGAATAAGGAGACATTAGGGTGAAAAAGGCAGCTTTCCTCAATGATCAGCCTGTCCCTGCAGCAGTACAAATACATATCTACTCAAATCGACAGATTCCTTAACAGAGGGGGTCATTGCATACAGGTGGTCCCTATCTTCCCTTTTGCCTCCAAGGGTGGCTAGCTCCTTATTCTGGCTCATTCTGTACCAGCTGTTCCCAATCTGAAGGCCAAGAAAAAAACATTTCTGTGGGTGCTAAGCTTTCTGTGGCCTTGGGTACCCCATGACTGGGTCTGTTCTCATCTGTGTGCTCTTTGATCCAAGGGCTGTGAGCATCAGCAGGGTAACGTTATTGCTCTCAATGGATTTGAGAATGATCCCGTGTTAATTGTTACAAAGACAAGACAAAGACACTAAATCATTATATTTTCCTTTAGCACTCTCTTTACTTGTGAGCAAAGTTAACTTACCATTTCTTTCGGGAAAACAGATTTGATAAGCATGAGTGATAAAGCCTTCCACCATACCGGAAAGGAAACATGCATAAATTTCCATCCTCTGTAAACACTGCAATACAAGAACAAAAACCTCACCATGCAGCTGAGCACCAGCCCAGAGGTGTGCGTGTATATGTATTACATTGTTATTATAGTAAATCGTAAGTCATCACAGAATCATAGAACGGCTTGGGTTGGAAGCAACTTCAAGAATCATCAGGCTCCAACTCCCATGCTACAGTTAGCTGCCTTCAAGTTCTTCAGCAATACTTTGGTTTCTGAGTCTTTACAACTTCTGTTATTAAAGAAAAAGTCTAAAATCCCACATAATTACTAAATCAGCAGAGAGTGATGGGCTCTGCGGTAAACACCTCAGAGCATTTCAAGCTCATAATACATTGCAATTTCTGGTACAACAAATGGCAATTACATTCATTAATTGCAATTATCATTTCTAATTGTGTAGTATTGTAATAGCATATTAAATTGATTTCTGGTGTAGTATCCTTCCAGGCTACCTATCACTTTGTAACATCTGTTTAAAACAATTAAGGCACAAGGTGGTACAAGTTGAAATAGAAACAGCCAAGGGAAAGAGGATTTTAAAGGTTAGGGAGTGACAGATCATTTTAATCATGCCATCTTCCCCTTGGGATAAGTGGATAGAAATTGATGGGACAGGTATCTGAGAAGGGCAAGTGTTCTATTTGCCAAGTCAGTGATAGCTGTGTAAGAATGGGTTGTGGGAGCCTAGCAGAAAAAAATCCTTCAAGATGAATGTTGAGAATGAAAGAGACTGGAGACAGAAAAGACAACGAAAAGCTGTCAGAGCTTATTTAACCATTAAACTAAAAGAAATCTGTTCTGAGAACCAGAAGTATGAATGGGAAACCAGCCTCTGGAGTAGGTGAGGAACAGGGCATAGAGCCATGGTCAAGTACTGCCTATTTCCACTTTTTGGGGCTGACATCACTCTCCTCATCCTGAGCCTAACCCTGCAGTCACAGCCGGGGCTCCATCACACCACTGTGATGTCTTGCAAGCCCTGACACATCACCTCAACTCACTGCTGAGGACATTTGTGAGCACTGTGTGAAAATCAACCCATCCCTGTGGTCCAAGCCTTCTCAGCCAGCTTAAATTACGGTCACCCTATTAGCTTTGGCTGTCCCTGTGTCAATGCAAAATAGCTACCCCAGTCACTTTGCTATCTCTTTTTGAAGCATAGAATTCATTGTCTGAAATAACTGGGTGAATGTTCAGATATTTACTTTCACTGCTTGACAGCTCCCATTCTAATTAGCTACAACATTGTGAAAATAATTCCACTGAGAAGACTTATTTAATCCCAAAGGTCATTAAAAACTGTTTTAAGCTACAAAGGCACCAGAAACAGCCCAATTCATACAAACCACAACAGCAAAAGCACGGAGCAATAAAGGCTTTAAAACTGGAAGTCTGCAATGTCTGCACACAGACAGGATGTCTGAAACTTCAGGTTTCAAAACAAATGCAACACAGCAAATTGCACAGAACTCAAACCCTCCTCTCGCACAGAGATCAAGGGCAAGAATTGAACTCACACATTCAAAGAGCTGCGTATGTACTTTAATGCATAGGGCAGACACAGCTCTGATGAAAATAAAGGGAGTTGCACATCACAGCCCCGCCATGTTAGGACACAGGGTAAGCCACACAAGCTCAGAAAAAATGAAAATCCCAGCAGCAGCTTTGCATTAATCCCCACCTGAAGGAAAATTACCTGGGATGCCCGAGCTAATCCCAAGTTCACATCTACACAGAATTTAATAGTCATAGCAATTCCATAATCCTTATGCATGTTGAAACAAAGACAGGCTTACTGCTGGCGTGCACAGTGTGGATGCAGAAAGGCAGATTGTTCTTACTGTCATGAAAACTGTTGGATTTGACTCTGTACCTTGTAGGTGAGTGAATTCATGTTTTGAGCCTCTTCCTGCCCCAGATTTGTGGTGCTACAAAGAGAAAAGAAAAAAACGTGGAATGAAGAAAGAAATTCACTCTGAGAACCATCCTGTAGTGAACAATATGCCCCCAAACTGTGTTTCTCTCAGTTCTTCCACACAGATCTCGTTATTTGCATCTAATTTCAGCTGGGGATCTGATAAATGGGTGTAAATAAACACTGGATAGCAGAAACTCTGTTAAATCAGGAGAATACAGCACAATACCATGAAGGCTGAGGCTCTGCTCCATTATGTCTTGCTACTGCCAAGAAACACATCTCCTATCTTCCTCTGCAAAATGAATGTATGTATTCTGGGGCCAGCTGACAGTTACAAATAATATCCTAGGATTTGACTTTAGCTGGATCCCTCGGGGCATTAGCTAAGAAAGCAACCTCAGCTTTATTTGGGTTTGCCAATCAAGCAAGCAGAAAACATTATTGCTCGTTAGAGCTGATCTGAAACCACGGGAAATAATAAAAAATGGGGAATACGCATAAAATGCTGCTGCCACCAGAGGTGCTGGGAGCTGATCTATAGCAAAATGAAAATATCATGAAAACAGTCAAGGAAGCAGCACATCATAGAACCATAGAATGGCCTGGGTTGAAAAGGACCACAATGATCATCCAGTTTCAACCCCCCTGCTTTGTGCAGGGTCACCAACCACCAGACCAGGCTGCCCAGACATCAGCCTGAACATCATGAGCATAGATGTGGATAGAGAATGCAATAAGCAAGGGAGAAGGCAAAGCTGTTTCTAACATACATCTACAGAGCTCGATCATATCTGAGGAAGAAACAATTTTTTTCGCTCAAACTCCACACTACTTCTGTCTGCACTGGGCAGTCTGCATGGCTTCAGCCAAGGCTGAGCTCTGTCACAGGCATTGTGAATATTCCCCTCTGCCCCAGCATAGAATATTTAAGAAGATACTTCTACACTTTGCTTGAATAGTTGGGATTACAGCATCACTTAATAGTTTTAACGTAGCTGATGAAGTAAAAATAACTATAAGGATACACAAGTGTGGGCCTGGGCTATCAACTATGCACAAGGCACAAGCTATCCTACAAACACTGCTTAGTCCGCACTGCTGTGGGCCTTGATCTAGCAAACCCTCCATGTTTGAAGCACTCCTTCTTTCTACTTGGTTGGTGGCATCACTCATCCAGCCCCAGGCAGCACTGCCCTGCCAGGCAGCATGTAGCTGATCTGCCACTCCAAAGCAGAGCAATCAGACTTACCTTCTTCATACAGTCACCGCTCAGAGCCAGAGCCAAGACGAGAGCGAAAGGAGCGCAGGCTTTCATCTTCACTCCCCTCTCAGTGAGGTTTTGCCTGGAAGAAGGAATCTCCCAGGGCTGGGCTGAAACAGAAGGGTGAATAAGCAAGAAGTTTTCCCAAAGGACTGCAATTTGTTTGACTGTAGGGTATTTTAGTTCTCTAAGTAAGCAGAGCTCTTATCATTGTTAATCATTAATGCCTTTGTGGGTAGATGGGAATGCTTGTAGCAAGATACACTGCCTAAACTGCATGGAGTTAAGAGTTTATCATGTGTCTGACCCCAGCTGCTGGTCTTTCTTCCTCTGTGGAACTCAGCACGTGGTAAGGGCACCTCCAGAGCAGCTGATCCAATGGTGCTTGTAATCGGGAGGTGTCTGGCACCCAGACACTTTGCATCTCTTTCTCCTCACAAGGATGGAATAACAATAACAGGGAGCTCCCAGCAAGCCCTCTCAGAAAACAGCACTGTGTTGCAAAATATGGAACAGATCAATGCCAATATCAGGCATAGGAATTACTCATTAACAGATAGTTACCTGTCCAACCATGACTTACAATAACAGTCTTTTAGCAACTCATTGCAAGAATTAGAGGGAGCCCACGCCAACGACAAAACAGTTGCTGTACCAAAGGCCTCCCTTCTGCAGCTGCCTGAACAAGCCCATCTCAGTGTGGAAGTGCTTGGCCATGGAAGCTGCACGGGAGAAGCATTTCTAATAGGGATGCAGAAAGCATTGCTAAAACTGAAATTTCACCAGCAGAGTCTGTTTCAACCCCACCTTGCCCCACAACCCAAATCCACAGGTTTGGCTGGTCTAACTGTGCCTGCGCTTGAGGCTCTCGCCAACCATCGCTGTCAGTCAGGGACCACACCTCTTCACACCCAAAATACAGCAGCAGGCAGAATCCCATAGTCCTTGCTTAAGTTTTGCTCTACACTTTGAAGATTCACAGCTATGGAAGGAGTGGGAGTTTATGTTTTAACCCAACAAGACTGGCGGTAAGGCCCTGGGCTCGAGTGGAGCTACCCAACACCATTTTGCCATGATGGTTTATAGTGCTGGAGGGAATTTCCAGTGGATGTGCTATTACACTGCTGTGTCTGTCATCAAAGTAATAGCTCTTGTTAGCACAATCATGCAGATACAGATTTATGGACAACATTTTCCTACTGACAGTAAGGCTTCAAAGAGCAAAAACCAGGTGGATTTGGAATTGTCTCCCCACGCTCCAGCAAAGAACAAGCAAGCGGAAAAAAAATTACCTTTGTGCATTGTTTGTTGGCTGAAGATTTGAAACAACTAAAGCTTTGGCACAGATGAATGGCATCGATGCATCATATTTTTCCTGAGTTTACAAATAGGAAATAAGAGGCGCAGACAGACTGGGCTCCCTGGGGACACCTGGCAAAGCTAGAACATAAGTATAAACTTCCTGCCCTCATGATTGATGCAGGTCTTCAGGCTTTAATCTAGCAACTCCCATACAATGGCTTATAGACGTAGATTAGTATCCAGACCCCTGAAATTGTGCAAAGAAAGACTTTCTTTTTCAAAAGCCATTGGCTGCTATTCCATCCAGTGTTGCCAAAAGCTCTGCAGAGGAGCAGGAACTAAGCGGCCATGGAAGGAGGAAAATACTTCTTTAAATGTTGTGCAGATGCTTCTTTCCACACATTTCTAGAATAAAAACCATCCACTTCTGTAACCAAAGCATTGAATTTCAGTGATAACCAAGGCAGCTTGTAGGAAAGCCTTTTCACGTAGCTAAACTGAAGAGGAAAAGAAAGGTTGTGTTCCCTGAATATATGCTGCTCCTGGCTGCTGTGTGTAGGCATCTAACTACAAGCAATAGTCACTGAGAGTCTTTCTGGAGAGTCACAACTCTATACATTTTGGCTGGAACTGATTCTGTAACTTAAGGAAAAGGAGGAAGCAACACCAGGAGCTACTTGACTTGCTAGGGCATAGCTGGCACAAAGCAAAAGCAGAAGACATTAAAGCAAGCAATTGCAACAGGAGCTGCCAGAGAAGCACTCCTATGTAATGGGAATTACACCTGAGTAAAATACATATGGCAACCCAACAGTGACTCCAGGGTTCAGCAACCCACGGGTCGGGCAGATGAGCCCATGCAGCTGCTCTCCTTTGCCTTCTCAAGTCGCTTCATCTGTGACTCATTATTTCCAGCATAGTGCTGGAAACTGTCTGTAAAGGGGGAAAACAGTCAGTTGTGGATAGAACAAATACCACAAGATCAACAAGAGAAGGGATGAAGATATGGGAACAATCCCTGTTACACTCAGGATGGATTTCCTAGCCCTAAATTTCAGACTTCTTCAAGTGCTTGTTTTGAGTGAGGCACCATAAGACATTGAAGATAGACATCGATATACATACACACACATATATACACACATACATATATATATAAATAGAAGAAATCTGAAAACAGGAACTAGAGGAAAGACCTGGTGTTGGGGTGCTATTGGGAAGCTCCAAAGGCTGGAGCCTGTGTTGCAGTTTATCCCACCAGCAAAACTGCGGCTAGAGCCTGGCTCTTGTTTTATAAGAAATATCATTTTCCTTTTAAAGAAAGGCATGTCTCGATACTTAAATTTTCTGCACACAATATTGAACACTTCCTGTGAAGTACACATAATCTAAATGCGCTCAGAGCCACAGCTACAACTGGAGTCAATGAAAGGCTTCAAAGTAGCGCTGGGAAGTCTTTATTATGTTTGCAGGCTGTAATCCTTCTGTATCAACGGCTAAAAACCCTCCATTTCAGAAGTTATTTTCCCTTTATAATAACATCATCATGGGAAAATGAAAAAGCAAATAAACACGCAATAAATGAACAGAAAAGAAACAGAAATATTTGCTGCAGGGGGTATAACACACACTGATTGTGCTGCCTCATTCGTTTGCCTTTTCCTCACTTCCCACACTGCGGTGGTTTTCTCTCTCCAAATATAAGAATTATTAAAAGCCCAGACTGAGCCCAGACTCTGAACTATTGAGTAATAATGAAGCGATGTTAACAGCGATCCTTAATCATTCAATATTAACAAAAAATAAATTGTCAACCTCCGTCATTAAACAATAAAACTGCAGCTTTCCTTACCAAGGCACACACTGGATATCAATGAAGAAAACAAGTTTAGACACATCCATATGCATTCCTACCCATGTATCACCTATTGAGCAGACTGGGGGAGGAATGTTTCCCCCTTGACTGAAGGTCAAGGTTTCCTAAGATTCATTTCTTGATCAGTGTTAACATTTCTGAGAAATCTACCACACAGTAACTACAAAACAAGAAAAAATATCATCTTTTCTAACAAATGGTTCCCCCATTGTACTTTCGCAAGCATTTATGCTTTTTCAGGTCATGTTTTCTTCTTGCAAAGGCAGTTTTCTCTTCTCTTTTGAAGGCAATACATGGCAGCCAAGTAATGGCAGTGTTGACTCCTGAAATAATCTGATTTCCAGGCATTAATTGGTATTAACACCCCAAAGCTCCAGCCCACCTCCATAGCTAAGAAACTAAGTGCCAGATACGGACATTGGCCCCACAGACAAGTGCCACTACCTCACTGCAAACCTTTCTGTTGGAAAGGATTGCCTTCATCTCCGTGGCTTGAGATAGTTCCCATCATCTGTTCTTGGGAGCGTTTACTAAAAGTTGGCTGTCCCTCTTAATGAATACCCTAATCACCAAAACAGAGGCTAATTAATACTCCTGAGCTCCAAGGCTGCTGATTTTTTTTTTAAGACTTCTTCTTTGGAGCAGCACCTGGAGAAAATCCACTGGGCTCCTTTGCTGAAGACACACGGAATAGAAGAAAGGTGAAACTGTTTTGCTTGCTTGCTTATTTCAGCAAGGAGAAATAAAAGCTTAGGTTCAAATCAAGGTGAACAGCGCCCCAGACTGATGAGTTATTCATATGGACCCCAAACAGTGCAGCACCCAAAAGGCATCACTTTCCACATGGTTATTACACTTCTTGATGTCACCTCTCGCACCCTCTCCCGGAAAGCTTCAGAAATCCTGAGGGCAAAAATCTACATGGTTTTGGCTTCCACAAGAACTGAAGCCCTGTTTCACCCTCAGCTGCACCAGACTTTGCTGGTAATATTTGTGGTCGTGCAAAACCTCAGCCACAGTGAAGCACAAACCATCCTTTCCTCTGTCAGAGCAGCAAGGCTGGTAGAAGTACATCTGCACAGGTCTGGTTTCTGGGCAGATGGGCTACAGTAAACATGGATTTGGAACTGCTCTGCTGCAGCAGATACTGATGTGATTTACAGACATGCTTTCACCCAAACGTTTACTCCTCCTCAGCCCTCTCGCTTCCCACTCTCCTCCAGCACCTCTCCTGGCTTCCCTCACCCAGAGCTCACAGCTCTCCTCTCCTCTCTTCCCTTCCTCTTCTTTTCTCTCCAGGGATGGAATCTGTTCTCTGATTCTGCATTTTTAGTTTCAATCCCTAACTGCCCTAATTCCCTACCACAAACATCTTTACACGTGTTGGCTGGTATTCTTCACACCTTGTCTTCTGCAGGGGTTGGATCTCTCTTTTGGAGTCTCTGCAGACCTTCATGTTGTCATCACGACTCCCCATGGAGATGCATCTGCCTCTGGATTGTGGGGTTGTCTCCCTGTATCTTCTCTGCCCACCATCTCACTCTCACTGGTGTGGTTTTATTAGATGTCACTCAAGACTCACATCTTGCTGCTTACACGGTGCTTCTACCCCTTTGCCTCTTGGAGGTCACCTCTTTGCTCTTGGTATTCTCCAGCAGTGCAGTCCTTTGCCAGAGTTTCCTGTGTTAGTCTCCCTTCCCCAGCCCAGTGCTTCACAATCTTTCCACATCGCCTGCTCACAGCAGGAGGAAACAAAAGACCCTCACACAGCATGCAGCCTCTACAGCCTTCCTAGGAGCAGCAAGCACCCCAAGATACCACTAGGCAGCACGTCAATGCAACTCTAAGATCACAACCTTCTGTTTCACTTTTTTCCACTGACACAACTGGACTTGCGTTGGTAGGCTGTGGCATCAGACAATATCCTACCTGCAGTCTTTCTCTTTACAACTGACTGCTTTTGTGTGCACTGATCTTGTAATGGCCTCAAGCTCAGAAATCACATTTCAGCCACTGCTGTTGCATCTATATGCTAAAAGATCCCTGCCCTTATTTGTAGCTGTACTTGGCCACGTTTCTTTCTTGTATCTGGAAAACATTAGTTCTGATCCGAAAAATCAAATCATATAAAGTAGCTAAGTTTGAGCAGAAAGAAGGAAACCAGGCTGTGATTTCATCCCGCTAAGCACACAAATCTGTGAGTGATTTAAGGCTGCGCTACAAGCCGCAGTGTGCAGAACCCTCATTTACACAGATCACACACGGATCCAGTTGCAAAAACTAACCAAGATTTTAGAAGAGACAACTCCAATAGTTCTTTCACCCTCCCAGATGTTGTGGCATATCTAAAATACTCTGAACGCAACCAGTCTAGGATGTGTTTGCATGAAGACACTGTTCCTCCTACCACAAGAATAAGAGTGGAAAGTAGGTAACTGTTTTTGGGAGACTTTTTGATACAAACCTTTACTGATAACCCTGGCTGAAGCAGCAGGTCCATGCAGCGAGGCGGATGGTGTTTTTTTTTAGCTGTGTACTCACAGAAAACTGACAAGAAGAGGTGTAGAGGCACCCACTTTCCACTGCTGCCATCCCGTTTAGGTAACTTCAGCAGAGGCTGATTTGCAATTGTTAGGCATGTACATTTTTAGCTGTGCTCAAATTCCTGCTCTTCCACCCACTTTCTTCATTAGCATATTAGACGCCCCCATGGCGTTCTTTTAAATGGTCTGTAAGTCAGGCATGTGTGAGGGGAGGTGGCTCCAATCCTGCAGCTGAAGGCAGCTGAATTCTTCCCTTTCACAGCAGGGAATGACACCAAGGGGTAAGGGACAGCTCCATGGGACGACACCAGCTCCACAACCTGCCTTGACTTAGGGGGTTATTGCCTATGGTTGGATGGAGAACAGAGGCTACCCAGAAAGCTCTACTCATTCTAATTGCAGCCCTAATAATAGCCCGTATGGAAGCATATATATATATACACATACGTATATAGTTTCCATATTTTTTTCCATGTATACATATCTATGGCAACAAGATGCCTTTCTGTACGCTCACTTGGTGCTTTGCAGGTAGCTCGTGTGCCAAGAATCATCTGTCTGTGTCTTTTGTGTATGGTGACCAGGCAAAGCCATGTGATGGACATGTCTTCTATTAAACCTGCACTTCTGCAAAGGAGGTGTGGCTGTCATTCACTGCCATCAAGCAGCTGCCCATGGCCAGCAGGGCAACTCGGATGTTGTGGTTTCACCATAAGGATGTGCACCTCGGATTCATCAGCCTGTATTTTCAACACATTAATTGAGCACAGTGTAGGCCTAGGCTTTCCCTGGGGTTTTTACATCACAAACCCTGTGGCAATCCTCTAAGGGGCTTTCCCAGAAGGTATTTCTAATAATGATGTGGGTAGGTGTTGTTCCAGTCAAGCAGTCAGCTGCTTAGGACAGTGAAAAGTTGCCATTTCTTTCCCCATCTGACACAAATTCCCTTTTTTTTTCCTCTTATTTTTTTTTTTTTATCCTTTTTCCTCCCACTTCCTTTCTCTCCCACTATATCCCCTCAGCTGAGCTTTTACCCAACTGCTCTGGTGGTAGAAAACCCAGCTGAGGTCCACCAGCCCCTTAAGAGGTCAGCAAAGGCAGAAGGTGCCCCTGGGCTTTATGGTGCAGAAAGGATGTACTGAGGGTACAGTAACTTTCTGTGTTTACATATTTCTCCCCTCAGCATCTCTTGCAATAGGGATTCTGTCCCCGACAAAGCCTAAAGGGACCAAACATAAAGCAGGGAGAGGTATGAAATGACAAAACTGGGGTCGCTGCCAGTAAACAGCCCTTTATGCACTGCATAAAACCCAGCTTCAGAAATGATTTGTGTACTTCTCACTGCTAGCCCCGGGAACAGGTCTGGGATAGGGATTGCACCATGTGGTTAAGGCCCCTGCTGTGTTTCCTCCCTTTTTTCCCCTCATTTCCCTGTAACTCTGTGCCACTCCTTGTAATTGCTGCAGAAGTGTAATTGCTGCTCTGTGTAATTGCTGCAAGAAACAATCTGAGCTGTCATTGACTTACATTGTTCACACATCAGGAGAAACTGGCAGATCAGATTCACCCCACCGCCAGAGACATGCTGCATATGTATCTACATCTGAGGCAAGCACTGAGGATCCCATTACAAGCAATGGAGATCTAAAAACACACGAGAGTGGAATTTAAGGTACAAGCCACCTATCCAGATATATAGCTTTAACACATCATTTATTACATCCAGGGACACGAGGTCTATCGGATCAGCTCTGTTAGGATTACTTGGAATTCAACTGGACTTTTGCTCACACATGGCCCAGTCCCATTAGTCATGCAGGTTCCTAGCAAGGAGCATCATGTCTTATGGCAACAAGTGAGACCTGAAGCACTGTGGAGTTTTGAGCACCACAATATAAGGAGGACATAAAACTATTAGAGGGCAACCAAAGGAGGTCTATAAAGATGGAGAAGGGTCTGGAGGGCAAGGTGTATGTGGAGTGGCTGATAGGTGCCCACTGCCACCAATTATCTTCTGCTTGCAAGTTCCAGCTAACTGCTTTGCATGCAGAAGGCCGATCTCAGCCACGAATTGCTTCATCACAGTCATAGGACTGGCTCTGGATATTCTAAAGTTGTGGAAGAGATGGAAGTTACGTGGATATTATTGATATTTGAGTTCATGTCATTCATAAAATAGTAAGTATAGGTAGTGAAAGGCATGCTTGTGCAAGTCTATAAATACAGGAGAATAGTAATTAAAGGGTAGTTTCCTCTTATTGTATATTTTCAGCTTTCCAGAAAGTGCTCAAATCATTCAGAGAGACCCCAGTTCTCTCTCACAGGAATGGGGATGGACACTAGCTTCATTTCTGTGCCCTGATTTAAGATTACTGCACTCCAAGAGATTATCTTAAATTAGATTAATTTATAGCTGGCCTTTCATTGCTTATCAACCTACTCAAGAGTTGAGGCTTGAAGCTGTATAATAACTACATCACATACAGTTCTGAGACCACAAGTAGAGAGGAGGGAAATCAAATGCAGTGCAGTTTAGTGTGTCCTGCAAAAGCAGACACTAAGTACTTAAGAATGCCTGGTGTGAACTATAGGCACTCCAAGTTGCTTTTGTTTTACTCTTTATCTACAGGGGTAGGATTCATCTTCATCACCAAAAACCGGTACGAGATTGTCAAGGGGATAATGTTGTGTTGGCACAGACTTGGAATAATTATGTTTCAACCCCATCAGTCATTATTTTCTACTGTTGGTACCCACATTTCTGTGCCTCCCCTTGCTCTGGCAGTGTTCAAAGCACAAATGACAAGGGTGATAAATGAGATGGGAACCATTTAAGAATCATTACATCACTGATTCAAGTTAGCATGCACAGGCACTGACAGTTCCACTCTTGCTGCCTGGTAAATAAGAGCATTCATTTATTTCAGCAGTGCCTGCTGCAGATTCGGAACCATTCAGTGCATCATTCCATGCAGAAACTGCAGAGATGGACAACCCTGGTTCTTGCAGAAGGGCAGCCAGAGAGGGATGACTTTGTATGTGGAAAACATGCAGCTGCTGCTTTGCCTCAGGATTGCAATCCCTTTGTGTTGCTAGAAGAGAGCAAAAGGAATTAATTAAAGGCTAAAAATCAAACCCGCTATTATTAAATTCCTAAAGATGAGCTATTTTGAAGGTATATAAATATTTGGCATTCTTAACAATTCTCTTTAAAGAAATTCTTCTATGTAAGCCAGGTTTAAGGAGATTTCTTTGCAAACTCAAATAAGACACAGGCTGCTTTCAGGCTGTCTCATACTTTAAAAGCTCTGATGTAAGTAAGTGCTGGGTCCAAATGTCAGGAGGTCCCAGCAGCTGAGCTCGGAGGACAAGAACTTGCTCTACACCTTCATCCTCTGTGCCAATGCCTGGTCCAGCCATACTCCACCACAACTAAAGATGGGGACAAAATGCAACTACTCTGAAATGCACCAGTTAAGGTTTATATATATAAATGGTTAGAATGAATGTAGATATTTTTTCCCTGTGAGCAACTGGGGAAAAAAAAAAGAACCTTATTTTTCACCTTCAGATTGAAATCAGAAGTCAACAAAGCACTATCGGTTTCAGTGGTATAAATTATTTATTTACTAATACACAGTAAACATTGTAAGTGAGTTTGACACACTTAAGACTCTATCAGCATCACTGTGTGGTCAGGATTTCTCAATACTTTGGAAATACAACGCATGAGAAATCAGTCCAATGTGTGTTTTCATGTTAGAAAGTCATTACAGAGGAGTCTAAAGTCACAAACACAGATAAAACAAGAATACAAATCAAATTCTGTACAAGATCATTTTTAATCTATACAACAAAATCATCACTTAAGATGAGAAAATATGAACAATTTTCTTATCTTCCACACAAGCAACTCAGAAAGCATGTTAGTTCATCACATTGGATTTGTTCATGTTTGGAGTAATGCATGCAGGCGAGATCTGCAGACACAAAGTTATCCAGTACTTCCCAGCAGGTCATAAAACCATAGAATAACTCAGTTGGTACAGATCACTAAGGTCATCCAGTCCAGCCATCGGCCCATCACCACTTCAACCACTACCTCATGTCCCTCAGTGCCATAGATAATGGTCTTCTGAAAAAGGTCCAGAGGAACCTGGCTAAAAATAAAGGTGGGTCTACAGAAAGGAAGTATTTAGGTAAGACTGATGAAAGTTCTTCCTGTGTTTTAATTGGCACTGGCTCAGGGCTCACAAACCCACCGGTTGTTCAGTACCCTGATGCCACATTGCTCATCTTGGGTTGCTGCTCCAACAGTGACAGAAGTATTTGGATGTGAGGCTCGTTTTTGCTGCAGGGCAAACACCCACACCATCCACAGAGCAGCTCTGTTGTCATATGGCCTTTCTACATTCCCACAGAGCTTGGAAATCTGCCCGGTGATGCAGAAAATAGAGCGATTTCTAAAGCCAGCACAATGAGCAGCAGTGGGGATTGAGGAGTGGCTGGGGCTTTGCAACGGTTTTGGCTTCTTGCACCTATTGAGATGGACCTGCCGTTGGGCTGGGGCTTTCTCAAGCTTTGGAAATCTCCCACAATCTCTGAGAACTCTGGCTGTTTGCACTCCAGATGCTGCAGCAAACTATCACACATGCATCCGGGCTCCCAGCCACAGAGAGATGATTTCAAGTGACAATAGTCACTACCAATGCTGTGCTGGAGTTGGTATGAGCAGCAGCAACACAGATGAGAAACAACTACAGCAAGGATTTCAGTTTTGTGGTGAAAATCAGGCTACTTCTAAAAAGTAAAATCATTGAATCTTTAAATCATAGAATCATAGAATGGTTTGTGCTGGAAGGGACCTCAAAGGTTGTGTAGTTCCAGGCCCCATGGCCAAGGGCAAGGTTGCCAACCACTAAATCAAGTATTAGATGAGGCTGCCCAGTGCTTTATCCAACCTGGCCTTGAACACATCCAGGGCTGTGGCAGCCATAATTTCTTTGGGCAGCCTGTGCCAGTGCCTCACCACCCTCACAGCAAAAACTTTCCCCCAGCATCTCATCTAAATCTTCCCTCTTTTAACTTAAAACCATTCCCCCTTGTCCTGTCACTGTCTACCAGTGATAAATAAGCTCACAGATATATCTGTGCCAGTGAGACAAGGAGGCTACTGGCTGAGCCACTCCTTTCGGCTGTTTTCTGGTAAGAAAGTAAGTTCTGGCATAAGGAGAGGTGGAATAAAACAACGCACATGGTAACAAATGCAAGAAACGAGACCAAATCTTTCAGGCAGAGAAGTAGTGCAAGAAGGACCTGGCATCACTGAAGGACATGAAATAACCCCCGGAAGACTTTCAGGGCCATGAGAAAGTGCACAGTGCAGTCAGGTACTGGCTCCTTCCCATGGAGCAGTAAATCTCTTGCAAAGTCCCTTTGCAAAGCCTTGTTTATGTGCCTTCATTAAACAGCAGTTATTTGTCACGCAGTCCCCAAGGGAGAAATTGCACAGAGGTTTAGTTTGCATGTCTGTTATATCACAGATCTCTTGACAAGGAGCACTGCTGTAGTACTACAGCAATCCTGAGGGGGAAGTCCCTTTTCAAGTTTGCCTATACGTATATTTTCTATTCCTCACGGGGCCTTTAAAACAATAAACAAGACGACTGTCGCTGTAGTGGAGCCTGTGAGGCTGAAACCACTTCAGTTTGAGGCCCAGATGCCATGACAACAAGTGAAATATGAGAGAACTGGGATACTAAATAAAATTCAGAATGCTGCAGGATTTTCTAAGTGTATTTTGGTATTGCTGGAGTTGGCCTTTTTTACAGCTTGTGGTTCAAGATCTGATATAGGCCAGTGGATCTCCCACATCCACATAAAAGAATGGGAACGCCAAGTTTTCCATGCGTGTATCACTGTGGGCTCCAGAGTAATTCTTTACAAGTGTTTCAACAGGGGAAAACTGGGAGAAAAAAGAAGGGAAATAAAGCCACATAAAACTTGATTATCTTTAGGAAATAACTGGCAAGAGAACAGATTATGCTATCAAGGAATGCTTCAATTGGCCTACTTTTCTGATTGCGAGTAGATGTCATTAGTAGTGGAAATCACAGGATAACGAGGCAAGGTAAAATTATATTATTAGATTTAGGTCATGCAGTAATTAATCCTGGCCAACATCCTTAGCAAAATCAAGGACAACATTAGCCAGAGACAGGCCACGCAAAGCCAGTTTTGTTATCTCCACAATCTGAAGCAGCTGATTGCTGCAGGCTCCATTTTGCTTTTCTGACAGATATTGAAAAGTAAAGCTAGTAAGTCCAAGCAATGAATTTCCATGACCTAGCTGGGAAGTCATTGTTTTAAGTAATAGGTCAATAGCTAGCATAGCAGTGCAGTACAAGGATGAAGATTTTTCCCATGTTCCTTCATTTATAGGACTTCCAGGCATTGTGCCAAGATATTTCCCTATGTTAAAGAAAACTCCATTCTTCTACATCCTTCACTATTCCATGCTGTCAAATTCCCTTTGAATCCTCAATGCAGTCAGACCATTTGCTGCACTCAATGTAAAAACAGCCCTTTTGTTTTCCTGCTTTTTCCTCAGCTCAGCTGCTTGCAGAAAGAAAATAGAAACCAATTTTTAAGATCTGTCCTCAAAAGGTTGTAAAAAGACAATGATAAATGTGTGTCCCCACGCTGTGATTCTGTACCTTTATCTTAAGTTAACCAACTGGTTCTAGTTGCTAAGGCTGGATAACCAAGTGCCCTTGAGCTGTGCCCACCTGAGCTCTGCATATGCAGCTGCCCACCTCAAGCAGAAGGGTTTCAAGCTCAACACGTCTCTTGGATCCCACATGTTTGGTAACCCCAGTAGGTCTTTTTCAACTACTTGACCTTGTAAAATTCCTACCTTCCCATTCTTTTAAGTATCTTCTCACAGTCACTATGCTACCACTGCTGTGTTACATCGTGTCCTGAAAGGATGACATACAATGCAGTGGGATGCATCCTACCCTACCAACCCAAAGGAGCAATCAGTGCAGTAGAGCAGCGTTTCCCCTTTACCCTTTTATCCTCAGGTCTCACAAAGCCGACCTGCACTCACTGCGCTGTGGCTCTGCTGGCAGCTCAGCCCATCACACCATGGGATGGTTGCATCAGCTCCCAAGCCTGTTCACCCACTCCCACCCTGACTTTGGTTGCTGCCAGCTGTGTTTCCCTGGCACGGATACCTGGCCACACTGGGAGCTGGGCTCAGGTAACCAGCTCGTTTCATTCACTGCCATGAGAAAGAATATTCAGATACCATCGAGCACTGACAGCCTCACAGCGCTATTGCAGACTCCCCTCCTATCCAACCTTGTTACACCAGCGTGATTTTAGCATGGCTCTCAGGCTGGTTTTAACCTTGCAAGTTTTTAAAACAGCAGCTATTCTCACAGCTCCTATTATCCTTCAATCCAACGTTAACAAGGGTTTCCCTCAACAATAAGCACAAAATCGCTTTTTAGGGGAAAAAGAATGGAGGTTTTAGGGCTAATGGGTGCTAAGTCCATTTATATCACTGGAGTGTTTAGTTTATTTAAATCTTTAAGTGTAATATTTACTGCTGTAAAATTCTACGTAGCTCTTACTCGTAATACAAACAGATTTGAGTTGAAGGATCTGAGTAACAGTCTCCAGTATTCTCTGCTAGCCAGAAACTTCACAATCCTTGGTAGATATTAGCAGGAAGGGACAAAGAATAAGAAGTTAATGAATTACCACAGAAGTGCCTCCTTGTGTGGCTCTGCAGCCCAGGAGCTATGGAATATGAGAGCCCCAAAATAATTCCAAAGCAGTGAAGATCTCAGTGTATATACTCAGTTTTCTTTCAGAGATGAACAGAGATCCAGCACTTTCCATGTACCCTCCTGCTTGTCCAGACTCATAACCCTTTCTCAAGAAACAGGAAAAGAGGAAAAGAAGAATGTGGGAAAGCAACACGCTCGGTAATATTTTTTCTTTCTCAGAACTGCCTAAGGGTAGAAGATGAACTGAAAGTATTAAAGACAAGAAGAACGAGTGGCAATTAACTGCCTACTGAAAGAGCAGAAACAAACCCACCTTCACACAAAGCCAAACCACCAGGAGCATTGCTCAGTGGGGACCTGGATGGCCCTCCCACCACTGTGTCATCAGTACGTACATTTCTGCTATAGGAACACCACCAGTGTTGGCTACAGGAGCACGTTATTCATTCCCAGTGCAGGAAATTCAGACCTCTTCTTTATTTTTCGTGTAACAAAGGTCTTACAGCACACATCCAGTCAGATAATCCACTAGAGAAAATCATGGTCTCTTTACACCATGAGCTGATTTTACTTCTACCTCAAAAGTCTCTGAGCACACAGGGAATCCTATGGACCAGGAGAACATTAGAACATTAAAGTGAAATCATCTTAAATTAAAAGTTTGGGTAGGGGAATTTGTATTGAGTTTGTCTTTACTAAAGACAAGAAGGGTAGAGGTGGGAAATCATTATTTAATTGCACTGTGCAACAGAATCGTGACAGGGATGGTATATAAAGAGTATGAGAACAAAAACAAATAGTTCAATACTTTAAATACCTTTTCCTCATTCTACAGGTTCTAACTCATAGCAGAACAGACTGTCTGGCAGGGACGCTGAAGGCAATGAGTACTGAAAACAGCTTAAAACTTGCAGAAACGTGTCCCTAAGGCATATCCCCATTGCTGCTGATGCCAGGCAAAAATACCAGAGCTCTTAATTAAAAACAGACATTTTAAACAAAAGTAGCTTTATACTGACTCTCAGTGCCCTTACTCTTCTCACTTTTGACAGCAATGAGAGATGGAAGGTCTGATGTCCTATAAACTCCAGTCCTCATCCTCCCTTGGCAGGATCTCAGTTCAGAGATGTAACTTTCAAAGCTGAGGTTCCCTTCAGAGTCATCGCAGGAGCGCGTTCCGGTGTCTTCCAGTTTGACCCCATCCACATCAATAATCCTGTTCACGGGCAGTTCTTTACCGAGGCTCTCCTTCACACCTGCAGGATTAATGCTTCTGCTGGCCTTTGCTTTGAGAGACGTCTGCTCACCAGGGTTCCGTGAAGTCCCCTGTGAATCTTTTCTCCTTATGTGGTTTGCACCTGATAGAAGAATTAGAAACAAGTGGGGAAAAAAAGAAGAAGAAAAATAAAGAAGAAAAAAACACACAAAACAGAAGAGTTACGTATCTTCGGGGTTTGAACAATTCCCATATTGCAACCTCCTCAGAGGTCTTAAAGATAGATAGCAGCTGAGATGTTCCTCTGCCCTCCACAAGTTGTGGGTGCCCCATCCCTAGAGGTGACAGGGCCAGGATGGGTGAGGCCCTGGTCAACCTGATCCGGTGCCTGACCCAGAGGTTGCCAACCCTGTCCATGGCTGGGAGGTTGGAAATGGATCATCTCTGATGATCATCTCTGATGATCCATTACAGCTATTCTATAACTCTGCTGTGCTGAACTGCAGAGTATCAGATAGGTGGCTAGATGAAAAAGTTGGCTTTAAAACCTTCTGTGTTTGTTCCATAAATTGATCTGTATGCTGTACTGGTTAGAAAAACAATTAACTAAAGATTACGAATATAATCATCTTTGTTGAGCACTTTTTGATGTGGAGAAAGAGGAAAATGAAAAGGACACAGAAAGCAATTTCATATCATTTCAATCAAATCGCTGCGGGGCCTTCTCAAGGATTAAAACTTTTTATGTAATGAAAATAAGTTAAAATCCTAAGGAATACAATGTTATGATAGCGCTTCAGCTGGTGCAGCCCCTTCCGCTAATAACTCCTATGTTCCACATCAGCAGTGCTCGATTTTTTCCCCACATCTAGAGGAATGAGATCAAACCCTAAAGAAATCAGCCAAGACACAGCAGAGAGAAGGCAAAAAGCTTTCTCAGCACACTTAGCCCATCATGACTCCAACCTACACAATTACAGCTCAACTGTAATGGGACTATATTAACATTTCATGCTTACTTCTTCATACAGCAAATTGAACATCAGCTTAACTCTAACTGCTGTTTGCATGGCTGTGGTGCAGAATGCTATGCTTGTACTCTGAAATGTTTGTCTTACAGAGCTGTAATGAATGGTGATCTGAATCTTTTTAATCTACTGCTCCATGCCCTTTGAGGAAACCTCTGACTCTCCTTTCATCTTGTTTAAGAAGAGATACTCATTTCTAAGAAGCTGTACTAATGACGAATCACAACAAACAGTTTGCATTGAGAGAGCATTGATTGTGAGTCATCTCGCAGTCTTATTATTAAGAATGCATCCTGCAAAATGTAATGCAGAGCAAGAATTGTGATGGTGTGGTGAGGTACCAAAGCCGTGTTGACTTTAACTAAACCGAAGGTTTCCACAAAGGCTGGTTGGCATTCACAGGGTTCAGCACACATCACTGGAAACTCATGAGGAACAGCAGGGAAGGTGACAGTGTTCCTGTATTTCTTTGGTTGCTAGGCCTTTCTACAACTGCAGATAAGAAACGCCATGGAAGTCTTAGAACTACAGTGTCACATGGAGCAACCCAACTTTCAAGTTGCCTATTTGGAACAAAGCAAAAACGAAGCCATTGTTGGCTCTTGGGTTTCACAAGACTTTATATAAACTCATGTGATGAGGAAGAAGCTTGTATTAGGAGCAGGTTTTCTTCTACTAATGGCTGTACTGAGAACAATCCCTTGGAGGAACTGAACAAATCACCATGGCTGCAATAGCAAAATCCCATCTATCAGTAATCTTCAGCTCCACTGCTAAGCACTTGTGTGTCTGATCCTGGTAATATGTTCCAGCTGGTTTAAAGCTGCTAAACTGGAGACCTGCACATAGGTCTGCATTTTTCCAAAGGTAAATGACCAGGCAGCATCTTGGCTGATCTTTGGATCTCCATTACCAATATTTCTCCTTTCCTGACATTTACATTTAAAGCTGTCTGGTTTTAACATTATGGTTACGGAAAACTCGCCTCTGTGGATGTAGACAAAGGGAGCTTTTGTTCTTCTGCATAAAATAATCCTCATGATCTTAGTAAAATATAAGCAAGATACTGGAAGACATTGCCTTCTGAGTAGTTTAACACCAGTGGAGCATCTGGCCAAGTTCCAGGCAAAGATGAGATCACAAGGAAACTAGAAATTTCAGGAAAAGCATTAACCATCAAATGTAGATAATGGGATCAAATAACTGTAACTCCAGTGAGACGTTAGGATTTACAGATTCATCCACATCTGCCAATGGATGTGATGCAAATGCTGATAATATTCCTGGGCTGCAGTTATTAGGTCTGCTTACATTCAAGGTGCCACTCTAGATACGATTGACTTTTTATGGGATAATTTAGATCAGATCTCAAATTCAGCCCCTCTAAGTGATCAACATTAGAACTAGTTCCACTCATATCATTTTTTTAATGAATACAAGCAGTTTAAGTTTCACTGTAAGACGTGAGCTCTCTGTACTTTGTATTTTAGCCCATACTTAGTGAGTTTCATATATGATGGAATGTTAAATACTGTTCCATATAGACACCTATTCCACGTAGATGCATCATCTCACTTCAAATTCTGGCTTTGCTGCAATCCTATTATTCTTGTCAAAACCTTTTACCGTATAGATGGCTCTTAGTGCTACAGGAAGATAAAAAGGATATTCTGCTCATTTCTATTCCCAGACATTTGACTTTTAACATTTGAGAGAGAGGATCGGATTTTCAGCTAAATATAATGAGCTCGTTTAATGATTCTGCGATGACTTATAAAAGATAAGAATCTGTTTGAAGCATTCCTCAACACATACAACTCTTGTGAGAAGAACTCACCAGTGTTTTCAGGAGCTATTATTGAAAGCACACCAAGAAGCATACCGCCAACAAATGTAATCAGTCATTTTCAAATGACAGATCCAAATTCATAGACTCTGTAATTTGGGAGTCTGGGCAGATACCGCTCTCATCCCTCATTCAATACAGTTGTCCTAAGGCCACCACGTGCTAGCTCGGAGAGATTCTTTTTCCACAAGGCTCAATAAGGAGCTTTGTGGCGGTCATTCCAGGAGGTGTTTCCTCTTTGTGGATTATTTCCTATTTCCCTTGGCCTTCAGCTGTACTTGGGCAGTTTAGCTGTGGGAAATGGCACCCTTCTTCTTCTGAACTATTGTGAAATGGTGCTTCAAACTGCTAGGCTTCCCAGACGTGGATTCTTTTAAGTGGTGGGAAAATGACTTCCACACTGGTTGATGTGCTGTTACCACTGTAAGCATGTTTGTCAAGTGATTTGTGATTCTGAAGGGAAGAGAATAGTTCAAATTTAGAGTTCCGCAGGTTCAATTCCCCTTCACAACTTTACTTCCTTTCATCTCTTAACTGCCATATCCCTACAGTGAAACAGGATCTAATATAAATGTTCCTAACTACAGCTTTTGCTTAATGTTTCCTAAGGAAATCTGACTTAATAAGCTGTATTTCATGATAAAACAACAACTGTATCATGTGTTTGGTGCCTTGAAATCTGACTCCCAGTGATGGCATCAAGCTAGGAAACTGAGTATCCTACAAAGGAACTGCATTCTGCATATTAGTCTTCTATTTGCTTTTTCAGTGGCGAGTTCTAGAATACATTTGCAGCATTAAGCCTAGAATCACGGGTTGGACAAAAATTCTTCCACTGCTCTCATCTTGAAAGAATTCACAAGACCAAAGCACAAGGCATAATTTGGAAAGACAAAATCTTAACACGACACAGAAGGAGGAGCTGGTGTGACCGCCACCACTGACAATGACACACATAATGAAGAGAGCAAACAAGGCACACGGCGTTCACTGATCTCACATGGCTACAACAGCAGTGGTAAGCTCCTCCACGCAACACTTCAAGGCCAAGGACAATCCAAGATGAAACAAACTGAAAAGCTCTGGATTCCAAACCAGGCTGCCCTACCAGCCCTCAGCAACTCTGGGCAATCTGAACTTTCTGTTTCTTCACAGCTAAAACGGAAATAATTCCCAACTGAACGTTTTCCAAGCGTGACATGGCAAAACATCTCTGCAGCAGTGCGCCAATATTCCTCCCTCTTTGAGATCTTCCAGTGCTTACAGTGGACCGAGTAACACGAATCAATTTAATGTGCCATTTGTTATGTCATTTTTCAATTAAGAGTTTCTAAGATGTGGTTGAGCAGGGCTACCCGTTAAACTTCAAGCAATAACTACTAAGTTCATTTCACTGTCCGAATGTAAGTCGTGCTTTTGAATAGATCCGGTTTTAGCCTGTGAGCCTTTGGTTCAAAGAGAGGTTGCCATTTTTTATCCAATCAGCAGGATAATTTGCTAATTCCTTCCACAATGTGTATTGTGCTGCTTGGCTGAAATCAGCTCGCATTTCAAATAATCATCCCTCAAGGCCTTCCTCACTTCCCAGTTGTCTGCTCCTACCATAATTCTCCTCCTTTGTTTATTATCAATCTCTGTCATGTACTACATGTCATTCTCCCATTTAATCATGCTCTGATTAAAAGGAGATTAACAGATTCTGCCCTCAGCATTGCTGGATCCCTCCAAGTACTTCTTCATATTGATCCAAAAATCCAATTATCTTCTATAAGATTACACATAGCCAGTAAGGATATAACTAACTGCTGGACAAGAAGCTTGGTTAGAAATTATTAGTTACAATAATTGCATATTTTTTTAATTATAATCCCTTCCTTTTCTTCTTATTTTTTCCCTGTATGTTTTCATTTAGGTGCTTATCTTGATTTGCAGAGGATTTGTTGCAGGATTTCCTCTAAAATATCCCACATGAATTAAGGAGTTACGCAAAGTATCAGTTACATACACTACTACGGAATTTATTACACACATAAGCTTACTTTGCATTCTTCCGGAAGATATATGTGTGAGTTCTTAATCTCCTTAACTATCACAAAATTGATTGCATTTAGGATTTATTACCCTTGAAGCTGAAAAGTTTAGCAAAGAAAGTCCCAGAAATCCAGCTTCCATCATCTGATTGCTCCTCCTTCATTACAACGTCCTGCATCCTTTTTGTGAATAATGAAGAGCAGTCGGGATTTTCTTGGACACTGGGAACAGCAGCCAGCCCCAGGTTGAGTCCACCCAGCGTTCTGCTTCTGCATCTGCTTTCAAAGAGAAAAATCCTAGCACTGATCATAACCACCCTGCTCCTCAGAGCTCCTTCCCGTAAGAAAGGAAGTGAGTTCACTGTGAAGATGATACTGCTCATCTATTTCAGAAGCAAGCAGTACCTTCAGAACAAATTAAATACCTGTTTCCAAGCATATGGTCTAAATTCATCCCTTAGCTTACAGATCTGTGCTATTTAAGTATTGCTGCAGAGAGCTCACCCTGTTTTTGCTTCTCCTGGCTGGCTCTTTATCTTCGTATAGTCAAAGAACATCCTGAGTTAGAAGGAACCCATTAGGGTCACTGAGTCCAACTTCTGTCTCCACACAGGACCACCACCCAAAAATCAGACCGTGTGCCTGACAGCATTGTGCAGACACTTCTCAATGACATTACCCCAGTGATGCTACCCAAAAATCCATTTTGTATCTACACAGGGATTATTAAAACACATTTTTAGTCGCTTGCTCCACCGAATCTATCACCTACTCAAATAAATACCTTCCTACTTGGTAGGCAATTCTATCTGTAACTTCATCTTAAGCATTTATCTCACCTGGACAGGGAAGGTGCTTAATCATCTGGGATAAACTGATGGATATGGAGGACAATATTTAAAGCACCTGGACTACCCCATGCAAATTAAAACAAAAATTAAACCCAGAGAGATTAAATCAGTAATTTAACACTTTGAGAAACAAATGCATCACTTGAAGCCAATTACACCCAACAATAATTATTTCTCCTGCAGTTAGATATCAGCAACATTATATATAGAAGCATTAAGTGCATTTCAGAAGTAATCTTCCTATCCAGAAAGCCCTAATTTTTGATGTGGGAAATTTCCCAGAACTATTAGGCTCATTCAAAAGTAAAGACATTTTCTCCTGCTGAGTATCACAACTAGAATTAGGAACAAATCTTGTGCTGCAAGCTGATTTGGTAATATGTACTTCATAACTACATAATACTACAGCAACACTTGTTCTACTTCATTAGCATTAAGATGTGTTTGAAAAAAAATTATTCTCAAAAGCTCTAAGCATTGCAACCCTAAATTATGTGTTTTCTGTCATTTACTTCGCCCTCTTCATCTTCAAATGAAGTCTGCTCAAAGAGTTCCCCCTTGCAGGGAAACGTTCACTGCAACTGACCTGGCGGCTTTGCACCATCAGTCTGGAGTCAGACAGTTGTCCCCAAGCCAACACTTGTGCAAAGGGGCTGCTCTGCACACCCCAGCACCTTCCCTGCAGATACAGACCTGACATGCATACATAGAGGGCAAGCATGCATGCCACATCAATTTGAAATGAAGCCACTTCAAATAACGTGGTCACTGTTTTCATTCTTCCTACCATCTTAATGTAATAAACCAGTCAAAAACGCATTTTCCACCAATAGGAGATTATGTAATGGATAACCATTAAAGCACTTAAAAAAGCACGCGTTATTAATGATTTAGTCCTTTTAGAAATTGATTGTTGACCGGAGATAGATTCCAGCATTCTTTATTGTGATTACCACACATCATTTAATAGTCTTTCCATGCAAACTCCATGAAATCACAAAAACAGAAAACTTTCCACAAAAATCAGAGTTTTTTCTGTAGATGACAGTTCCTGTAAAACAGCGAGAATAGTGTAAAACAGAGTTAGTGTGTGCACCAGGATCGTAAGAGAGAAGAAAGGTGTTTTCCAGAGTTTAGAATTTTTTTTTATTCCTTAAAGAAAAAAAAAAAAGTTTGTCACAATGTGGAAAAAACTGAGATTTTAGTTTTGCAAAGCTAAATTTGTTTGATTACTCAGAGCTCTCAGGTGACAATGAGAGCAAAAAGAAAACACAATCACCAGAGAAAGTAGAGTATTTCAGGTGGAACAAGTGAAAATTCACATCTGTAAGGGAAATCCTAAAATAATTCACTCTGTAGGATATTTGTTGTTTTCTGTGGGGAAGCCTGAATGATATTTAAAGGGAAAATGCAACAGGACATTATTTCACTATGTGGGAATACAGTGACTTTCAGGAATAAGTCATTCTGTGCTCAGAACACAAGAAGGCCTAGGTAACAGCACCGCAAGCTTCTCAGTGGTACATGTAGAATATATAAATTTCATTTTAATTAGGCTTCACAGTACTGTTATGTAGGACTCACCTCTAGGAATGAGAAGAACCATTAAATCTCCAGCACCCATTCAACCCTTTGGTTCTTACCCACAACTACCAAATAAAGAGGTTGCTATATTGGTTGCTCCACATCAAATGAACTGAAATCAACAGTTCATTTCTAAGGGATAAAGGAAGAAATGCTTGAGTTTAAAATAAGAAAAGTAATGAATATAAGGTTTAGCCCAAGAACCCAAAGACAGAAGATACTCTCCTTTCAGGAGTTCTTTCAAGACTCATTTAAAAGAAACCTCCTCTCTTAGCTGCCTTGTGGTGCACGTGTAAATGCTCAGGATTTAGCATATGACCTCTGTCAGCACTTCAAGACAGCACTTGGACATTTAAATTATTAGCAAATATTATGTTCGTCTACTTTGTCTCATGTAAATGTTAATTAATATAAATTAATCTGTTTTTTGTTGTTTGTTTTTTATTAGAAGACAATTTCAATCGTAATTCTTCATCCAGAACTGAGAGAACCATTCTTTTTTGTTTAATAATGAAGAAAATCAAAGCTTAAAACCAGTTTGCATAACTATGTCTATAATTTATTACTCCTGAGAGAACAAAGATACAAAATACATGTGAAAGCTACACAAAGATTTCTACAAAGTAAAAAGTAGAAAGTGGGAAAAGGGAAAGCTACAGTTCAGTGGTTACATAGAAATGTATGGCATGCATTAAAATACTGTAAATTCATGAAGTTTTTTTTAAGTGCAAATGGTTGGGTTTTTTGTTTGTTGTTTTTTTGTTTTTTTTTTAAACAGTTCTCACTGAAAAATAATGCAAACTGATACCCATGTTGTACACTCATCACATTACCAGAAAGACACCAACACAAATCTATGCAGATACACATCAATATGTCTGAAATACATTTTCTGGTTTCGTATTTGTAGGCACTGTTTACAAGTCTGTTCAATACTCAGCTTCAGAAATTAATACTACTAACAAAGGAGTTTGTTGTTTCAAATATCAAGAGGATGAAATAGTTTGCATTGCCATTTATAAGCATCCAACAATCAAAGAAGTATTTACAAATCATCAGCCGTACAGATAAAGAACAGTATCAAATACTCTGTGTAAAAAGATAAATAATTAAAATGTATATTCCCACATCACAAAGAAATGTGATCATACAAATTATGGCACCATATGTTTGTGAAACATCAAAAATAAATGTAGCACAGATATCTCTTCTTCTATTTTACATTGAAATGTACAGTACAAGGACTGTAAAATGTCAATGGCAAAACACCCATAGTGTTCAAACTCTTGTTTCTGGTAATAGCAGTTGTAACTGGAGTCCAAGTTTATGAAGAAATTTCCTATTTCAGCCTTGGGCTAATATTGCTCTGTGATATTGCTAGACCATGAAACTTACATCCTAAATAGAATTACATATTTTCTTTAAAATAATCTAATAGAAAGAGCTATTTCGTTGTGACTGTTCTGGGGGAAAGTATGACAGACATAACCTAATCCCCTGGGTAGCAAAATATGAGTTTTAAAAAAAGTGTAAGTTTTCTTTCTGTCTAAAAATATTCCATCCTATTAGAGTTGATTTACAAGTAAAGATCTATCTGTTTCAGTTTTTAATCATAGACAATCCTGCAATTTACAAAATGTAATCAGGGATCCTTCCAAAGCACTTAAACTTCCAGACCCTAATCACGTATCTCATAATGACAAATGGATCAGAAAACCTGGAATGCAACAGTGGAACAGTGCTACACAGCTCACAATGCTGATAAACTGTTCTGTATCCCTTGGGTAAAAACAATGTAATTATAGCATACAGAGGTATTTTAAAGGTCTGTTTGCACGTGTCGATTTGTGGCCACGTGCCAATTCCAAACAAATGCACATTTTTAAAGGCAACAGGAAATACTACAGATAGGACAGACTAAGGCAAAGAAAATCTTTCTTGGGAAAAAAAAATAATAAAAATTAAGGTGCAGAGAGATTTTCCCTCTTGTTTTAATAGGTTCAAATACTGATCAGCAGTGCCAAGGAAAAGTAGTTTTACAGAAAAAGAAAAACTATTAAAATCTAGAAATACCTGAATTGGATCTTTGATATCCAGATTTTTCCTGATTACCTGTAAAAGGAGTTGGGGGTGGAAAGTTGGCTTCTGTGAGTTTACTGACGTCCGACGGCTGTGGTGGTGGTGGCGGTGGTAGCAAAGTGCTGTTAGGGCTACTAATATCTCCTTCAGCAACAAGAGTCAAGTCTGCCACATTCTCATCGTCTATCATCTGTATGCCTTCAGCTTGTAATTCTCTTGACTGCCTTTTCCATATTGTTGCCGTGTTTTCATGTGCATGTGGAATCGGAGACAATGTAGTATTAAAAGGAACATTGAAACTCTTCTGACCGTGGAGAGCTATCAAAGCAGCTTTATGTTTATTTTCTGAATAAGACGTTTTCTTAACTGAATTTTCACTGTAGTTTTGCATGGGCTCCTGTTTTCCACTTGGTGATGTACATCCATCCTTTTCATCATTTTTTGAAACTTGCCTGCTGAGGCCTTTAGGGCCTGTTGGTGTAGATGAGGACGGTTCTGGTCCAGAGGGTGGTAAACGAAGAAAGTCAGGAAGAATAAGGTCTTCTTTCCTTAGCAGTCCACGTTGGTCATCTGCTCTGTTACTTTGAGCTTTGGATATGAGTTCAAAAAATTCTATTGGGGAAAAACCCAAAATTGACAAGTTTTTGTCAGAAAGTGAAATGCCATTACAAACGTAAATTTTCAGAACATTTATTTCCCATGAAGATCTTCAATTCTTTCAATGCTGCCTTGAAATAAGATCCTGTGTTAATTAGGAACTTTTTCAATTGCAGCAATGTTCACTAGCATCTCTATAATTAAAACCATCAGGATTGCTATTGTAAGAGTTTCACAGTTTTGAACAGCTGCAATTCACTGAGCCTTGAACACATCTTCTATTTTTATTTCCTATTTTATGCATTTAATAAATCTGTACACATACAGGGTTTTTTTTTTGTTGGGCTTTTTTTCCCCTAATTCTTTTTACCAAACAAGGCTCTGTTCTTAGTACCAGTGGGTTCACGCTTTATGTTCTGGATGGTACGTTACCCATCTTAACTCAAAAATAGCCACCCCATTTGAAAGCTCAGATTCAAAATGTTGTAAACTTCTCTGTTATACTGATTTTTTTTCTCAGTTCAATAATATTTTATCACAGTTTAAATTCAGTTCATGGTACAGCTTTAATTCAGGATGTTATCATCACAGAGCATGATCAGACGATGATTTAAGTAACCCCATTTTACTCTGCAGTGCAATTAATTGGTAGCATGTAGGTAGTCAATAACCATCAAAAGAGCTATTAATAAGAATGATGGGGCAAGGATTTCTATAGAGTTTTTAACACAATTACAAGTGATTTACTGATCATGTCTTTAATGATGCCCAATGCTTTAATAAGTTTCTATATATAAATAACATCCATAGTAAAACATTGTTCTAGAAAGCCTCAAAACTTGGCAACAAGAAACTTATATGTCATAAGCTGAGAATCATAACACTCCTCAAAAAAGAAGCATTGCAACAATAGACAAACTCTTTGGTACCAATCATATAAAAATATTTAACTCTTAATATATAGGTTCTCTGCATATCCTTTTTTTTTTTTTTTTTTTCCCAAGAATAAAGCACTGAGAATATAGAATATTAAAAGATACTTAGAAATGCCATCTCCAACAGATGAATTAAAGTCAACACAGGTTAGAAACACTGTTCAAAGCAAGAGCCATTACAAAAAAAGCACAGACTATTAGTGTTAATCTAGCATAATACAAAGTCACACATTTGCATCTGTATGACCTCATTTATAACCTAATCCTAGTCAGCAGGCTTTGAAATATATGTATAAAAATGCTTTTCTTTTAAAAACATGCTTTGTCGAATGCCGCATCATCTGAATGTAGCCAAGATGGAAGCTTCAAAATGCTTCTTATTGCCAAAGTTTTGCAAAATGGCAGTTATGCATATTAAAACATGCAACATCTCTGAAAAGTCTCATACAAAAACATTCCTTTCTTAAATTTCAAACTTCGTAGGACAGGGTTTATGGGTTTGTTTGTTTTTTCCATTAAAAAACAAAAATAAAATAGTCTACAACATTGTGCAATATTTTCCAAACTTGGACAAATTTCACAAAATTCAAAATAAAATGTGAAAGCCTCGAATTCTGAAGTTTTCAAATTATGTTAATGTTTTACTCAGCCCTAGGAAGAAAAATGAAGATATTAAAATATTGAAAACAAATTAACAAAATAGCAAGCAACAGAAAATAATTTAAAATACACTAATACTTTGTAATAACACTTGTGCTAACAAACATCTATTTTACAGTAGAAGTATCAGTCGCAGCAATTTTTTTCCATTCCAGTCAGTGGATATTTATTCATAGGTGAACATTCATTTGCTTTATAGCTATGCATAACCAGGATTTGGATATGCACATTAGTTAACATTAGCAGTAAATTTTAACATGTAGGCTAAGTATATCCTCTAATTTATTTCTTTTTACTACCCTAGGCAGAGGGTGGTACGTCAACACTTCTACTGCTCCATCGTTTTTATTCCCTTCTCTCCCATGAGCATCTTTCTCTTAGGAGTTCACTTCCAATGATTTCATCAATAACCCCTTCGCCTATTTCTGCTTGTAACTATCTTTTCTGAGCAGTTATTGAATGTCAGCTAAGGTTTTGCTTTTACCGCACAGACATCATCTGACTGTACAGACCTTAGCAAAACATATCAAAAACTGCTACCTGAGTAAGTTAGGGTCCACGCTTCTACAGAATCTTATGTAAAGATGCATAGAACAAGTTTCTACATAGCTTGCAAAGTTGCAAGGGGCACCAAATGGAATATTCAGCTGCAACTGAGTAACTAACTCCTTTTGGATTTACTTGGAATCAGGCATCTTTTAACTCCTGAAAATCCCACTAGGCATTTATGCTTCTCTTCAGGTACTTTATAAACTACAGTATCTGATTTTTAATGTAGTCTTAAAAGTTTACCTTCAGCTTCAGAAACTTTATAAATCAAACAGAATCAAACAAAAATATAAAGCTCATGACTGGTTTTCAAAACGCAGTATTAAACACACAATACGTTTTCCTACACAGACAAAAAATTCTAATTTTTCCAAGATTATTTATGTCATTACATAAGCTATATAAAATTCACATACCCTCTGCTTCATCCAAATTTATTTTCTGACATTTTTTTTTCCCAATCTTTGCAATAGATTCTTCTCTCTTTGACAGCCGGACTTCCCTAGCATTTTTTCCATTTTCGCCTTTCATTTTGATAGAATTAGACTTTCCTAGAGTTCTTCCCTCTCCCTGCATTAGAAGGAAAGTTAAGGTATACTACTTACATTTAGGCTATATCGTTATGTTCATAATATAGTCTAAGCAAACAGAAAGTTATTTTGAAAACACCACCACAATCAATGCTTTAGTTTCATCCTGATTGTTACAAAAACACATTTGCCTTAATACTGGCCAAAGACATATAAATCATATAACATTGCTTAATTAGGAAAAATCACATTACAGAAAGAACCTTTGAATTTCAGAGTGACTCAATCATTTTTAAATACAGATAAACTTATGATGCCAAAATAAATAAATAATACAAATAGAGAAAGCTATTGGATTCATCATGAAGACAGAAGTTCTCCCAGATAAATGCTATAGGCAGTGGAAATATCCCAGATGAATTACAGCTATGCTCTATCTTGTTACACAATTTGGCTGATTGAAAATCATGGATAAATGCAACTTTCAGCATACAGTTCCAGAAGGAAACGAAAGATGAACTGAAGGACAAAAATCATTGCAGAAGACTTACAGTAGATACTTGATTTCTTGAAGTAGTAACAGTTGCACTCTGTTTTACTGATGCACCTTTTTGTTTATCTGTAAACACTAAACATAAACATTGCTTCTATAGCTACAAATTAATAATTTCCCAAAGTAACATTTAAGTGACAATGATGCACAAAACAGACTTTTTGCTTTTCCCAAAGTTATACTCAGAAAATAGCCATCAGAGCTGATAACCCCAACACTTTCAGTCAAAGCCTGCAAAAACCTCCCCCTCCTCTTTAAATATATAAATACTCTGAAGTTTCATTTATATTCTGAATTAACTGTTAACGTGCACTAAGTAGGTTTCAAATCTCAATTTCAAATTCAGTCTCTAAGTGTCAAATTTAGAAAACTCAATTTCAACAAGTTTTTTAAAAAATTATCAGAAAAGACCATTGAAAAGTCACATTCAACATTTTCCAATCATGGCTCCCTATCACTGTTAAATACCACAGAGGGAGCCAAGTACTAGAACAATCCTAATAAAGCCTATGACTTAGGCTTTATAGCAGCTGGCAGCACATAGGATTACAGTTTTGTTTATAATCCCTAAATTAATTATCCTTAAGAGTATTTAGGTTGGTAACTCCTTTTTTATTTCAAAGTGGCAATTGATTTTATTTCCTAAAAAATGACAAACCTGCTATTCCTCAAAAATACCTTCAAATTCATTCTCATAGGTCTTTCTCAAAGAGGTTCTTTGCATTAAGTCAACTTAATTTAGCCACATGTCATTTCACTGCTCAAACTATAGATCCTACATCTATAGAAATGTGTTCTAATGAAAGTAAATCTTTACTCTCAAGACCACTTACATTAAGCTGGCATGTTAATTGTGCCAAAAAAATTGGCAGCTGTTCTGAAGTTGATCAATATATATTTTTCAAATGCTTCTGTCCGTGGAAATAACAAATTATATAATTATCTCCAGAACTAAAAGCTTTAGATCTGAGATGTAGGGTCTGCTACTTCCTTATGCTGAGGAAGGGGCTTATCAAAGCAGTACATACAGCTGCTGCACAAACTGCATCTGTCTTGCTCATACAAAATGTTTATTTTTACTTAATTGCCAAATTCACAGAAGTTATTTGGCTTTTTATTCTCATTAATATGACCATGAACTATGGCCCTAAATGTGTATGTGCAATTATTCAAGTATTACTTGTGCAAAATTTCTTATAGCAATGGTAAAGGGCCTGGTATCAGCAGGTTTATTTGTACTTCAATGTTTAAGAATGGTGTTCCTTTTTTTCTTAAAAAAAAAGAATACATGCTACATGTTACATATGTAAATATAACCACATTTACCTTATCTTTGTGTCAAAAGAAGAAACTAAGCAAGTAGAATTTATTAAACTGACTTGACATCATAAACAAAAGCTTTATAGCACCTTACCTCTACCCTTTGTTGGCTCTTTTTCATCTAGAATTACCCGCTGACCATCCAGATTAGATATAGGGACACCGAGATCAAGTGGTTCCTGCTCACCATTCTAAAGTCGGATCACAGTTTGTATATAAAACAGAAAAAGCTGTTTTCAGAGCAAATTTACACAGCTTGACTTTTTTAAAAAAATGAGCATTTTCTGTTTTTCTGTAACCTCTATAAGTCATCCTTCCATCTTCTAGAAATGTTTATTTCATCTCTGTTCAGTTACTTTGATTACAATGAGTTTAACTCATTTATGGTATTTGGGGAAAAGACAACACAAAGAGACAAAATAATCCAATTTATGAGCACACACAAATAATCCAGGATCATTACTGTATGTGGTTAGCCAATCATTGTGTAGAGGAAATACAAGACCATTTTCTATTCTAAAATAAACATATTTTTGTAATTTTATAACTTCACTAAATGAAATTATCTTTATATCAAAGTGTTCTACAGATATTTGGAAAATACGGTGTGGTTTGGCCACTCCAGAAATGCCACAAAACGTAATTTCATTTCCTGATATTTCATTGTAACAGAATAGAGGAAATGCAAGGTCAGTATTTAGTAGTGGACAAGTTAAGTTAGTCTGCTTTTGCAGAAATATTCTCCATATGGATTTGAAGCAGCTTCTATGATTGCCAGGATATTAGGAATTCACAGGATAACAGCTTTAGCTAATCTCAATCAAATTCCACTGACTAACAAAAGGAAGAGTTGGGCTCTGGAAGAAAAACTATATTCAAGCTCTGCTATTTCAGATGCTGGATTTATTTTGAAGCAGAATATAAAATAGATGCAGACTAAAGCTTTGAGGTAGCTGCTACTAAGCATAATGGTTATGACTATTCTTAATTTTCCATATCAATACAAAGTTATAAGTGCAGATTTTAATGATGCCTAATTACCAGGGCAGAAAAAAAATAATAAAAAAAAAAAAAATCAGGAACTATGACATACTCTTCTCCAGACAGAATATATTATAGCTTGAATTACATCAAAAGATACTTACTAGTCTTGCCACAAGCTCATTAAGATTTAAACCATATTTTGCAACCACAGGCCTTAGGACCTCTGTTACCGGTTTGGTGGGTTTAGCCTTCAAACCAACTGATCGATTAATTGGAACAAGATCCAGCCTGAAACACACCAATTGCCACAGTATGTATGAATTATTCTAATAAAGTGTTAAAAATATACAAAATCCAATTGACAGCAAAGTTGCACTAGTTTATAACTACTAATTGCAGATGGTGCAACTTCATTAGCACAAAAGCTATACAAATAAAATTTCCACTATTTCAGTTTTCAAAGCTGAGTGATAGAATGAAGCAACCTAATGGCATGGTGATCCTTAGACCAACTAAGTACACGCCATGGCACTTTCCTCTGATGTTGCCCCAGCCACTATGGTCCAGTAGTGCTCCAAAGTAACTCCACGCCCACGCTGCAGCCTTGGGTGAAAGAAAAAACATTTCTTCCCACTGTGAGAGTAACTCATAATGTACTATGCCAAGTACCTTAAGCAGTCCATTACTTGAGATAGGCTTGGAAAAATTTTGTTCTTGTTGCTGTTCACATCAGCTCCGGCTCGAGCAGTTAAGGCACTGAGATCATGTAAGTATTTCAATGTCCCTACACTAGACACTGGCAACTAATTTCTGCTTCCATCTATGAGAGCAAAGCAGACTTTTTCAGCATTTAAAACTCATCACGTACTGCTGTAGTCTGTCTGAAGTGCTCCTCTACCCATATTTCTCCCATTGATCCTTACTCTGGTTGCCCACACCTGAACTACCCCTTAGAGGTATCCTAATCTCACCATCACTTGTAGAGAAAGCACTTAAATAGCTCTAAAATTAATGAAGATCAGGGCTTAAACACAGGCATGATGCTGAACAGGCATTTGTGTGCATTCAGAGACCCCACACTAAAAACCTCTCTCCTGCTTAAGTTTCATTGCAATTCAAAGTAAAAATGGACTTACACTTTTATTTAAACAGAAACTCATACTGTGAATTAACTGCAAGACGTTGCAGTTAACCAGATGCTTTCACAAGATTCAGAACAATTCTTTTAGGCATTAACAACTGTTCCATTACAAAGGTAACCAGTGATATCTTTTAACGCACTTACAACAAGTTGGAGTGGAAAATGCCAGAAAAGTTATTTTTGACTCCTACCGAAATAAAGTGCGTTTTTCTAAGCGTAGGTCCCGAGACTCCAGGATGCTGCTGTCTTGGTGCAATACAAGTGGCTACAGGGCACAGGGCAGGAAAAGAAGAAGAAAGAACAAAATCATTTTTTAAATATGCAATACAAAACAGCTATACAAAAAAAAAGTTATCCAGAAAACTCAGAAAATTGCAAGTATAGGTTGCGTGCACACTAGTGGATATTGATTTAAAATATGTTAAAAGATTAATGCGTGTTGTGAGACCATGATCAAATTTCAGCTTCCACTGCCATCAGCAGGTGCTTGGTGTTTTAAAACAAGCTAAAATCCTTCAAATTAAACTATGACACAGGATGATATATTAGAAAATATGGGAAGTTAGCAGTCATTAGAAGATTTAAAAGAATAGGCACCTAACTATGTACATATATCACTCTTTGCCATTGAGTTCATCTAGATTGATCACAGCCATAAATACTAAGTGTTTCATATCCACAGCTCCTCTTGAATGGCCAACCCCCATCAAGGTCAACTGGAGACCTGTTTTACTATGTGAATATTTCTACACACTAACTCTTCCCCCTGGACAAACTACACAGACCTTAATTAGCCTGTTACAATGAAGAAATTACTGTAAGTTCTCTTTTGCTTTCTCTAATGCAGATACCACAACCAAAGTTACTCCAACTGCAGTTTCATAAACAATCTCCTTCTAAAATAGAACTGTCAATGTAAATCTACAGGGAGAATCAGGAAATATGTATTACTATTGAGAGAACAGAGCTTCTTATTAATGGCATAACTATGAAAAAAGCAAGCATGAAAATATGCAGTACCTTATCACCTCCAACTAAAAAAAGGTCCACTGCAGCTATGTTAATGCCATGTTTCTCACAGAGCCCAGACAGCACCTCTTTGATAGAAAATCCAGATTTGACAGCCATTTTGCTGGATGAACCATCTGGAAGGTTTACAGAGCAGTACTTGGGGGATTTCTCTTTATCTGGTACAAATGCAGGCAGTCTAGAGGGTTCAGACTTGACAAGAAAAAGAAAGGAAAGTCAATGACCAATGGAAAAGTTGGGAAGATGTAGAAGCTTTCAGAGTCTCTATAAATCAAACAAACTCAAGTTCATACTTTCAAACATGTTTTGAAATGCTCCAGAATATCATAGTATCAAATGAAAGTACATCCTGAAGGGAAAAAAAGAAACAAAACATTTGATGAAAATAGCACAGCACAAATCTTAATTTGAGAACTGATGATATAGTAGATTGTTGAGTGTGTAAAGGTTACAGGACTCTTGTGGTACAGAGCACAACTCTCAATCAAACAAGTGTAATAACTAAACAAAACCTTATTTAGATTCCTAATAGTTAACTGTCTGTACCCAAGAACCATCCACTGAGGTAAAAATTACTGCTGGCACATTACGAATCAGCACTTAAGTGAGAAGGAACACCTTCAGACATCAGGTTCCTCAAACAAAATCTCTTTTCCTTCACAATCATCTGAATGCTATACATGCAAATGCACCAGATTTAAATATTAAAAAAAAATTAAAGAATCACAATGGTCAATTATACTTTTTTTAATTAAAAAAGGAAAGAAGCACAATGTTACAATTTAGGGGAGAGGACACTGCATTAACCATTATTCTGCAATAACAGAAGAACAATAATGGTATCACGTAATATCAGAGGTATATCTGAAAATTTAACAAAAAGCTCACATATATACCTAAAACCAATACAGAAATACCATTTTCAACATTCTTTTAGGCAATTCATTGTGCTTTTTCTTATTTTTTCCTACTTGCCTATTCCCAATCAAATCCCAATAACTTCGTAACTTAATCAGCTGGAGTGGGAAAGAAAAAATGTAGTGTTGTTCCACTGCAGTTGGAACTTTCTGTTTTTTAAACTAGGATTTCTCTGCAATAGAAATAAACACAACTTTGCCATGCATAGGCAAAACTACATAGTTGCTATAATCTAGTCCGTTCAGCAATTTAGAGTCTACTTATCGTGATTACCAAAAACCTTTTAAAAAAATATATATATATATTTTAATATTATTTCTCCATCTCAACCAAGGCAAAATAAAATCACAATTACAAAATTATGTTCTATTGTTAAATGTTGTATTTCATTCCTTTCACACTATCAACGTAGAATTTGATGGTTAGAAAACTGTCTTCATTGATTACTTCCATACATACTAACACAGAATTGCAAGGTTGAAAATCAAACTCTATCTCTTCTCTCACATTAAAGGAACAAAGTTAAGTCATGATGACAAGAAGAACACACAACTTTAGAAACATAAAAATAAAGGAGGAACAACAGACACACTGTTATTACAGAAATCTGCCTACCACAACTTGAACGCAGGTTAAACAGAGGAAAACACTGCATCATTTAAGGATGCTTTCTCAAAGTGTTACTTAAAGCAAACTACTTTGCACATCTTAGAAAATTAACAATCCACTGTTTTCCCCGTTTCCCACATTATTATTAAGAGCCAGCCATTACCAAGTCAAGACTAGCTGTTGAAGACATGGAGCCTTGGGATTCTCGCCTGTATGATAATCCATTGGACTGAATAGAATCTGTTTGTGGGAAGAATGAACAATCAGTAAAAATGTTCATATTAATTACTTGCTACAATACAGAAAAATCATTGTAGTATATCAGCTTCTTGTGTCAGAGAAATCATTTTTTCACTACAGGAAAAAACCTCAAAGTATTCATACTATAAATGAAACAATATTTGGTCGAGTTACAAAATCAGGTTCATTTGGTTTTGTTTGTTTGTTTTTTATTCCTAAGATATTTTTTTAAGTCTATTATTTTTAAAACTTTTGTAGCTCTGCTTGAAAAAGCAATCAACAGCACAAAGAAGAGCAAAGTATACCGCAAAGCAGACAGTAGCCTCTTGGAAGTAAATAAGATAACGGTTAAATATTTTCATGCTGTTATCTATTTATTTTTGTACCTGCTGTTTTATAAAGTTCATAGCTATATTAGCCACCTTTTGGCCTTCTGATTAAACAGCTTCTTTTCCCTCTGTCACACCTACAGATGTGCTGAGTGAACTCAATATGAGAATTACATCTACTGCTGAAATAACTATGCAACAGTGTGGAATGCAAACACTCACCGTTTTGATAATCACCATTTTCCTTTCTCTTCTGTGATTTTCCCAAACTCTTGCTTCTTGACCAAGAGAAAAACGTCCCCCTCTTTTTCTTCTCAGTATCCTCCTCTCCTGACTCTTCATTTAAGGATCTTCCTGACTTTGATTTACCACTCAGCTATCACCAAAAGACAATTAAATTACTGGCTGGAACACAACTATAAGCATGTTATCTAAAACAAACCTTCCCACACTTCTTCCTAGATGAGCAAATGATGGTCAGGTTAACTGTCACCTCTCCTCCCTTAGTAGCTATGAAACCAAAAGAAAGAAATACACACAATGGACATGTGCTACTATACAGGGACTATAATTGATAGTAAGCGATTTAGAGCTCCTGTAAATATGAAAGAATTCTCCATAGCTTACCATTAACTGTGAAAAAGCCTTTAGCCTTGTTTTTATAACAAAGAATTTCCCTTTAAATATTTCAGAGGTTTTTCCTGGGCTAAGCTCAAACATGAACTGCACTTAAAAATAACGGCAATTTACTGTTTTATATTTACATGTACAATCAAACTATTTATTAGTGTTGAAGAAAACATGAATAATTGCTATTAAGCTAAACTTGTTTTTAACAAGCTACTACTCTGAGATTATTAGACTACTCCTTAAAGCACTACTTTTAAAGGTTGCTCATAGAAATACATAAAAGCAGATGGGCTAATTTGTAGCGATTGACATGAAAAATGATAAGTTACTATTTACCATACAGTTATGTAATACTATGGTGGCATTATCCAGATGAAGAATACAAACTCTAATGTTAGGAAATCAGTGAGAGAATGGGTCTAATTTTTAAGTAAATGAATCTGCTTTACACAGAATCATCTTTTGTTATAAGAAATTCAAAGACCATCTTCTGCAAAAATGAGCTAAATTAGGTTAAGACTTCTCAATTTCTGATAAAATGTCTGCTCTCAGCAAAAGCTGAAATATCTTAATGCCACTAATCAATCAAAATAAGCCTCTCAACTGATGTATGACAATAATCCTAAGTTTTTATTTGTATATAGATTTAAATAATAATATAGATTTCAAATTCTAATCAGGAATTCAACAGCTAAAAATCTGAATCAACGTTATGGATTAAAACAAAGTTGTTTTCTGAGTAGATAAAGATTTTGTAAATTTAATAATTGCCAGCATCATAAGGCAAGCATTGTAATTGGTTTTTATGTATTGTCTTTCAACTTGTTAAAGTACTTGAAAAACAGTATTAAAGAGCATTTCTTTTTCAGATAAAAACAAAATCAAATGTAACCTTTTTCGGTGTTGAGATATTGGACTTCTCTGAACTAATACTGTGTTTAGAAGTGGGGCTGCTGGGAACACGCTGTGGATCAGGAAGAGTCCGACCTTCAACTTCAGCTAGGATGCATTCTTGGTAAAGGGGGGATTTGAGAAAGCGAGTATAGCTATCGAACTTCATCAAGTTAAAAATCTGAAATTGAAATGCAATAGATAACAGTTAGGCAAGCTTAAATGACACATGAAGGAAAAGATGCTATTTTAGCCAACTTCCATAAAATTCAGTACACAAACATAGCAGTAGGCATGATTTTGCTTATAGCCGGTTAAGTACATTGTCCCAATTTAAAAGGAAGTATAATTTGACACATTAAGTACAGGTTCAGACAAATGCCTATTTCCTGACAACACCAACCTCATATCTACCGTCCACTGTATTTATGCCTGCACATTCTATGCAAAGAACACAGCAAGTAGCTACTTGAAATATTTTCAAGAGATATTACATCAGTTCTATAAATGACTTACTAGTTGTTAAATTATACAAGTGCATTTTAAGGCAGCTGTGAATGAGAAAAGTATTTATGGTTTAAGATTCAGAAATACAATATGCTGCAGTATAAAATAGTAACCAATTACAAGATTTACAGGTTCACTACTGACAAAGGAAGGAGTGAAGAGTCCCTTATAGCCCTCTATCTTTGCATCTTCTCTCATGATTAAACTAACTACACGTGATCTGAAAATCCAGTATGAATACCTCATCTTTGGACCTGACTAATTCCCTACAAGAGAATTATACTGGCTATGGCATTCCCAATAGTCTACAGAGAAGTCCATCACTAAGCCACAGCGGGCCTCATTGTAGGCAGAAAGCATTTTTCAGACTGAGACACAACTTTCTCAACAAGCCTCAGCCCAATGCTTCACTGAGAAACAGCATGATAGAACAGAAAGAACTTGATGCTGCAGTGTCACAGAAGCCTACTGCAATCTGTATGCTGGCTTCCAACTTCTGTTCTCACCTTCCCTCATACATTTCCATTCCATCTTAGGTGTTACCTGTTGTCTCTACTGGACCCTCTAACCAACTGCTTTCATATGGAAAGAAAAACTCCTGTAGGGTTACTTTTAACAGTTTAATGGGCTGAAACAGCTCAACACAAAGCCTAATGAGCCCTCAATTCAGTGTCAGTGACCCTTCCCAAGTGACAAACTGCTCACAGAGGGGAACCTCACTATGAAAAACAATCCACAGTTGCACCGGTAAAATGCAAAAGGCAGCAAACCATCTTCAAGCTCAACAAATGACATGGTACACACAACACACACAGCTGCAAAACCAGTGAGTTCTGTTGAATTCAAAGAATATTATTCTATACAGTGTACAGCAGTAAAGAGAATTAATTTTAAGAATTCAGATGTCTCAGTCTCATGGACTCATATATACCCTGCTGTATCAGGGTTATGAGGGAAAAATGGAAACACAGTCTGCATATTCCCATACAGACAGATAAACACAGGATATTATTTTGCAATGTAGCTAAAATCTTGAACTTTAATGGTTTGAGTAATGACTGTTTTATTAATTAATTTAGAGCTGATCATCATCTGTCCTGCACTATGTTGCTGGATCACATTACAACCCTAATTTCCCATGCTTAATCTTATAATCATATTGATTTACACGTGTTGGTGTTTTCTGCTAACACAGAGGATTCTCAATATTAATGTGGCATCACTATTGTGAGCTGAACATTGAAAGTCTGTGGGTGTGTTGCACAAACTAATCATACCTCCAGATCTCAGTTTGCAAGGTAATACCACCCACCACGACCACAAAACCAACATACTGAAACAAAGATATAAAGTCCAGCATGTCGGCCCATCACCCAGCACGTAGCTCAGCAGGGTAGCACATCAGTAACTGGTCTGGCATATTTAGCAGCAAGGCTGCTTAATTAAACTGCAGTAACTCTCACCCTGCTTCACTTCATATGCCAGTGGGATGAACAGGTATGAGGGATTTGATGTGGAAACTACAGATGCACTGACAGTTTAGAGAAGCAGGCCAGGTCCAGGCAGACCACATGGCTGGGATCAGACCCATGGCAGCACTTCATGATAGCATGTTCATCTACCTCCAGTTTAAGCACATAGCATTTTCAGAGGACAAGGAAAACCTGCACCATGTACCACACTCACAAGAACACCATCTGTTTCACCGATCAAATGGGAAAGGAAGAAGAGGTCCACAATGCCAAGATGAGAAGCACTTGATAAAGTGTCTGAGATCATGGCTGGCAGTTCGCACAGAAGTCTCAGACCTTGATAGGTGCACAGGGGGTGGCTGTACATTTCCTTTTATGATAGAAGCTGCCAAAGAAGACTAAGACCTACCCTTCTATCTCCACTTTGCAGATGGAGGAACTTACTACACCCATCTGCTCTTAAATCCAAAAGCATGAAATCCAAGACTGCACTCAGAACAAGATTGTGTTTTGTTTGATTTATACAGTTAAAGCTATCTCCTCGATTCCTACATACCATGATCTCAAAGTTATTTCTACTGCTACATTGTTAGGGTGGGGAGTTTAAATTACTTGGAGAAAAGGAGAAACTCAAATTCTACAGAAAATGTAAAATATATCCTGTTGTTATATAACTGTTCTGAACATCAAGAATTATTTAAAATGTATCCACTTCTGAGGTCTTCAGTTTGAACATCAACATTTTAACAAGCTCTTTGACAGTTCTATTAAAGCACAAGGGAAAGACTCCTTCAGTAAAACAGAGCATATTTTGCAAATCACTTTAACCCAAATTAGATTCTGTTTCTGTACAGAACTGTCCGATACAGAAAAGAATAAGCAACCAGATGCAAATACAACATGGAATGGCATTTCATCACATGGTAGTACTTCGTTGTGCTACATCTTCAGTTATATTTTTTCAGATCTAAATAATGGCAATTTCCTATATAATCACATATGTGCAGAAAAAGTCAAGAAGTGTTCCTTTATGCAGTCTTTTGCTATACTGCTAAAAGAATGTCTATCACCTTGATCTCTCTGCCTTTTTATAAGTATTAAGATATTCAGCATGAGAAAATACTTTTAGACATTTCAAAGCACTTCACATGAAAAGATAACAGACATAAGTGTACAAAAGTTATGCTTTCTGTGGTTACCTGAAGTTGCTGTTCCTTGAACATATCTGGATGTGGAGAATTGAGAATATCATCTGCCAGCTGTGCCTGGCTATCAATATTAACAGGGGTTGTAGCTTTGCTACACAAAAATTTACTGAAGATCTCCCGAGCTCTGTAAGAAAGCTGCAGAAAACAAATGTTATCCATATTAGTTTATATATGATTTTGCAAATGCTTCTTTATACAGCTGGTTTTTACACTGATACATTCTGTCCTAAAGTACAGAGCCATTCCACTTTCATAAAGTATATAAACATTTTTCATTCAGCATCTTTTGTTAGTTTTATTCATATACTTTTTCCTTTAAAATTACAAGAGCTCATCAAATATTCATTAAGCGGTAAAAGCTGCCACCAAAACAAAATTTAGACTATAAAAATAATAAAAGTGCTCCATTAAGAAGAAAATGCTATTTTAAGAAGAATATTAAATGCTATTTAAAGAACACGTTATCTGCTCTGAATGTTTCTAGAATTTCTAGAAGTTAGAAAAATTGTGTATACGTTTCAATATTTACTTTAAAAACGTTAATGCTCTATTTTTATCCTGTTTACTCTGAAAAGCTTTCTGGAAGAAATGAAAAAATCACATTAATCTGGACTCAGGAAAAAAAAAAAAAGTTCTAAGGCAGAAAAAGTAGGGAAAAAAATGACAGTGTCCAGAAAAAAAAAAGCAAAGCAGTACTAGGAAACTAAATCCCTTTTCATGGTGTAAACACATTTTAAACACATTATCTTAGCTAGTAAACACAGTCCAGCTGAAGGAGCACAACAGAGGCTAATTTTCACTTGTCATCATATTAGCTTAACTTGTTCTGCACTCCTTTGCACTGTGTTAGCCAGTTTTCAATATCCAAAATACCTCAGTCTGTTTTTAGAGCTACCTCTGAACTCTACTGAAGCCTAAATACACCCAACACCTCAAACTTGCAACAGCACTCTTAGGAGACTGAGGCTCCAACACCATTTTAGTGAAATCACAGTGCAAAGACCACGCATAATTCTAATAATTTCAATAACACTGAAGAAATATCAGTTTGTAGCAAGCAACACCATGTACTAAAACACACTACTGTCTTACCTCTTTTTTATCATGTGCGGGTACATGATTGAAATATTCACAAGCCTGCCAAAATAAAATATTTTCTTCACTAAATTCCTTCCGCAGAAATTCCTAGGGGGAAAAATAAGCAAATAATTAAGTGCATCATTAAAAAAAAGAAGTTACTTGCAGTTTTGGGCAGTGATAATAATTTAGTATAACAGTCTAGTTATCTTCCAAAGCAAAAAATCAATGCACGCCCAACATACGCTTAGCACTTTTCCTCTCACATTCCTTTCTAAATGTACACAATTGAGAATAACACATCAAGTTACAATCAAATCATTTCCACATACAAAGATGAAGTTTGAAATGTCATGTTAAGTAGCACCTACACTAGTGAATAAACTTTTGAGAACAATTTTAATATTTTAAAACAACTTTAAAATACACTGCAAATCTGATGCCTTTAACTGCGGTTCTAATTCTACAATAGGACAGATAATTATCCAACTGTGTACATAATCAATTCTGTATTCATTATAGCAACTCCGTATATCACATGGTCGCTATAAAAATCTTTCAGCACTTACGTGGCCAGATGGGTTCTCCTTAGAAAAGACTCCCAGTACAACAAACCCTAATCAGCACATTTAATGTTATAGCATCCAAAGGTCCATATAAGGACTGGGATCCCATTCAATTCAAAAAAATGTACAAACAAGAGCTGTCCCTGATTCAAACCTGTATAGCTCAAATCTGTGTCAGCATGTGTTTCTCAAGAGCATTTTACTTGTTAGACAAAAGGTAAAAAAGCTCAAAAAATTAATTTGGCTGTCTGAAAATTACCCAACTTGTTTATGCATTAAAGCTTTAGGTATCAGTGTTCAAATGAAATTTCTAGGTTAGTCCATTTAAGATTCAGGGAGTCCAACCGTGGGAAAACAACTGAGGCAGACCATAATGCAGGGAATCTAAATCCACTACCAGCTTATCAGTTTAAACTGATAAGGACAAGGGGAAACAGTTTTAAGTTGAAAGAGGGAAGATTTAGGTTGGATGTTAGGGGGAAGTTCTTCACTAGAAGAGTGGTGAGGTCCTGGAACAGGCTGCCCAGGGACGCTGTGGATGCCCCATCCCTGGAGGTGTTCAAGGCCAGGTTAGATGGGGCCCTGGGCAACCTGATCTAGTAAACATGGAAGTTTGGTGGCCCTGCCAGGCAGGGGGGTTGGAGCTTCATGATCCTTGAGGTCTCTTCCAACCCGGGTCATTCTGTGATTCTGTGATTTAAACCAGAAGGTCCTGTAATAGCTCATCTGAGACAAAGAAGAAAAAACATCCAGACAGAGTAGTCAGGAGACTTTGCTACATGTAATTACAGATCAGACGATACACTGGAAGGAAGGGAAGCCATCCAGAGAAACAAACGTGTGAGCAGGAACTACAACCCAACTGCTTGCTTCCCCACTCACTGCATTCAGTACAGATCTCTCAGTGAATCTCCTGCTTGCTTTGTTTTTGGCCACGTAACACTGGCAGAGCTGGCTAAAAAACAATTAGGAAGACGGAATGGTGGAACAGTATGTAGCTGTCAAAACATGGCTGGGAAGCTGGAGACTTTGGTTTGAACACTCAAGAAGGGATCTGCAATCAATTCTCTCACTTCCTCAAGGACTGCTCTCATCAGACTATTATGCAAAACGTGAGCATTTGCAAAACATGCAAAATCTCTGCTTCTTAGCAGGTAATTCCTGCTCTGTGACAAAGCTGTCCTCAGGAAAAGCCTAAGCATTCTGAATCTAAATAGACCAAGATGCTTACTATGCAATCATAAATTAAATGCTGATGTTTGAGGTTCTTGAGCACAGATATCTGTATCTTTTGGCTAGATATCGGTGGTTCCCTTCTTGTCCTGTGGCTTTTCTGAACTTGTGAACTTCCTTTTGGAGGAATGTTAACCTACCACATGTAAAGGCATTTCTTTCAGCCACCGTGACTCTCCTTCACATCAGGCTTCATGACATCCGGGTTGCACAATAGCACTCCACAATATCCAGGTTGTAGGTAAACAAGCCTAAGCAATGGCCCCGGATCTCTCCTGAGGCTCAACAAAACAGTGGTGTGCAGAGTAAATTTCAGAATTCCCTAATTGTTCTTTAGACTGAGTATTTTTTTGCCCTGTATAGATGCCTATGCTTTGCAAACATTCAACAGTACTGCCCTGCAAGCTGCAACTTTAACCACTGCCCTTCAGCTTCCTAATTACTTCCTGACACATTTCTAAAGAATTTTAGCAGGAAGATAAGCCTGTCTATCACCTAAAAAATCTTCTACGTGGCTTCCAACATTTCTGCAAGGCTTTCAACATTTCAGTAAGCAAAAGTCAATATGTTATTCACTGTTTGATAACTACTAAACTTGCCTTCATGTCATAAAAAGGCTACATAAAAATAAAGAAATACTAGTGTTATACACAATAGGAAATCTTACTAAAAAATCATATACAGTGCAGAATGTATCCTCGGCTTTTACCTGAAGCTCTGCTATTCAGAAATGTACACAAATACATCTATTTTCAACGACAAATCAGTTTGAATTTAAAAACTGGTCAGATGATAACTATGCAAGTCTCCTATTGCATGTCCGACGTAAGGATAGCATCATGAAATTAAAAAGAATGCAGAAGAATTACTGTTATCAGCAAGTTTGAAAAGCCTCTTAATATGTTTCAAAGCTTACCGAAAAATACTTAACACCAACAGGATCCTGAAGAAGCCGCTCAAATGAAACTGCCCAGCTTGCAACTCTTCTTTCTCGAAGTCGTCGACAGCTCTGTACGCTGGGAAGGCTGGCATTGCTACTGAGACTATTTTCACTGATGCAGTCTTTTAAATCAGCACTATTCAGCTCTATTACAACACAAACAAACAAAAAGAATTGTCAGATTAATATTCACTTCTACTCTCCTCTGTGGCATGGTTTTCTTGATATTATACCTCCTTTGCAATCTCATAGTAAGGCAGTCTTCAAAATGTTCCTCCCTGTTTCTGTGCTCCTAAGGAGCTAACATTCCTGAGTTCACAGACAGCAGTTCTTCCTAATACTATCCAAGGAAGGCAGATCTCTAAGCGCCCACCATTCACCAAATTGGGCAAAAGCCTATCTGATAATAGGAGATAGCAACCTTTCCAACGCTTCTCAATTGGTGGCCAGGGACTTAGTGAAGTGTTTCATAAAATTAAGAAAAGCCTGTTAAAGGCTGAAAATTTAGGAATCAAGTCACCTGAGGAAATTAATACCAGAGGAGAAATCAAACCACAGATACTACATAGACCTGTAATAACTTCATGCACTAAAGCAAAGCAATCTTTGCCCCAGTAAACTGAGTAGTCACACAAGTGACTACTTGCTAACACAGTGGAAAAGTGAAAGAGACAGCTCTTCTACATACAAGAGAGAACTGGATACAACATGATTTTATTCATAAGCTTGTCATTTATATATTTTGTGTCCTTTTACAAACTGCTGATGCTTCCACCTTTCAGTTTACATGAGTGTAAAATCAGTACAGAAGTACTCAGAGTTACTCACTTCATAGAGGTGGTCTGAGTTTTGATTAATTATGGAAACACAACTGAACAATGCCCTGAACAATCCTGCCTGATATAAAATGGACCCTGATCTGCGCAGGACATTGTACCAAAGACACATCAAACAAATTAAACTCTGATAAAGGGCTAAAAGAAAAGTAGCATTTAATTCTTGAAAAATAAGTAGTAATAGATGTGGGAAAATAATATCCTCAAATAAAATAGATGTTGTCCTCAATAATTCTGTACCAAATGGAAAACAATTCCAAAGCTCACTCAAGGGAACTGAATTCACAAGTGCTAAGAAATGGCCTATTCCTTACAGAGACATTTTTTCCCCTGTTAGTCATTCAGATAAAATAAAAGGAGTAATTTAACTCAAATTACTATTTTATAAGATCTCTCAAGAGCTCCTTTCCTGCTGGATATTCAAAATGACTTCACATTTCCAAACTCCATGTTAAGAAACATGGTCATTCGTAAAGACAGATATAAAGACAGAATAAGCTCTGAAACTTCATTTTTAAATGTATTCTGTAGCTCACAAATATTTATTAAGATGTAAAATGTAACTACTACAGTTTTCTGCAAGCAAAGTTTTTAAGAAAAACATAACAAAATGAATTAAATTAGGAAGAAATGAAGGAAAATGTTTAAAAACAACAAAAATAAGACCCAGCAAATAATGCTAAGTTTCCTTATAACAAATATTTATTCACTTTTTCCTGTAAGACATATCAAAGAGCATAATTGAGTCAACTGTTGGCCTCATTAGAGAATACCTGTCACCACAGTGAAGCTATTGTGAAAGAAGCTAATGTGAATCTGAAGAAATTTACGACTAAATTTATTACCTGGGGTATTTTGCTTTAACTCTGCAGGTGGATGTGTTCTATTTTACAGTCCAGGATATAAATAGACACCCACTTCTGGAACAGTTTCAGATGTTACTAAGCCCAGATACTGTCCCACTGCAAGAGTGTTCAATGTCTGGAGATCTCTAGTGATGAATGAGGAACACTTCCTAGGCACTCTCAGGTGAACTCAGAAAGGTAAACTTATCCTGCATACCAAAGTGCTTAAACCTACATGTCTGACATAGGGAAATTAGGGTGTAGCCACAAGAAGTGCTCAATGGCAAGTCACAGGGCCTCAGGACTAGGAGTGACTGCAAAATGGTAGGCCTGGCAGTCACCAGAAGGTCAGCTTCTCCCTCCTCTAAGGGCAGCTGTTCCACAACCCTACGGCAGGGAAGAAGACCAAATTGCAATTACGGTCTGGGTGTTTACACCCTTCCCTGACTGCTAACTACTTCTAATTGCTAGCAGCTGCACGCTCCACTGGGTCAGAGTTGCACTTGCTATAAACTTGTTTCTCATTCCTCTGATATGCTGTCGACTATGGAGATTCCATGAAAACAAGTGAATCAAATAAGGCAGCGTTTTCAACAGCTTTGTGAGGCACAGGCCCTCCAAAGTGGTAAAGCAGTATTAAAGGATTACTCATTCTCAGTAGGATGTTTCTGTTCTGTTGGACTTAATCGAGATAACTCTGGTTTTTCAGACAGCACTACTAACCCTGACGCTTAAAAAGAAAATGCAGTCAGCTTGCTCTAATAATACACACAGATTTCTGCTGGAGTACCTGTTAACACAAAAACAATACAGAACAAGAACATTTCCCAGAAAAAGAGCTGGTTATTCTTGTTTCTTTAACTACATATCTCAATGGCTGGAATATAAACCATTACAGCACAGTGCAGGCAAGCTGGTGTATAATTTAGAATCAGAGGGGAAAAAAAAAGGGCAGTTGGGGAACACATCACAGACGATAACACTGGTACGTAATCTATCCAGGGGCATATAAACTGTACTCCAGCTTCTCTCCCCTTGCAGAGGAATGTTTCCCATGTAAGCCTTCAGCATCAGGTTTCCTGACTCACAGCTCCTGTATTTCTAGCTACACGCAGCCCTCCTCGGTACAGAGCAATAGTGACACTTTCTAACTGAACCCTGTATTTCCCTTAGTGATCCAAAAGTCCCAATTCCTCAAGCTCAAGCACTCTAATGACACAGCTGTGCAAAGCAGCCTACTCCTCCTTGTAAGGTCTTTTAAAAAGAAGGATTTGCTATTGGGAATATCAGGATACCAGAGGAGGCTGCTGTGAAAACCTTTACTTAGGAGCATGGAAGGCAGCACAGAGCAGTGAGAACTTCCCAACACCGACCTACCACCTGGGAAAGAAGGCTGCTTATTTAGTCATCCTGAACCCAGGGGATCTAATTTTCTTCCTGTCCTCTCCATGAATGTCTGAATCTAGCAAGGAAGAACCACTCTCTGTGCAAACCCAGTTTCATTTATTATCTTCATCAAACACAGAATAGAACTGAGACAGGTTGCTTTCTGAAATGCACACACAGACTATCTCTAACACCCTGCATGTTTACACGAGTTGTGGTTTTATTTAATTTACCAAAAGAAAAGAAAAAAAAAAGAAAAGAAAGGAAAAGAAAAGAAAAAAGAAAACAAGCAAAAAAATAGTATTATGTAAGAAAATGCACATATTTCATCAACCAAGATCTTCAAAGTATTCCGGGTAAGATGGCTCTGAAAGTTTTGACCTAAGTAATATTAGCACTAAGAAAGAATGCAGCTGAGGATAATTTTGTAAGGTCTGTTTGTATATTTTAACCTACAAACACTGTTAAAAAATGTATCGCTTATTTTGTGAGCAGCTCCGCATACTTCTTGTAATCATCTGAACACATACATTCATTCAATTAAAATATTCCAGTTAATCACTAAGTACATTACCTGGATAAAGCTGATAGGAACCACAGTGGTGCCACCTAATCAAATACTTCAAGGCATTCAGTGCAAGCCATCTTTCTGAATCCATACCAAGTTCAACTGTAATGTCCCGGAGCCCATTGGGTGAAGGTTGCTCTTATTGTCCAGCACATTGTTCCTCTGCAGCTTTGGGATAACGGAAGCTAACACGTTCTTCCCAGCAATTCCCGGCAGCTTTTTACACCATTCGAAACAAATTGATTCTTTGCCCTCATGGCTTCAAGCAGAGGAAACCAATAGTATACTTAACACTAAGCACTATAAAATGCTGCATAAATAATTTAAAGAAAGGACCTTTTGCCACTGCTGCTAAAGGAACTTGAATTATTTATGCTGCTGTGGAACACAGCTACAGCATGCACTGCCACTGTGACTGAAAAATAAGTCATATACCTATGGGAGGAAACAATGCTTCTGTACCTACAGTGTAAGCTGCAGTGGTTTGTTTCGTTTTGGATTTTACTGTGGATTTTTTTTGTGCTAGCTCCTTTAGTTACTCTTTAAAACGCAGTTTTGCATTATTTAATTATTCTACACACCAGTTAACTTTCAAAAATGCTTCAGGAACTCCTCCTTGCTAAAATTCTTTCCAGACGATGAATACTGAAAACAAAAATTAGTTGATCATAGAGCAAAGTGGTACCTTAGTACAAAGACATGCCTATAGTATCTGATATGCTTAGGCATATGGAAATAATAGACTTCAGCATCATGGAACTGATCTCTGTAGGTAATAGCAGGTAGAAGAATTTACTTAGAGATTCTTAATAGAGCCATGAAGATACCACCTGTCTGTCTGGGAGATGAATGGTGAGGTACTTTTATTATAAGTCCTCTGACCTTAAGGTTTGCCTTTGTAAAGTGCTGTGTAGGTAACAATAGTGAAAGCCAGAAATTAGCTGTGAACTAACAACCACATCTGAGATGACACAACTCTTAAAACATCAGCCACAGCCTGTATCCTGCATCATTATGCTCCTTTCCTACAGCAGGAGCAATGTGGACAGTTTCCAAGTAGGGAAGTAGGAGAAATGTGCTAATTACATGTAGTAATATAAAATGGTTTCTGCCCTTCCTAAAGTATAGCTGCTGTAACTGATCTACAGTGGAAATGCAGGTGCTGAATTGTCTGCAATTCATTAAGCAAGTCACTTACAATTAAGAGCTGTGGCTGGTCAGCGTCTCAGGATGTACCACGAATTCAAGGAACTAGACCTTTTAAACATTACCTATTTTCAAAGCCCAAGTGCACAGTTTAGGCTAACAACAACATCCCAGCCTTGTATAAGCTGAGTTACTATATAAAATAAACTTTCCAAGAGGTAGATGGTTTCCAGTGCCTGTCTCTAATGTAATAAAATCCATGAGGCTTAATTGCCTTTGGAAAGAAAACATAAAGAGAGGTGTAATGCCTCCTGTTATACCAAAAGGGGGCATATAAACAATGATTATTATTTTTTAAACATAACTTTCCCTTCCCAAGCTAAAGCTTAACAACAGTATTTATACTGTAGGTATGTACAAACACCACTAGTCTAGGAAGGGAAGTATGCGCTGCTGCACTCATGGTACTCAAGGTTTCACAAGTGAAAAATCCTCTAATCCAGATGTGCTCCAAAATGTGTAAATCTGTGCGCCTATTAATGAATTTGTAATTGGAGAAGATGGGAGAACTCTACAGTGACATTCCCAATAAAAGTGAAGGCCTGAAAATGTAACTCAGACATGAACCAGAGCATTTTGGTTCTCATTCTTCCAACCTGCTTTCTTGCTTTCCTTTTAGTGATGTCAAAGAATTCCAAACATAATCAAATGTATGTGAGTTTCCTCGCATGGTCAATTCAACCAACTCCTGCCATGCACTCTAAACTACACATCCCTACTCCATGAAGAAGCATACTTCAACTGTTTCAATTAACTTCAAAGATTCAGAAAGATCATCTTCTGTTTAACAAAGAGTGGCCATTCCTTTAAAGCATTAAAGTCATTTCAAAATCAAAACACACAAGCTTAGGTGACGCAAAGAGGAGTTTACTTAGAAGTTCTCTAGGACTTTATGCTCTGATCTTAGAAATATCATATTACTTACCCTCTTCTTATAATACATCACACTGCAAAGAAATTTCAGTCTCAATGCATGTACCAGCACAGCTTACAATTTAGTAGCTAAAGCATCTCTCCAACAGACTATGTAAAGGACAATAAAATACAAAGATTTTATCTAGGGTCCAATTATGTGAGAGAATGTTAGCTCTGCCTCTTTATCACTATGAATTAAGAATCCTAATTATAATAAGAGTGTGCATATATAGAGATATCTGCCATGAAGAAAAACTATTCAAATAAATCAGTGAAAGTATGTAACCATAACCTTGCAACATTTTCACTGGCACAGCTCCCAAAGCAGTCACAGAGCACTACACTGCTCTGGCATCTTGTAATTTATCGCCTTATTTACCACATGCTTTGTTGCTTAATATGGAAAACTTGTTTCATTTTCATTATAGAAGTAAAAAAAAGCTTCAGCTTACCTCCATCAGAGACAGTTGCTGACTGTAATAAGAAAGAGAAAAATAAGCGTTACTTAAATTTCATTATATGTATTAGAAATCTCTAAGTTTCATATATTATTTGAAGTGTTATCATTCTATTAACAGCAGACAATGTGAGCGGATAGAAACCTAAAGATACCAGCTGTTACCTTCTCACAGGCATTTCTTCCTCATCATGAGAATCACCCCAGGCCTTTAAACAACTGTCCTGGAACTTGATCCCACAAATATTTACTTAACAACATAAATTTCAACATCCTTTTCAGGTGAATCAGGTCCATTGGTCAGTATAGAGGAAAAAACAGACACCTTCCAAGTGACCCACAAAGACTTTAAATGAAAACTTGACTGTGCTATATGGAAATATTTGGAATGAAAATTTCAGATATTTTGGCAATCAAAGATTGAAAACTTCCCCTACTGATGACTTTTGACTTCCAGAGAACCAAAAGGAGGTAAGAGTGGTTCCAGGAAGACCAGACTGTGGTAGAATTCCTCATCATCTCTAATAGTAATTCTGGAATCTTCAAAGTCCAAATTGATCTGTAATTGGCATCACTGCTACATTGCTAGTTGAGCTAAACACAAATCCATCTTAAAAAGACAGTTCTTGTTAAATTACACAGAAATGCTTCTGATTCTGTGAAGCATAAGATTATAAAGGTACATCCAGATATCTAAAAAGCACTCGTGTTTTGGGTACATCCTTGCAAACATATGAGACATTCAGAAGCTGTAACTTAATTCATGTTTGTAATCTAGAAAATTTAACTTACATTACTGGATTCTATTATAAATATGACTGCTTCTATCCATATACTTTACAGAATAGCTGAGGAACAAAATATTACATTGTTTTTTCTCGAGCAATGAAGAAAAGGATGACTTAAGGTAAAGCAGTAGTATCACTTTGCAGACAAGACCAGAATAAAACCTTTCAAAATATGCATGTTTTAGAAATGGTTATTCACTTTGGCAGCTTCCATGAATGTAGATGAAGACATCAATGTGATTCTCCCTCATGTTTGTGAAAGGTAAAACGTAACATTAATTGGGTTCTCATTATAGTAAAGAGAATATTTACACTGCTTTCAGAAGTGAGTGCTTTAGTACAAATACTCAAAAATTACAGAAATTGTACCACTTAATTAAGTTCTATGGACAACGAGATGACAGAAATTTATCTCAGTCTGTTTGGCCTAATTTAAGGCTCTGAGCCTCCTGCACAGCATGGGCTGGCTGTAGTGTTTTGAGATGTTTATTTTAAATTGCATGAATCAATATCTTAAAATCTCTCATAGCAGGGACTTATTAATACTCAAAAAAATTGCACCTACAGGAATAACAGAATTTCTTCCCTAAACATCAACTACCTTTTTTCTGTGCTAATAAGACTGTTTGTATTCCCTTTGGCTCTGATATATACCAAATGCATTGCAGTTTTCTTAAGTAATATGCCCCTAGGATTATCCAGCAATTCTCAATCGTTATAACATTACTTTTTTGATCAAGGAAAAAGAATTGCTATAAGAACGTTTCTTTATATTCATCTGTGTATCTGAAATAAATTCAGCTAATTTAACAAAAATAGCTGGAAAACTTCATACTTAGTTTGGATACTCAGAAATCTCAATTTAAAAATGTCAGAAACCACATACTGTTATAGTAGTCAAAGCAGTTCCTCTCCTCAACTGTTCAGCTGGAACTTGTTGAGATTTGTTCACAGGTTTAAGTTGCAAGACCAGATTTTTTTTTAAATACTATGATGATCTCATTTGAACAATTCATTATCTGTTGGGGGTTGGTTTTCAGTCTTCAGTGTTAGTGCTTACCAGGCTCGTCAGGGCAAAATTTCACCTACTATAGATAAGAAAGCTAGTTTTTGGATGAAATCTAACACTTACCTATTAAGAACTACCTACTACAGCTTTTAAGAAGCAACAGAATTATATGGTTCATGTATATCACCATTTCTGAAAGATGAGGAAAGACAGGGTGTGTAAAGATATGTGACAGTAAAGGGACGTTAGGAAGGTTTAAAAATAAAAGTCTTTTGTCTCTAATGACAGGACATACCTGTATACATTTTGTCAATGTACATCTGAACTATCACTCAGAGATAAAATCTGAATTGTAATCAACCCTCAAATCTCTCACAACCAGATAGGAACTGAAATTAGTGCTTTGAAGTGTCAGATTGGTTCAGGAAAAAGCCCATGGTATATCCCAATGGTATGTGGCAGGAGTCTAGTTACCAAAATTCAAAAACTAAGATTAGGAGAAATAAATATCTTTCAGTATCTCTCCTGCCAGAAGCTGTGCTTGCTCATCCAGCTGGACGAGCAGCTGAGGTGTACAGACACCAAAGATGGAGGATGTGAACTCTCCCCTAGACTTCAGGGCAAGGTCTTTATCCCTGTGATCCAAGTGAGGAGCTCCATGCCAGGGCAACAAGCTGAGCAACAGCTTCCCAAGCAGTTGCCATACATTACAGAAGATGCTTTAGGTCTCTGAAATTGGCAGATGTTTCAGCATATGTTAGTATAAACTTCTGATTAAGAAAAAAGCATGGAAAATTTCTCTTTGTATCACCTCTCTTTGGTAGGTGGAAAAACCAGAAGGGCCCATGAGGTTTTTAATGTCATGTTCAGGATCTGCTTGCAATACGTCTGAAGGAGGATTAGCTTATAATAATTAGCAGGGTGAAGACAACCTGCTATCTCGCGCCCACAACAGGGAAGAAATGCAGAGAGGGCATAAAGGAGAAAGCAATTTTAAAGGCTGATGCAGCCTGTAGCTTTCATGGTCTGCAGCCTGCCAGATGGGTGCACCGCTGTGTAATGGCAGTTTGATGGCATCTGTCCCTTGGCACAAACTCTCATCCAGGGAATCCCACAGAAATCCAAGCACCATCCCCTTTTACATGGATTAGGTAATTAATTAATTACCGTCCAAGTCTGCCACAAAACCATGGCATAGAAAAGCAAAGAATACTATTTCCATGTCTCAGACACTACTTAGAACAAATAAACCTGTGTGCAAATATTCTGCAGGTAACTCAACACCAAATGTCCTTTTTCACCTTCTCAAGATTTGTCACTCCAGTCATCAGTCATGCTCAAGTGCTCCACAAGAACAAAGGGAATGATGAGGGTACTGGGAGGGGTGACACATCCTAGGAAATGCCAGGCCTTTAACAATAAAATGGAGCAATATGAAATCATCTCTTTTAATAGAATGTGAGTGAGTACCTTCCTCATATATTTCAAACTATTCCTGAGATGCATAGGGATGAAATCTACAAACAGGGTGAAAAAAATAAGGTTTTCTTCTACTACAGCAATGACAAAATCACAGACCAAACAGAAATATCTATTTCTTTCCTGAGTACCCAGATTCAAAGAAAAGAGGATTAAAAGTGATCTCTCTTTGCCCTTCCTACAGCACTCTTACCTCCAATACAGGCAGTGGCATCTTGCAGCATTCAGAGAGTTCCCTGCCTGCTGCATTTGGAGTCTGTGAGACTTGCTGATTACAGCATTACACTTGCAATCCTTTCCCAAGCCCCCTGTAATTTAGCCTTTCAGCTCAGAATAGCTTACCTAGCTCCACCAACCTTATAAACCGATTTTCTTACATGAGATCAAAACACAAAATAAGTTTGGGAAACTCGTTGTGCTCTTTAGGAGATGAAGCACTGAAGGTTTACAGACTCTGCAGCAGCAGCCAACTTTCAAACACTTTGTCGCTTAGTTCTGGAGAGCCTATCACTCAGCCAGCTGCCTGCTTGCATCCAGCTTGGGTCAAACCCCTCATTAAATCACCCAAGGCAACTTCTCTTTCTGCCAAGTAAGGAATTACAAGCTGGTTCCTAGATCTTAAGGCATAGTACTCCAGGACTTACACTGCATATGTGTATTTTTATCCTTTTAAATGCATTATAGTATTAACATTGTGCAGATGCCACGACCTCTCATGATCTCTGGGAGGGGAATCATGCCTCAAAATACAGTTAACACTGCCCTAATGTTTGAAATAAAAAACAAAGCCATACTACTTACTCATACATTTTCCATCCAATTAGTATCTCACATATATATCTTACCTAAACATTGTGCAATATCATTTTTATCCACAGATGAAAATGTTACTGCAATTAATTTAATGACACAGAATTTTACTAAAATGAAACCCCTTCACAGTGTCTCTTGAAGGAGAAGTCTTATATAATTTGTCTTTTCAATTGTCTTTCATGAAAGAAGGGCATTTATAATAGCTAATAGAAAAGTATTACAGATGTAAGAATTCTCAAGGAGAAAAAAAAATACGACTGCGCATTTGGATCTTTAGAAACAATATCTGAACAGTAAATGATGTGACATTAGGAATTCCTTTAGGAAAAAAATATTCAACTTCTCTACCCCAAACCAAGCCAATCTTATCACATATAAACACGGTGGCTTAAATGCCAATCCATCCTTAAAAGTATTTTGATGAAGATATAAACATATTAGCAATTTTACCTACACATATAATACTGACATAATGGCACAGAAAGCATGCACAAAACACACTGCACAGAATTTAAAAGAACAGGCAAAGATTTTAAACTTATTGATCTTTCAGCTTTAGACGTCCTGGGCACAGCTCATAAATACACCTCCAAATGCGACTGTTAGCTCGTACAGTAAGGTTCCCTTTGCTCTTCTATGACAATAAAATCAAATGTCTGCATTTAGGAAGGAAATTTAACTCCAGTACTTTAAAGTAACAAAGCTGTAAGGCAAAGCAAAAAGCATTCTGGAGCTGATAACATTCTTCTCTGTTTTCTTGCCAATAACAATAGCTTCTTCTAATTTCTCACTGCAACGATGCCTTGCCTTAGCTAAATATAATTCGTATCACTTACCCGCTCTTCATAAGAAACAGCAGTTATTTTTCCTAACAGAACTCTTCCTAAATTCATCTTCACTTAATAATGAAAAAGCATTTCCTTAGCAAATCGGCTTTGCAAAGATTAAACTAAAAAATTCAGCCCTATTCCATGCCTGTACACGCCAGTAAAGTTTAAAGGCATTTCGTATGAAGTTCTATTTTACTCCCTTTATGTTACCCATAGCAACAGGCCAATGCAGGAAGCTGTGGTTCGTCAGGGATTCAGATTAGATCTCAATTATCTCTCCCCAGAAAAGCTAGATCGGTTTATATAAATCAAGACAATTGTATTTTAAAGCGTTTCCTATAAGCTGAACGTGCGATGGTCCTGTGCTCAGTAAAACAGATTGCCAAAGCAGCTTCCAGCAAAACATCGGTTAATCGCCATAACGTTCGTTATAGAAACATTTACATCGTAAACCCCTATTTTCAGAGGTTTACATCATGCAAGCCAGATTAAAGTAAGACCTTGAACGGTCTCTTCTGCTCAGTTTTTTAGCAGTTAACACTGTAAATCGCAGGTAAAAATCCACAGCACAAAGAAACTTGGCATACTCAGCTAAAGCTATGTGCAGCCTCTTGTCTCTAAAGACAAAATCCTCCTCGCAGAAACCAACTGATATTTTCCCTTCCCTCTTTGCTACCCCAGCCTGCGCTTTCCTGATGTCAAGGCAGCTCTGTGCACAGCACCCTAGGAACAGAGAGCAAAATCAGCTGCTTGTCATGCAAGAGGGAAGTGCTCTTCACTTGCCTGTGGTAGCCGTGGCTTCAAGAGTCTGTATATGGAAAGAGCAGAATGTCATGAAGTTTGCTGCTGATCTCAAGTAAATAGTGGTAGTACCTGAAGCATTCCGTTTTGTTACTTCTGAAGCAACCGGACTATTAGTTTTGCTAAAAATAAACACCAGAATTACAAATTGAAAATAATTAGTGAGCATTTTGACTATTTTTATGCTTCAGGGACGTCCTGACAGGATGGATAAGCAGTAAAAGAGTGACCTCTTCCCTTTGCATTGCAGCATGTGGAATTCCCCACATCCATCTAGTTCCGATTTCCCCCAATCTACAGCTCACTCTGAAAGTATTACCTCCTATTTATTCCCCTGAAAACTGCAGGAGCTATAAAGAGCACAATAACACGTTTGGATAGAGCCAATTCTCAGCTACAAAACACACTTTTTCTCAACACAGTCACTACCATTAGCTAGGAATTTTCACTGGTGATGATTAAGAGCACAATGCACCCATATTAGTCTGTACCAGCGGAGCTGACCACTGTAGCCACTGCTGAAACACATCACCCACCACCTCACATCCACTGTTTGGTCTCCAGAAATGCTCAGTAAGTGCATATGAGTACCAATGGGTACCATTTTTTTTTGCATGGACTAACTCAGTCCCACACCTTTCTCTCATATACACTCCCATGTCAGATGTCATCTTGTCAGTGTGCCCCTCTGCTGCCATCTGTCACGCAACAACAACATGTTGCTGTGAATACTGGTGGGAAGGTCCAACCTCTACTGCCATCCTATCAACATCTACCTCTGACATCACGAGCAACCATCATAAAATAGGAGGCATTACTTCTGGAGCAGCCTTAATATAAATTAACTAGGAAGGTGGAAAATTTTACCCTGAACTGATACAGAGAGAGGCAAAAAGAAGTTCACAGCCCTTATTCAAGTTCTCACAGAAAGACAATGAGACAAAATAAGAAGTGTTTAAAATTATATTTTTATAAAGAAAACAGGCCAAATTGAGCTGTTTAAAGGCTGCATGTTGCTTGACACTAAACCAAGTAGGCTGGAGAGTGCGTTTGCATTGTCAATACCTTCAACACACTGGATTGGCATTACAAATAGGCAGTGAGCACCTGCATTGTAGTCCTTACAAGAGATAAGTAAAAACACAAAGGGGTCAGAAAGGCCTGGAGGGCTGTCCTGGGAACAGCCCTTTGGGGCACCAGGAACAGGACTTTAATGGTCGGTGTTTAGTTAACAATATAACTAAGTGCTATAGGAATCCCCTACAAAACCCAAATGTCGCAGTACATTTTTGCCAAGTGTTGTTCTTACCACAAGCAATTGGATGCAGCATCAAGGTCAGCATTGCACCAGGGTCAGCACTGCACCAGAGCCCCATGGTGGCACAGGGCTGGGAGCACTGTGTGTGGGCAATGCTCTGTACATCCTCTGCTCCTGCACTTGGTGCACAAAGCCAATAATCCCTCCGTTTACACAGACCTCTACAGTTGTTGATTTTATTTCCCTGAACTGAGCACACTGCATGTCCACATTTTTCCATGCAGTGACTCTACTAGCGCTGAAGATAAACTCTGCCAATTAGATGACATCAGTTAATGATAATGGCAATGAAATGCTATGTGAATCTGAAAGCCCTTGGAAAGAAAAAGAAAAAAAAAAAAAAGGCTTTTACCTCTATATTTTCATAGATTATTTTTGTAGCTGCCAGATTGAAAACCAAGCAGACAACTTCAAGTTCAAAGGTCCAAACCAGAAGGAATTCTAATTTGCAAAGCTATTAATGGGAAGTGTTAAATGATGGCAGAATAGCTTTAAAAAACCTATTCAGAGATACCGAAGGCGACATTTGTAAACCCACACCCATCTGTTTAGAAGCAAAACTGTGGGAAGGGGTAGCAGCCCCAGATATGGCTGATCTGTTCTTATCTTCCACTTTCTGCTCTTATTTTCTTTTGTGCTCTTATTTTCCCAGAAGAAAAGGCTCAAGAGAAAGACAGAATGGCAGGAAGCCTGGATAAGTTTTAACTTGTCAAAAGATGAATAGGATTTAATATACCCATTACTTCTAAAAGGAAAAACACAAACACACACAAATACAAGGCAAGTAGACAGAGGTAATCCTCTGGATGAACTCTTGGTAACACCAATTCCTACAGTATATCTAACATTGGCTGAATGATCCTCAAACATCTTAACTCTCATCAAATATTTCTTTTGGGTTTGTTTGTTTTTTGTCCCATGATGAATAAAGTAGCAACTACTTGCATGAAAACCCAGGCATGATGATGAAACAGATGTTTCTCTAATTCTCCAGAATTTCTATAATTTGTCCAGATGTATTTTTGCAGAGGATTTGTCAGCTACTCAGCAGTAAACAGACCATATAAGTGCTACTAATTAAAACTGGGAAGATTCTCATGTTTACAAGAATGTGTTTTCCTTCTATCAATTTTATTTCGTATTCCAGGATTATATTAGGAAAAAACATCTTCGAACTATTCGGAATGTGTTCATTTATAAATAACTGAAATAGAAGCAAGGCTTCCAATAACGCAATAAAATCAGTACAGACTGGATACAAACGGCTGTCCCGAGCGCCCCCTGCTGTCCGATGCTGCTCCGAGACTGATGTGCACATCTCAAACTGTTCGGCACGATTTGCCATCCCAAAATCTCCAGTAAAAACAACGATCTGGTTCTACGAGTTGTATTTGAAACTTTGAAATACGATTTTGCAGATCCTGACTGCGAACTGATAATAAAACGTGCATTTTTCCACACACAAACATTTCTTTCCTTCTCTTCAACGACAGTTTAAGACATCTTTATTTCCTCCACTAAAACAAACACGCATAACTTGAGCAGCCAGATGGAAGATGAACTGCAGCCTAATAGTAAATTAAAGTTAAATCACATAATAAGGAGGATATGATTAAGTGATAGATCACTAAGACACATTAAGTCGCTTCTCAATTTCCTCCTACTACAGATGGAGCCTCGAAGAGTCAATGCATTTGGGGAAAATCAGTGCAAAACCAAACAGGCAAACTATTTATTTTTAAGTAAGCAGTGCATACACATCTTTCATATTATATCTGGGACTGCAACTCACAAAATATGTGTTTTTTTGAGCAATAAAAAGATAAAACTGAGCTGGAGGGTCTACAACTCAAAAAATCTCTATTCGATATATACTTTTCATTTACTTTAATAGCTCGTACCATCTGGATTCTGATTTATTGGATAAAAATCCAGCTGGAAGAGAAATCAGTTTAGCTGCAGATCTTAAAAAGCCACTGTAACAATGAGAAGGTAACTTAGAACTCTCACATGACATTCTTACTTTCTGGAAACACATGCAGAAACATAGTGAAAATGAAACAATTAAAAACTTAATTAAAGAAATATCTGAATACACAGTATATTCACTCCACATTGTAAACATCATATAACATCACGGCTATACGGACGGTATATTCTTAATTTCATAAGAGAGGTTATATAGGAAGTTAACTTAAACACTAATACTTACAAACTTTGTCTCTTTAAAAACTCATTGACTCCTTAGAAGCATTATTTATCGTATTTCACTGCAAGATTTCTTAGCTCAGAAGGCTACTCACTAAACCATATTCCTGCTTTCTGTTCTCTTTAGACAAACAAAACTTTATACTTACAGACACTTGACTATCAGTAAAAGTTTTCTCCATGTATAAATAGTTTAATAGTTCATCGTTAAGAAACAGTCCCTTTAACTTTATTATTAAGCTCTTTCTGAACACATATTTACTTCTTCCAGAGTCCAGTAAAAAAATGAGGCTTCTCTGCGTGTTGCCCTATCAACACCTCTCCCATTCTCCTCCTCCCCAGCTCATTCTCCGCCCTCAGCACGAGTTCTGTATCTTCTCATCAAGAAGCACAGGCAGCTTTTAGCATGTTGTCTAGGCAGGTCCTATGGAACAAGAAAGCTTCTTGAAAGGCATCAGCGTGCTGCTGAGGAGACTGCTAATGGAAAATACATTCAGAAAAGGCCTACAGGATTCGGTCCTTAACATTTGCCCAAACTTGTTTAAGCACTGAGTCAACTTCATTTTCGTCTCCAAATTACCTTCAGTTTAAATACATTCCCCTTTGATGAGTAAATTTTCCAAATGAACTGAATGAATCAATCCCTATTAAAAACACACTAAATATCATCTAAAATTATTTTTTTTCTCTCAAAGAAGAACAGTTAAACTTGTAAGACATGCAGCAATTTTCTTCCAGTTGCCGGCATGTAAGTGCATGTCTCCGTATGATTACAATCGCATGTATGCACATTATGCAATCTATCTCATCCTACCCGAGTGCTCCATGTTCCTCTGAGTAAGCAGGGCACTGCCAGATACACGGCTCTCCTTCTGAACAAAACACAATCCTCATCCTCTTCAATACCACACCTACCCTCCAGACATGCCAGCAATAACTGCGTGTCTTCAAAAAGAACTGCACACACTTTCCGTCCAACAGGTCATGCTTAAATACCACTCTGTTAGAGTACCATGACCTAAACTGAAGTAGAAGTTGGGATTTTTATATATTTATTTATTTTATGAGCATCAAAAGAACAGATTAAACGTTTTGATGACCTGATATTAAGTAAAGATCAGCAGCTCATCTGGAAGGAGCTCCACAGACGATTCCTTTTCTTTAAACTTCACTGGACTGAGGAATCCATGAGAACAGTGGAAATTAGCCAAAATCCCAGCAGTTTAAGCAAGAAATGCAGTCAGAATCAATTCACAGAATGGTACAGTACTCTCACTTGCACCGTATCTATTCTGTTGACTGTATTCTGGAAATGCCAATTCAGTTCGTTCCATAAGACCTTAACTCATTCAGTAACACTAACCAAGCTTCAGAGAGCAAAAATCATTCCTCATCCTCATTAGCACTGACGTGACAGTGACACAGCAGAGGAAGGGCAGTAACACGAATCAGAGCAGTCACCCGGCTCCTCATTCCCACCACAAATTACATGAGCAATCCATTCTGCAGCAGGAAAGCTGTTAAGAGCCCTCTCCCTCCCAGATGCTGCAAAGAGTTGTAATACAGCAGTGTGTGCTCCCAGAGCCCACTACAGTTATGCTGCACTGGCAAATGATGCTGCAGCAGTGAGTCCTTTGCTTTACAAACAGCGTTGCACCACAGTAACACAGTAAACACAGGTTTACTGACTGTATGGAGCTGATAGTTTCATACAACCATCCCTTATAATGTAAAGGCCACACTTCTGAAACAGCTCAGAGACATTGATGCCACTTAATATATGAAGCTAGGACAATTTTACCTCATTTGCATTGCTTTACATTTATCTACATGCATTTTCATCTGTCATTTTGTTGTAGTATTATAAACACAGTCACTCTCATCTTCAGAGACTGCTCTTGCCCTTATTAATTTGAGCAACTTCACCTCACCACTGACCTCCTTGGGAGGAGCCTTAAAAGATGTTCTGGAATCAACAAATGTAGCATTAGAAACTGAAGCAAATGTTATCCTTAAGCAGCAAATAATTCTGGATTTCAGTAACAGACCTCAGCGCTGAAAGCTATTTTTCTGCCTTAATGTCAGGGGGTTAAGGTACCTCACAATTTAGAGCCAGGAGAGTAAACACAACCACAGAATCATAGCAGACCACTTAAAAGAAGGCCAGGTACCAGAGGTGATGGTAAAAGACACCCCTGAGAGCCTGCCCACCAACTACTGATTGTTATGTTGCTACTCACTGAAACTGGAACCAAGTGGATGGAGCCAAAATAGGCTCTAATACCTTATGTGGTTGAGCTAAGGCAGTTACCTTAAGTTGTTTACCCAGGCTGATCCTTGCAGTGAGTGAATTAGAGATACTGACAGCTTCTGAATTCACCAGCATCCACTTAATAAAAAATCTTAAGAATAGTGGTACTGGCTACTGGCAAGAAGTAATGAAGTATGAGCATTTTCCATGACCATATATACTACAGTAACTCAAGGTAAAGAAATGAATGTTTAATTTCATGGCCAAATGACACTACTTAAAGACACATATGTTACAGTTGAGCCAGTCGGTTCGGACTTCTACAGCAAGTGACTGTATAATCACTAAGCAGACATCTTCCACCTTGCACTGTTTGAAGCTAACACCTAGTGGAACGTTCCAAGAAACTGGTTCAAAGGGATGTTAGAACTCTTCTAGAACCACCTTCCTCCCCCTGCTGGCCATGCTTCTTTTGATGGAGCCCAGGATACAGTTTGCTATTTGGAGATTTTTTTCTTGCAGGCAGTTTTGTTCCGCAACTGGTTTGTTTTCTACCTCCATGAAGGCAGAATGAGGATAAGAATGTCTATCAGTCAGTTACATCTTAGGTAAGAATCAGAACAAAATCCATGCAAAATGCAATACTTAAAGTAACAGAGGGCAGAAGCTGTGTATTCCAGCAGCACACAATAAGTTATCACAGCTTAGGTAAAACATAAGACAAAAATATACACCATTTTCAAATTTTAAATACATAAATCTAAGCTGGGAATGAAGAGGCCTCAATTTAAACCACATTATTATAGCAGACATAGTGGTGGTATTGAGGCCACGGTGATGATTTATGATTGTTGGTGAGGAAAGCTTTGTAGAGAGTGTTAATGCTTCTTATTAGATGGACTTACAGGGTGGGAAAAGTTTGGGGCATGTTTAACTCCTCGTCTGATTTTCCTAGTACACTGGCTGGTCTAACACAAGCTATTAGCTCCCTGTGTAAGCTTTGTCTGATTATTTAAATCAGTCAAACAAAGACAGGTACCCACTTAAAAACTCATTATTAAGTCAAATGAGCATTTAGGGTTTTTTGCCACCCACAGATGCCAAAGCTAATATCCAGCAGAGGCACGTCATTCATTAGTATAAAAATCTCATACTGAGGAGATGTGTTGTATGCTTTCAATTAGCAGATGAAATGCAAAAGAAGTTGCTTCACTGGAATTAACAAAACAGAGAAAGAATCAAGCATTATTATCTATAATAACAGCTAATAATACTAGATTACTAACGGTTATAATTAAGATAGAACATTCTAACAAAAATTCCTAACATTAACTATAAAAAGGAATGTATGATACATTCCAACTTTAAAAACATTGCTGAAATCTAGAACACTGATACAATAAATGTTCTCTTTCATATAGGATTTAACTTTAAGGATGCCAAGAATGGGATGAAGTCAAGAAGAAAAGAAGCAGCAGCTATCTTTTTTGTTCTGATATTTAGTTAAAAGAATTGTTGTTCTTTAATTTTAAAAAGACCTCCAGATTAAAAGATTTTTATGACATTGCCAGGACAGAATCCTGCAAGGCAGAAGATGAAACCAATAGCACCTGCCTACAGGGAAGACATAAGAAGAAAGACAGAATCGTGTCCTCTTATTAAATAGCTCTAATATATTCACATACCCTTATACCCATGAACCAGCAAGTACTCTCTGAATTATGAGTGGTGGAAATCACAGATAAGCACTGTTGTGAACAGGTACTATTTCAGAACAAATGATTCACATGGAAAAGTTAAAACCTACTTACAAAGAAGGATTTTTTTCTTGATAGAAAAAGGTTTCTTGTAATTTATTAAATAAAAAGCTCTGAACACAACTATGTCATTGACACACTAATTTTCTGAATTCAGTTCTAACTGAAGTTAATATTCAGCTTTCGTGTAAACAAGCACAATTTCCACAATTCTGAACAAAAAGTGCATTTTTTTTGTGTTTTGCAAGCTTTTTTCCTTACCATAGTTCTAGCATAATCATAGAATCACTCAGGTTGGAAAAGACCTTAAGGATCATCAAACCTAACCACAACCAAACCATACTACCCTAACTCTTAACAGCCCTGCACTGTATCATGTCCCTGAGCACCACATCCAAACGGTTTTTAAACACATCCAGGGATGGTGACTCAACCACCTCCCTGGTGAACCAATTCCAATGCTTAACAACACTTTCTGTAAAGAAGCTTTTCTTGATGTCCAACTTAAACATACCCTGGTGCAATTTGAGGCCGTTTCCCCTCGTCCTGTTACCTGTCACCAGTGAGAAGAGATCAACCCCGCTGAGCTGCAAGCACATTTAGGGTATTTGAAGAGAGCAAATAATGTTATTCACAGATCTGTACACTCATTTTGTTTTGACCTCTACAGATTTAGAATCATCTCATATACAGATTCTAATAGTAAAAACAATATCTACAGGTTAATCCTATATTTTTTTAATGTGTGTAGAGCTTCTGCTGATAAGAGCACTGTATCATTACAGCTAGTTCTAACTGCATATGAATATTGTCTGCATGCATACAACCAATCATAATATAACGATTAGAAAGAAAAAGTGAAATATTCTATTGCAATCTGTTTTGTGCTTAGATAGCTGGGAAGAAAAACTGCAAAGAAACCACGCCACCTTATGGCAGAAGATAGAAAAACTGACAGCTGGTATTCCACACACACAGCTCCAAAGCCATGAGAAGTTCATCCTTTCAAATTAAGTACAAATGCAACCTTCTTCAGACACATAAGAAATGAACAGTGTTCAGTGTATGCCCATAAAAGAAACCACATGGAACCAATTTAGAAAAGTAACCTGGATCTCAGCAGGAATCAAACACACAAGCTTAGAAAAGCAAATTCATTTTCAAATGTCATGTTTGGGTCAGTACCTTATCCATTCTGCTGAAACAGCTGGAAAGAATACAGCAACTGAGTAATCTATGTAATATGTTCATGAACATCACTCCAAAGGTGGAGTCTCTAAGAATTTCCGGCTATTGTTATTTCCTCTTCCAGTGACTCTAAATAGATGGCCTGAAATAATCTAAACATGTACCGAGAACATTGTTTTCTACTACACCTAGCACAACCGAGGTCAGGAATAATGCTGCAGCAGCAACTTTAAAGCAAGATCCAAAAATCAAAACATCTCAATGCTATTTTACTTTGACATGTGAAATTTCTGCAATTATTCTCCAGGCTGGTATTTCTCCCAGTGGCAAGAATACATGAAAGCAAAATTCTTCTGCAGCATCCAGAGGCAAAATGAAGTTTCAAAGTAAAAAGAAGGAATTGACAGCAGTCCAGATCCGAGCTACATGCAGTAAAGGTATTAATCTAAATGCAGTTTTTAATGCAGATTGTTTCTACTTTTCCAATTCATACCTTGGCCTAGGAAGCTCAGCTGAAGAAACAGCTTTAGTTATTAGGACTCTGCCTAGCACAGTCTTCTCAGTCCCTCCAGTTAGTGCTATTCAATTAATTTATATACAATTATATTCAATTAATTTAATCCCAACTGGGACACAAAGAGAGAAAAACAAACTTTTTAGGCAAGCGATATCTTTCTGAAATTAACAGGCAGTAAGCACCAAGTCCCTGTTTTAATGAATATTTATGCAATGCAAAACTGCTCCTATCACAGAAATTAAATTATATCCCGAGTCTTTAAGGCCCTTTCAGAATATGAAATGTGCATGTTAATCTCAAACAATCTGAATATGGAAGAATATGGTGTGAAGCCTCTTCTTCCGATCTATCATACCTGAGTAACTAGAACTCTTAGATATTCTGAGAAGGTTCTTTCTTACTGCGTCCAGAAATTCTGTCAAAACTAGCAGCAAGCTTTTTAATCTAGAAAAGTCACTATTTTTTGATGAAGAAAGATGCACCTTGACAGCCATCCAACAGCTTTATCCACAGGATCTTGCTCTGCTTATTAAAGAAAGCTTTGCACTAACTATATTAAAAGTTAGGAGTGTAAAGAAATGAATATGTTCTGTAATTGGTTAAAAACAAACAAACAACAATAACAACAACAACAAAAAGGTAGACACTTAAAAGCTCCGGACAAGAAACAGGTCACGATGGAAAAAGGGTACATTCTTTTCCTTTAAAACACCTGAAGAATAAGGAATGACAGATCCTACCTGCATTCCCTAAGCACATCAGAATCTCCTTCCATATATTCTGTTCCTTAAAAATCCAGTGCACCAGGCTCTCCACTCCTTTAGTTCAGAACTAGCGAAATGCCTTTCTTCCTACATCTTGCCACAACAGGAAGCTCAAAATATCTTTCTTTCCTCCTCCCATCTCAAACACTTTTTATACACCTCCTTCCCATTTAGAGGAATCTGTGTGCCATATTCCTTCCCATACCAATGAACAGTATAATCTGTTATTTCATGGTTCCTCTGCCAATAGTTCTGCACATATCTGTGCTTCTGCCCAACAACAAGCCTTCCGCAGAAAGATGATAATGAAGTAAGGGAGCCTGAACCATGGGTAGGGATTTCAGGAAGAAGCACTCTAGAAGAGATAACGAAGCCATCCATATTCCCTCAGCTTGAGGGGGACACACAGCAGAGCAGGAGCAGCTGTTCTAATACAGGGGGCTTTTCATTCTCTGCTTCAACCAAAATTAGTGAAGTGAGGCCACTGAGGCCCATGTATCAGCTGAGGTTATATACCAGATGTGGAACAGTGTTACTATACCACACTCAAAAAGACCCAAAATCACCATATCAATCACAAGCACCAAGGTGATTACGTACTCCCTTTTCCTACTGCTGACATACAAGGAGGAAAAACTTATTTTTGCCTTTTTCAAACAAGAATTGTTCCATACTCTCAAAGCTGTATTGCTTAGGGAGTTATGTAAAGAGCCTGTTCTTCAAACACAACCCTCACAACAAATTTAATCCCCCCCAAATTTTCTCAATGCAACGAATATCAGCTAAATGATAAATAAATAAATAAATAATGTGATGAATATGAGGGTTTTTTTCACCTCATTGTTAACATTAATGACTTAAAACCATTGTTTTGATCAGTATGACCAGCTGTGATGGATAAAATAAAGTCAAAATTTCACACAGAAAAAAAAAAACAGCTACTGCTAGGACACTATTAAAGAGAACTCAGAAATTCAGGTTAATACCTGAAATCTGCATTTCCCTCACACAAATGTCATACTGTCATTAGTAACTTTATTACACTACAGGTATTGCTACTTATCTTCATTTGTTACCAAATTAATTACTCCATACTCCCCTCCAGGACTCATTTCAAAGTTTTAAGTGAAAGTCAATTACCTCCAGGTCATCCAGTGAACGAGTAATACTGAACCGCTTTGATCGCCCAAATGATCTCCGAACAGAGGAACGCTGCGGAGGAGCCTGATTTAATCCCATCGGACGTCCGAATTTGGCACCCTAAACAAAACAGAAAACATGCATCATCTTTCTACTCCTTTCATTTCAGTACTTTATTGATAACAGTGGCAGCATCCGTGTCTCAAACAATCCTACTTTTGTCCAGCTGGATGGCATCGATAGGTACAGAACTCCAAGAAGACAAATGTACAGACCACTAACAGGTTAACTAAAATCATTAAAATCATTAAATTACTTTTCCAGACTCAAGTCAGATATGAATATTCAGCATTATCTTACTGCATTAATATGAGTCACGTTGCTACAGTGCTTACAGCACTTACATGCTACATGTAAGTATTAGTAACTACTAGGTTTCATATAAGTATTAGTAGATAGAGCTTAACTAAAAGCCAAATAAGCATAGCTCCTCATTGCTTGACTAGAAGATTCTTACAAGCATTTGTCTTCTCCATTGAAAATTAAAATCCTAGAAGCCATCTCACACAGCTTCTGTTGTAATCTTTCTCCACAATAAATATATATTTCTTATTTTATTTTAAATAGTTTCGCTACTTTGCCATTTTGGTAAAATCCAGCTTTTTAAATCACACAGTGCACAGTGCAGGAAGTACATTAACCTTTTGTTTAGAGGAAAGAAATTACCTCACTCTGATGACTAGAACTGGTGCTGCAACAATTACATCTAACAGTTGAATGGTTCCCCCACAGTCATTCTCCTTCTCCTTAAAAAGTCACCAAAAGTCAGATAAATTGCACCAACTCAGCCTATACATTTCTAGTTTATGCCAAATGGAAAATTTAAGCCTCAGCTTAGCAGTCGGCACACAGTCAGTGAGTGGTGCTAAGCAGATGTACATAAACTCACTGCATTATAAAAACTTGTGATTATGAGCCTGAAATTTTGGATATTTTTCACAGTAACATTCAGGGTGGGAAAAAGTCCTTGTTCTCTTTCTATGTTCTCTTTCACTGTAGAAAATAAAGGAGTTTAATTCTGAGTAATTTTTCTTCCGTTTCATTTCAGCATCTTTCTTCATCACAATTAGCTTAAAAAACATTTATTAGTGCTTTTAGAGCTGCTTACTGGAAGCTTTGCAGGACTTGCTAAGGTATATGTTTCCATTTGTTTCTTCCTTTGGGCTACTTTCCGTGCCCTCAGTCCTGAAATACGTTGGTATCCCTTCAATCCTGTGCCTGAATATCTATATGTCAACCAAAAGATCATGAATTTCACACTTCTAGTCTCACACCAACCACCACTCCATGAAGTAGTGAAGCGGACTGAGAAATGTTCTACCACCTCCTTAGTGCAAAAAACTCAGCAATCCAACAGTAAAAGTCTGTTTAATTCCTTCTACAGAGTTAATACTATCCTTTAGCAACAGATCTCCGAGAGTCACCACTAGTCACAACGGGCAGCTTAAAAGCCCATAGAAATGGCAACACATAACACAGTATACAGAAATCTGAAGTATGCAGCAGGATTCATCTCCAGCTTCTTCATTCACAATGAGGAGTGATTCACTTTTATGTGAAATCTCTTTCCCTCCTTATTTCTGATTCTGTAAGGCGTTTTATTGGCTGAAAAGAAACAGGGCAGCTTCTGCCAAGGAAAACTGGAAAGCTGGCAACTGGAGATTAGCTCCTAACATTTTTAAGAGAACATTTAGAAGTGCAATGTGAAGAGCTAAGATGGCTTTTGCTAACACAATCAACTGAGTGTTGAAGACTGAAGACAAGGAAGTTGCTAGCTGTATTTGTAACAGCATGTATTTAAATAGCAGGGATTGCAATGTACAGTGCTGTGACATTAAGGTATACGGCCTGAAAAGACAGAAAAATAACTAGCAACAGTGACAATACAAATTAGAGGAAGAGGAACAAACTGCCTGAAGACAAAGCTAATTCTATTCCACCGAGAAGCAGATTCTAGATAACATTAACTCTCAGCAGATGACCCATTTTAGAAGGAAATGCATCTTCCCCAGCTGTGCTCAGATAAATAACAAAGAGAAAAAGGGACAGTGGGCAAAAACACTTCTATACTGTGCAGTAGTAGAAGACAGAAAATTTATGCTCCATCAAAATTCTTCTTTATATTTTATTTTTTTTTTTTACATTTTTATACAAAATTCACTGATGGAACAGAAACGATAAGAGCAGGAAAAAAAAGAGCTTGAGAATAACACAGCGCTTAATGATTAGAAACTAGACAAATTCATTGAGCTAATGATTTCCTCAACCCATTTAGATGGTAATTGCAATTAGAAAAATGTTTTCAGCTGTGACAAATCTCTCCTTTGCTCTGAAGGATCAAATTAATAATCTAAGAAATTAAGGAGGGTGTTGCTAAAGAAGCAAAGGCTACTGTTCACAGAATATTTCATTTCCTGGTACTGCATTTCAGACATCTCCATTTCCATGCTTTCCTGATTTCTTTCAGACTGTGAAGGTATAACTCCTTCCGCAGATCATTTCTTTTAAAGCTGCTTGCCACACATATCTGCATTATAAGAAATCATGAAGCTTATGTGAACAGCAGCAGCATTTTGGCAAATGTGTTTCGTAGCACTCTGAAGAGCTGGAAATAAATCAATGACTTGAAAAAAGAACAGACTTTGCAACTAGAGTGTATTAACAAACTCAGCTAAAGAAATTCACGGTATTTACTCAAAGGGAGATTGCTGGTGCAGTGACTGATCAGTGGAAATTTTGCAGTCAATTTTCCATGAAGAAATTATCATCATTCTAAAAATCTTTACTGCAATCTTAAAGCAAATATTAATAAGGATTAAACGAATCTTCAAAAAATCAAAACAGTGTCTGTAGCTCTGACCACTCATGAAATGAAAGGAATGAAACCCTGTAACGTATGAAGGGATGTAAACCTGTTTGCTAGGTAGATCCATAGCCAGTTGTGTCAGTGCAACTGATGCTGCACCCTGCCAACTCCAGACTGTGAAGCAGAGGAGTTGTCAGAGTTGGAAGCACTGAAGAGATGCAACGTGAAACCTTGGTTTTCAGCGTGATACCATGATCCGAGTGGGAGCGCACAGAAGCAAGTTGATGAAACCTTATCAATGATTCAGGATGCAGCGAAACCAAACACTTTCAGAAAACAGTTTCAGTTAGCTTAAAGAAAATCCCAGCTACAGAACGACCAGTATCACACTCTTATTGTACCAAATGCAATTAGCAAATATTATAACTTTTTAACAAACTGTCATACAAACAACTTGAAATTTTCATTTTCATACTACATGGCCTTTGTGTCTCTCTGCGTATATTGACTTCTCACCCAAATATCTGTATAGAAATAAGAGAATCCTGTCCTGCAATACCTCAGTTTTAAAGCTAGGAGGAGCAGAAGGGAAGCAGCAGGAATTGACAGCAGCAGCTCCTGGGTAGAAGGAGCTGAAATGGTAATTCACAATTCAGTGCAACAGCACATAGAGAGCTCAGAGCAGGAATCCAGAAAGTGGAAAAAAGGAGAAAGAAAAACTGTGAAGGCTAATGCCAGTTATAAGATCTTGCCAATTGAATCATTTAAAAGACAACACGCTGTAATTTGTGACCTGGAGGAGAAACTAAAGGGATGTATCTTATAGGACACAGAGTTCGGATATTTTGTGGAAGAGCAGGAAGAGAGGGATGTTCTATCTATAAGAGGAACTGACTTAACACATTAGAAGAACAGTTGCTCTATCAAGAGCAATCGTCAACCTACTTCTTGAGAAGGATGTTTTCAAATGCATTCAATGCATGTTTCACGACAAACGTTTATCTCACGAGACTCACATATAGGAAAGTGAAATCATTTTCAAAAATGTTTATGTAAAAAAGAAAAAATCATAATGTAATTTCATGTAATGAAAAAGTTTACAAGCTATAAAACAAAGATACAGTCACTGATAAGTGATTATTTAGATAGAAATAGTTTTCTCCTTCTGTTCAGGTGGAACAGGCAGAATATCCTAAGGTGTATGTTTGGTGGCCCTGCTAGGCAGGGGGGTTGGAATTACATGATCCTTGAGGTCCCTTCCAACCCGGGTCATTCTGTGATTCTGTGTAATATCCTCTGTCCTGACTGCTTCAGGTAAGTACCAGGAAAGGATCATGCGCATCCTCCAACAGCTTCATTAAGTACCTCTGGAGAGCACAAAACAAAGGGAGGACACAGACACTCATTGATTTTACTGTGAAAGAAAAAAGGACACCATCACTACAAAGGTCTGAGTTTAAGGAGCTCAGCTAATACAGCATTTACTACATTCTGTGTGTCACAAAGCTTAATTACAGCCCCTATTAAATCATCTCATTTGGATCAGTCCAACTCCTCTTTCCAGCTATTGAAGCTTTTTAAAACTCTCCCTGCTTTTAGATTTGACTCTTTGACTTTGTATGGTAAAGTGCATAATAAGCATTTTAGTGCAAAACCCAGATGCACGGAGATCACATAATTTGAAACTTCTGCGGATATTCAAAACATGCCAAGTTGACTCTCAGATATTAAGCAGCAGAAGGGTCAGGCTGAAGCAGGAGTTCATCTTTACAAAAACATGCAGTTTTATGACTTCAGGAGGAGAGTTCCTTACTTAGACCCTTCTAAAAAGTGATGGGAAACACAGACGACAAAGTAATCCCTTAACAGTTGGTGCAAAGCTATCAAATAAAACTGAAAGTTTTGGGGGAATAAAAGAAAAACGAAGCTGATAGAAATATTATTCTGTTCTCAATATCAGTCTCAAATCCTGCTCTGTAGAGGCTTTACTTTGCTCTGTCATACTCTGGCATCCCTAAGCTTCCACTTTTCTGATTGTGGGTGACCTCAATATTGAGCATCTCATTTCATATATATGGATGTTCTTACCGACTGATTAGAAAACAAATACTAACCATCAATGCCATATGGCTAGGAAAAAGGTAAATAATAGCTGAAGAGGTATTATACAATGTATTTACAACAGAGATAAGAAAATGTACACTACAGTTACACGAAACCTTATTACTGAATCACATCTTCTGTGTGCTGGAAGGGACCGCTGGGGATCACCTCCCTTGACTTGCTGGCCACTCTCTTTCTAATACACCCCAGGATACCACTGGCTTCAGTCTGGAGAATAAACAGAAGTTTCTAACACCATGACAGCTATGTCCCGGAACAATTTTCCTGCAGAAATTGTATTGCAAACATTTTTGTCAAGGGTACATATGCTACATGCATGGAAGGAACGATAACGCGACTACCTAGTCTGAATTTGGCTTGATGATGCAGAATATCTTTATCCAGTACCATCTTTGCAAATTTATTGATGCCTTAATGGCTATTTTAATGATGGAATGAATTTTGAAGCCTTTCCCTTGAAGCTGAATTTCTTCATGTTTCTATTCAAACCCTTCAGGTGAATCTTATGGATTCTATGAAGAATTGTTATCTCACGGTTCCCTTTCTTCTTTCCTTTATATCTTTTCAGCTGAAAGGAACCAGGGTCTGTCTTCCTACAACTGAAAACTTCCATGTATAGAATTCAAAGTAGAGCCCTTTTTTCCATCATTTTCAATTAATTCTGTGCTAATTATTTTTCTCCACTTATTTTCTTATTGTTTCTCACGTTGCTGCCTTCTCCTGTGGCTTGGGAACTCAATACTAGCTCAGTATTACTTAGATATCTTAATGTCCCTCCATTTGAAATGAGATTTCCACAAAATTAACACTGCTCTTAATGTAATTATTCTCCAGAATTTTTTATTATTTCCTTTTAAAGGAAAAGCATTATTTCAGATTTTTATATATTCGTAAGGATCCTAAAGGTAGGTGACCATTTTTAAGTCATTATTTTGAATGATTATGATGCATATGAAAATCTGTATGAAATGCCTAAACATTTAATTGCTTCTCATTTTCTCAAGCAAAATACTCTTTGCAGAGTAATTTGCATTAGCACATCCTGCGGTCCAGCTTGGTGCTTGGGATTTCAGTTGTGTTCTCTTTAAGGTACAGAAGTACATCTCAAATCAGATCAAAGCCTGCAATTCCAAATGTTAACATTAAATTGTACTGCACAAGAATAGCAATCCAGCTGCCATTAATTCTGCTTTATAAACAGCTGGGACAGAACAATTTAAACTAGTGAGCAAACAGAATTGTAGAGGAAAGAGAAAAAAAAAACATGTAATTATACAACAAAAAAACAAATATGGGACCCACACAGCTTTGCCAACATTGTCTCTGCATCTAAAATATCCGCCCTTCAGTTGGTTCACCACCCAGTTACCAACAATAAAAACTGCAGTTCTTGCATTTGAAGCAAATTAAAAATTTTCATCAAAAAGAGAAATCCATTCTTAACAAAGAGACTTTTTAAATACTACTTGCTTTGAAAACAAAGACCAGCTCTAAAGTAGTTACAGTTAAACTTCTGATCAAAACATGTATATACAAGTAACCCAGAATATATATACTAACAAGCAAATAGGATTTAGGAAACCACCCTCCCCCCCCCCCCAGTGCCATTTATCTGTCTTCTAAACTTTTGCAGTATTTTCAGTAACTGAAATCATGAAGGTCACAAAGCAGTTGACAAATGGTTCAAAAAAAAAAAAGAATTTTAATATTGTTCAGTGAGCGTCACACAATGAGTTTGTCTATTTTTTACTTCCCTATGATCTACAGATGCCATCCATTCACAAATTCATTCTCTTCATAAGCACAAACTATACTGTAATCAAGGTAAGTCTTGTAACAAATGCAAGCAGAAGGTATCTAAGAAGTGCTACTCAACATTCTAAAGTGCTGCAGTAGGATTGCCATACTCACTTGGAACAGAACTTATACCCAAATACCAGTTAAGTTCTGTGATCACCTGTGATCTGAAATGTTACGAATGCCTCCACAATATGAAAACAAACTAGGTCAGCACTTAGGTTACTGTCCTTGTGGAAAGAAAACTCAGAGTCTAATCTGACTGTTAGAAAGCTCTCCAGTAGAAAAATGCCTATTTTCCCTGTAAGAAATAATATAAAACAGGGACGGTTGGACATATTTTTGGCCAGGCCCTAGCCCGAAATCAGAGAGTGAGAGCTGAACGAAATCAAATGTATTAGATTAATTTAGTTTAGAGGGAAAAGAATGCTTCCTTGTTCAGCAATTCCTCAAGTCCGTTGCCAATCCTAACATCCCCTGATGTTTTCATATTTCTTACGGTTCTTTGCTTTTGTGTAACCCAAAATTATGCAAAAGGCTCGGTAGGCGGGTTGCTGAAGGTGGAAATAACAAGGCAACAGCAAAGGACTAACGAACAAAAGAGCAGGAATTACTCTATTCCCACTGAAACCATCTGCTAGTCTCAGAGACCTCATTAAACCACACACCCCTATCCAGTATCAGTCTTGCAGCAATTCAGAAGCTTTTTGCTACCAGAAGTCTTCCTTAGTCATGCTGAGACTCATTGCCTCCCACTCCTTGTTTTCAACTAAGCATCAAGGAGAGCCTCCTAAAAAGTCTCATTAGATGCTTCAGTAGAAAACTGTTCAAGTGAAACTTTTCAGGAACTCAGGAAACATGGAGATCAGTGCAGGAAGCAACTGTACGAGTGCATGGGACCAGATACACCTTTCAGTAAATATAAGTTAGAATAGAACCAGTATTTCCCAGATTAACTCACATTTCTCCTCTCCCCCATATAATAAGGATCAAAAGAACAAAATACAGCCATTGTGAATGTATACAGGTTCAAAAAGAATAATTCTTCCAATAACATTTTAAAGCAAAAGAAAAAAGAAAAACCCAATCTATTTAATATCACATAATCAAATTAGAGAATTTTAATTGCTTTCAACTTCTTATACTTATATTAAAATTTAAAATGCTTAGTGGCAATACAAAGAAGAGCAATGTAAAAAATGTGATTTTGCCAATTACTACAAAATTAGTTTCAATTCTAATTCATAAAGTGAAAAAAAAAAAACATCAATAATTAACTACAACACTAAAGGGAAAATGAAGCTGAAAAAACAAATCTAAAATGCCATATATATTTCCTACCCAAAAGAGGCACTTCTCACATCCAGATCTGCAAGTGTAAAGTTGACATATGGAGCTTTCTCACATCTACACTTGTGCTTTGTACAGTTCACAAATATTCTGCAGGTACAGCTATAAAATCAGGAGTTTATGCCCTTCTCATTCCCACCAGCACTGTACAGTAAAGCACATTTTGCTGCATTACATGCCATGACCATCAGCGTTTAGCTGCACAGCAGCTCTTCTAAGATCAGAATTACATCCAAGCACTTGTGTCCTTTCCCCAGTGTGTAATAAGAGCATGTAATGAAAGCTCCAAGGAACACAGCGTGTAACAAGGATGTGCACAGTTCAGCTCAAAAACTCAAGCTTTGGTAACCTTTTCTCCCTCTAGTGATTTCCACACATTCCCAATTGAAGGATATATTACTCTTCAATATTAATGCCATAGACAAGGCAAAAATAATAAAGAAGAAATTTAAGGGCTGCTCTGACAAATTAAACGTCAAAATCAGATTAGATTCAGCCACTAAGCTGTAAAAATATGGATAGAATCCAAGGTGGACTGTTTATATACTTTATTCCATGACTGGAAGGTGTCTGAGCACGCTATAAAAGATCAGTCCTTACCCTTTAAGAAGTCACAGTAAACCCAGGAGTTTCCTACAGTACAGCATCTAAGCAACCCATTTAGACAATGTTATGGAAAGCGCATTGTTCTCTCCACACAAAGCAAGAAAGAAAGTCTGAATTTCTGAATCTCACTCAATTGTGGAAGCAAATTAGTGCTCTAATATACAAAACTAGGGGCTTTCCCTATTTCCACAGTACCTACAGAAGTACAGAGGTATGTTCACCCATAATATGAAATCCCCCGACTATTTCCATTAAAGATATAAAAGGAAAACACAGTATTACTTCATCTCTATGAATTACTCTGAATAATGCTAAGAGCTTGCAACTTATACTTGCAAATGATTTCAAGACTTTCATGAGCATTCCTCATCTGTTCCAACAGCCTTCAATAGAACTGGGAAGAAAAAAAAGAAATCAAAAACACAGAAAAGCCTTAATGAAAAGAATAAAAGCTAAAGCCATGTAGGAACATACTAATAATGTCAAAAGAGACATTTAATCAGACAACAGGATACTTATTTTATTAGCAAATGCACTTAAAAGGGAAAGGGAAGAGTAATTGTAATGTTTTGCGTTGTAATATATATTGTGCTATATGTTGATGTGAGTGATACAATAGGTGTATCACTACTGTTCAAACACATATAGAACATCTTTGCTCATCAAGCGTGAAATTTTCAAACCGAAAATCCTCAGCTCACCCAGACCAGGGGCTTCAAGGAACGAAGCCTTTTCCCTGGTGTAACAGCAAAGCTCTTGGCAAGCAGATCACAGACTGTGTGGTCTTCACGGTAACAAACAGAATGGGACAACAGGTATTTTGTATCCTAGGCACCAAAGTATCTGTCCCTGAGTGTTACAACAACACAAAGATTCAGTCTGTAGAGGTTTGAAACAACCTACAGCCATTCACATTATACAGTAAGAAACAGCTGCATATTTTAATCCAGGTGAACTTTTTTTTCCAGAAGTAGACTGGGGTAGTGTGATGAAGACTTAAATCAATTATCATAGAATCATAGAATTACCCAGGTTGGAAAAGACCCTGAAGATCATCAAGTCCAACCGCAGCCTAACCAGTACCCTAACTCTTAAAAACCCTACACTAAATCATATCCCTGAGTAGAAAGTACATATAAATGTATGTATATGAAAGTACAGTGCTTCCTGAAGGCTCATTTGGAGCATGAGGTTTGGGTTTTCTGTGGTTTTAAATATAATTCTTTGTCACTGATTCTTTTAGTAAAACACAATGATCTCCACTTTACAGGAATCCCAGTTACCAATAAAGACTCCCTGAGATTATTTCCCTCAACAGGAAAACGTGTATGAGACAAAGGGAACAGTATATAACAATACTGGATATTCCTTCCATACATTTCGTTTTAATTCTTCTTGCTTTGGTTTACAGAAACCCCATGGTAACAAAAGAAGCAGACGAAGGAGTAATTTGGAATAAAATCTGAACCACAGCTTACTGACAGTATATTAGATTTGTGACCTAACAAAGGCCACTAAGATTAACAGCTATCCTTTAATGTAGGTTTAACTCTGCTTCTGATGAGAGATTAGCTGGAATTAATTTTTATGATAATAAAATTGTCTTATTTCATTCAAGTTACCAGTTTCTAACATGTTTTTTGACTAATGATTCGACTACAAATGTATAAAAACAGATCTCAATGAAATAATGACATTTGCAGGCCAGCCTTCTAAAAAGAAGGAACCAGACTGAAGATCCAGACTGTTTCCATTCTTTTGCTGCTGGAGGTCAGAAAGAACTGCAGTTGCTAGAATGTCATGTCTCCTTTCATTGCAGTGCCACTACAGCATTTGGAAACAATGAAGACAAGAAGCAGTGTGAGAAAGCTCTGACAGACATTTCCAGCAGAAGTACAATTCCAGAGCTGCACTCCATTATGCAGGAATATGAAAAACCTCTGCAGAGAAAGAGGTTTTCTTCATATGAAATGCTGTCAATGTTAATAATCCACATTTTCTTCATCTGAAATGCTAACACTACACATGTAAATTTTAACATGCAGATATCATGGAGTTAAAATAAGGTTGGTTGGGTTGGGGTGGTTTTATGGGGTTTTTCTAGGAGCCGATACCAAAACTTCCTTACCTTTTTATCTTCTTTAGACTTCCTAACACTGTGTGGAAGGCCAAACTTGTTTTGCATGCAAAACATCTTCTTAGACCATTCATTCTTATGAGATTTTAACTGCGGCTGACCAAAGCTGCCATCAACTCTGTATCTGTCAGCTGGAATCTTACTCATTGGAGGGGGAAGAGTACCACAGTTAACACTTGACCAGCCATCCGTAGAATCAGTGTAAGACTCCTGGTCACTAGCATTTCCATGCTGCCACTCTTGTAAAACATGCACAGGCAACCACCTCTGATTGCCTACGCCTGCGGTGCTTTTCTTTGACGGGGGCACTGAATTTCGAGAGGAAACCAGTGGAACTTCAATACGAGCAGAAGGACTTAAGTGCTTGTTTAGACTTTGAGACTTATCGTTCTGAATCACTTCCAAAGGAATGTTTCCTTCTTGTTCGTGACAGAAGCCATTCCAATGTGCAGCAGACTGATTCTGTCCCCTTCCGACTGGATTTTCCCATATACTGCTAGGAATATGTTTACTTGGATTGCTCCCTAAATCAACCACAAGGACTCTATTATTTTTTTCTTCCTGATTAAAGTTTCCAATTCCACTGTCACTATTGCTGCTTGTACTATTATTCTGATGAACATCTGCATCACCATCAAGAAAAGCCCTTGCACGCATTCCCTCAATCAGTTCCCCCATATCCCTATACAGGACAGAAATAAACTGAAGAACAGGCAAAGATGATGTTGGAAACTCTAGACAGCCATTTGTGTCTGGATCCGCTGTACATTCCAGTCCAAAACGTCTTGCTATACCCTGGTGAATTTTATGATGAAATAATTCAGGATCCACCATAAAAACATGGCAAGATGTCCTCAGAACCCCTTCATCTTCCTGAGCCAAGCTTGCATCATCATTTGTCTGCATTGTAACCAGTCCAAAGAATCTTCTGTCATCTGGGCAAACAGCGCTGAATGCCAGTTTCTCTGCAGGATATTCTGCCACTACACCTGATTTGTCACTGCACAGCTGAATACAGTCATGCATAATCTTCATCATCACTAATGAATGGATTTTCTGTTCTGCCCGAAGACGTCTCATGCATCCACGAATAGCCTGCAGGCTCTCGTTTTCCAAATTCGAGGTTGTTGAAGGAAGTTCGATTGAGCCTAGGTAACCTACAATCATGGCAACGTTCAATATGCTTGCATCTAATCCAAAGTCTTCTGCACTCTCCAATCCAACTCTAAAAACCGAGTCATCATTCATGACTTTTGATATTTCGTCCTTTGAAAGTAGGTTTGGATTGCTTAGACTTTCATTACCAGTTTCAAATTTAATAGCAGCAGAATCCGAAAACGACCTCTGTTTTGGAGCAGAATTATCAGAGTTACCAGCACAGAGATTAGGACTTTCAAAGATCATGTTGAAAATGCCACCAGACTGCATTTCTTCAACAACTTTCTCTGCTCTGTTTATACCTAGAGCTTTAGAGTCAGGTTTGGGCTTCAGCCATCCCTTTCCATCATAAAAGCCAACTTCTTCATCGCTTGAACACGAATCTATATGACTAATCCCTTCAGCAATGACCATGTGGAGGACTCCAGAACATTTCCCTATAAGTTTCACTACATCTTCATGAGATGCCTTTTTCACATTAATTTCATTAATGGCAAATATCTGATCTCCTGCTTTAAGTCCAACATAATCCGCAGGGCTTCCTTTCATAACACAACTAAGAATACAAGGAGCTTGTCCAGAAAGAGTAAACCCATAACCTGCTCTTCCTCTAGCAACTTCCACACTCCTTATTCGAGGAGGGGCGTGCATATTGAGTCGACGTTTGACCGTCTCCCCGGGTCTATACATGTTGTTGGGTTTTTTTTCCTGAAGCAGGAAAACTTTTAATTAGTCCGAGGTTTTGCCATGTCTCACAGTATCAGTCCTTCATCTGACGAAGCTCTAAAGAAAAAAGGAAAAAAAGACATTTTTATTCTCAATGATATTTCATTCTTTTTTTAGTACCCACTGTTCCCCTTACTATTCAGGTATCAGTGGCTCCTAACAAAAACTACTGCAAGAGAATTAACACAGCATTCAAAAGCTTGAAAAGAATGGGCATCACAGTTGACATTTTACTAACGATAAAGCGGCAGCAAATGCAAATAAAGTGGCTGTCCAAAATGACAAAGTAATTTAATGGCAAAGCTAAGAAGAGGATCTAAGTCTCCTGCTGCACAGCCCAGTGTTTTTATACTGTGTCACATCACATCTTTACCAAGATCTCATCATTTTACCCACTATTCAGTTAACCTCTGGTTTAGCACACCATTGTGATACCACTGAATTTCACAGTAAAATGAATATTCTGCCCTTTCCCAGGCATCTTAAAATTGTTTCTGCCCAGGTACGGCCCACTCCTCCTTTATATTCAATGTACAGAAACAAGTACCAAACACATCTAGAAGAGGTTTGATAGATTACCCCTATAGTTACCTGACTGTAGAGTCAACTTAAAATAAGCATCTCAGAATTTTGCACATGCATTTCGTTTACATACAGAGCAACAAACAGACATTCAATTGTGTATCAGAACAAAGGGACTCAAAATCAACAAATGAACTCAAAAATAACTTTTCAGAAAGCAAACACTATAAAAATTGCCTTTCAGTCATTCCAATACGCATACATTTCAGTTCAGATAAAAAAGAACAAAGAAGGAGCTCTACAACTTGCCCATGTTAATGTAGCCAGGAGTAGATTTATAAATACAATACAGCGGCTTTATATGAACAGCAATAATAGTTTTCATTGAATCTTGGAGGTGATGCTGAAGTCTCAGTGTCTTGTCCAACTTACACTCAGGTAAATCCCTCTGTTTCAGAAAGGCTGCAGGTTTGGTTTTATTTTGGGGATTTTGGTTTGTTTAGTTTTGTTTTTAAACATAGGCACAATCAATTTTTGCATTCTCCATGGAGCCGCTGTAATTCTTAATGTAGCATGGTTTCTGCAAATTGTCATAATATACCAATTATCCAGTTTCAATGACCATAGGCCCTCTATAATTTAAGAAAATAGCTTAGCGTTAAAAAGCAATGAAACTTCACACTTAACCTTCAGACAGAAATCGTAACGTAAGAAATGCTTTAGAAACATTTAAGCAGACTCAAACATGAGGAGAGCCCTGTCAACTCGCATCCAGCCTCGTGTCTTAAAAAACAGGTCCACCTTTTCCTGTTGAGGCCAAACTTTGGATACCAGAGACTACTGTGCATTCAGTGGTCTGCAGTTAAGTCTGGTACATCCTGAGTGTAATCATTCAACACCAATGCAACTTTGCAAGACATATTTCTTCAACAACAACAAAAATAACCAACAAATGCCCAGCCACAAATATATATCAGCTAGCAAGAAGCATGAATATAAACATGTTCTCATTTGTCTTTCAATGCTAATCTCTGTTCCTGATTGTCTGGAAAATACCCTCATGTTTCCCTTGGGTACAGCCCAGCACTGAGCTGCTGCACTGGTTAACAGCAAGCACTGAGATTTCTGGCACATAGACGTGTGGTGCTGGTCTGGAGAAGAAAGGAAAGAATTAAAAGAGAATTAGATTATAGATAATCTGATCAAATATGTAATAAAAAGCAGGAGCTGCAACAAAAAATCAGTCTTGTAATACTGAAGCAACTGATCTGTCTTTCTAATAAATAAAAAAGTGTTCTAAATATGACTAAAAAAAAGACAATGTATTTAGTCCTGTACTTGGGAGGACTTCATTTAACTCTACTCACAAGTCAATCTGTCTGCCCTCCTAACCTGCACTGCTTACACATCAGGCATTTACTCCAGATGATACGTGCTGAGAAGGGAAGATGATTCCAAAATCTATGATCGTTATAAGAACAGAACAGCAGGCTGCTTATGCTACATTACTTTACTCTAATGATGACGTTCCAGAGCTGGGAACAACTACAAATTTAATAGTGTGATTTTGCATGTGTAAAGTTAAGAATTCACCATTAAAGGGCTTTTCACTCCTAATAAATATAGATATCTATATAGACACATGCACACTAAAAAGCATTGAAAGATTGTGTTACATCACTGGAAAAGCCATCATCTCCTTACCTCAGTAGCTGAAAGTTATTGTGCATTAAATATTTGTGCCTATTACATCTATGAGAAATAGAAGCTAACCGAATTTATCTAGGAAGCTTCAGGACAAATGTGTTTCTTCTCCAAGAACCCACAGCACTGAAATATGCTCTGCTACAACAACGGCATGACAGGCAGATGGAAAAATTACTAATGTTTTTCATAACCAGATTCTAAGAGAGACTATGAACAAAGGAGTTCTATAAACACACACATCCTACAGCCTGATTGCAAATCTAAATTACCTCATTATCTCATTGCCTAAGCTTTCTTTCTAGTTCTTCACAGACTTGAAACCTGGTGCTAAGGAGGTGTGGCATAAAAATGGTTTCAAAGCAATTACATCTGAGTATTCTTTTACTGGAATAACTTATAAGATGTATAACACGTCCAGTGAAACACAGACATTTTCCTGGCCCTGACAGAGAGCTTTGTATACCTGCATGTTTACTAAAACATGCAATTGGTAGTGAATAACCTGTGATAATTGCCATGAGTAACCGAAGATAAAATGGTCTGAGCTGTTGGTTTTCAGTACAAACCAAACACCAAATCTTAACAAGCCTATCAGCAATCCACTGCTGTAATTACTTCTTATAATAATGGCACTGAATGTTATTGATTTGATAGCATAGCTACGTTCTGTGATTGAATCAGGTACAGTAGGTCAGAAATAAAACGCTTTGCACCATCACACAACACATGGCCACGCTTCCTTTGTCCTTCTTCTATATCTAAGGATGATAATGTCTTCTTAAAGAAGAAAGTCTGTACAATGGCAAAATAAATTAGCAAATATCAGCCAGGAAAAGATATTCATTTTAAATGAGAAATACACCAACACAGAACAAGGAGAGTTTAATTACTATGAAAGATTTCAAAGGACGTTTCAGACAGAAACACCAACCCATACCAATGAAGAGCTGTTCACGTATGTAAAATGACACAATCTGCCCTTATACCTCATCTTTATCACAACAGAACAAAGCAAAAGGAGCATCTGAGCTGATCTTTCTGCCAGCATCACTCTGGTCTTCCATTTCAATCAGGTGTTTTTGAGGTAGAAAACACCAAAAATACCAATTACTGTCGAGTTACATTTTATCCCACAAATGTAGCATTTCTTCAAGTCCTGTTTTTTACATACCAGCTTTCCATGTCATTTCTGCAACCCTCTACCACAGAAAAAGCAGGACTTATTTGCTTATTTTCAAAGCAGAGAGGCAGTTTGCTTCCTGCTCTTGTGAACTCATAGCAACAAAAAGTGCAAACAGAAAGAGGAGATACACTCCTAGGTTAGACCTTAATAGAGGGCAAGTGAAAGCAGAGACATGAGGGAACGTGTGGTAGTGAGACAACACTGCTGACCACCAACCCATCTGGGAAAGCCTTTGGCAATGAGCTGATACTCAGCATCATGGTACACACACTGACAAACTTTCTGTGCTCAGGGGTTTTGGAAAGGCAGAAAACTGCCTTTTTCGGTGGGAGGATAAACCATGGAAAGCAGAATCAGAGGAGAGAGGCTACACAAGTCCTACAGTAGATTAAAAGACTCCTCAGCACCTTCCTCCGCTCATTAGGGCAGAGCTGACTTTGACAAACGATGCCACAAAGATCAAATGGAGTTCTACCATTTGAATGCCGCTCACTATTCAAATGGGGTAGGTGCTTATAGACAAGTTACACAAGAAACGGAACAGGACAAGCCGTGGAAGACGGCTACCAGTCATGCGGGAACTTGGGTGGGACTGTGTTTTAATTGAACAAAATCACCACGGTTCCACATTTGACCAAACACATCATTATGTCTCTTGTACAGGCAGCAACACACCATTATGTCTCCTATACAGGCAGCAACTGCGGCTGGTGTACCTGGCACAACCATTCGGATATACAGACCTTAATTAGTAGCAGCAGGGTAGGAAATATTTGTCAATAAGAGCAGCGGGGTATGAAATATTTGTATGTAGAAACATACACAAGCAGCATAAAGAACACAATGCAACGTTTGCTGCTCTGACAACATTCACGCGAGCAAGGACAAAGTTTTCTAAAGCTAAACCACCCGCTTATTTACAATCCGGATTAATTGATTTGTAAGGAGGCAAAAAGCCGCCGTGGGTTTCTTGTTTTTAATTCTTTTCCACACAACACGTTCCAGCAGTGCTGGGAAGCGCCGAGCTCCAGCCTGAGGCTTCGGCACAACTTCGCCTCAGGGCACTTCGCCTCCAGGCCGCTCAAAGACCCGAACAAACGGTCCCGGAGGGGCGGAGCAGCACCTGAGCCCGGTTCGAAGCAGCAACGAGCGGTAACGGGACCCTCCCCCTACCGCCGCACCCCCCGCCCCGTTGGCTGCACGGCGCCCACCCGTCGCCCCTCCGCCCTCCGCAGCCCCAGCGGGGTCCCGGCCGCTGAGGGGGAGGGGAGAAGCGGGCGGTTTCCACACTCACCTCCGTCCCTCAGGACTCCGGCTCCGCTCCGCACAGACACCGGCTCCCCCCGGTCACCGAGGAGACGGGCGCCGGGCTGGGCCGCACCGCGCGGCGGCCACTGGCTGCGGGGAGCTGTCAGTCAGCGCGACCGACCTCGGGTTCCCGGACAGAGAAAGGGGAGAGACAATACCCAGCGCTGAAGAACTACATATCCCGGCGTGCACCGCGCGCGGCCGGCTCGCTGCGGCCGTACGGAGCTGGCCGCGCGGGGTATGTCGGGTGTTGTAGTTCTTCCCACTTTCCGAGCCGCCTCGCCTCCAGAGGAGGAGCGCAGTGCGCAGGCGCCCGTTCGAATGGAGCTGAGGCGGGCAGCCCACAACAGAGCGGCCAAAGGGCAGGACAGGTATGGTTTGTACGTTACTGTTACCTTTATGCCTTACAGGAAGCTGTGCCAGCCATATTTATAGATATATATATAAAATAAGCGTTATTTCTTCTCCTCATCCTCACAGAAGATGTTCCCTGTAAAATGACAGATGACAGGCTTGCTACCAGACACACTTATTTTCTATAGAAGTAATTACTCATCCTTTAAAGAGAGTAAAAATTCAGAATATTAAAAATAAAACTGATTTTAAACCTCAGGTGAAGGTACAATACTCATTAAACAAAGCCTGATTCATTAAGTGACTAACAACCCTTCAGAAATCCACAGTTTCAGCTATAAGTTGCCTTACTGCTTTGAAGACAAGGAGTGTGAGACAAAATAATAAGGATTTGTGCTTTTGGAGCTTTAAAAGCTTTAGCTTGCAAGCCTAAGTAGCTTACTGTTAAGTGTAGAGACATCTCTATCTTAACTGACAATGACCGTCTCAATGCTGTGTGTCAGACTTGATTTATATGCAGTTATAGTTTGCTTCATGTTGTCAATTTCATATTAAGTTCAGAGCTAAACCTTCACTAAATAACTTATTTTCTAAATCAGAAAATCTAGTTCTTCTTCAATCAACGGAGTCCAATCCAGAGGATCACTGAAGGTCATGCTCCCCACATTGAGGGCTGCAAAATGAGCACATTACCATCACCCTCTCCCTTGTTTTACTAGTTAATCCAATCTTTTAATGTGCCTTTTTCTTTCTTCTAAATACGGTGTTCACCCCAGTGAGAGATGCTTTTGCTAGTGGGGAAATGGTGAAAATATTTTTACATAAAAACCAAATGATTTGGATGACAGTGTTTCACATTCTAGCACAGTGGTATAAAGAAAGCTGTACAAGGAGGTGTGAAGTAGTAGAGCTAAACAGGGATACTGATCTTGTTAAATCTTGACGGGACGGTAGGGGCTCTATCCTCTCAAATCCTATTTAGACATAAAAGGATTGATTTATATACCATTTACATGGCTTTGTGACTGCGTCCTTATCTAGAACGTTATTTAATTAAACATTATAACATGTATTTCTTTTTCTTTGAAATGGTTTTGGTTGAAATATTCTTGTGTGCACTTAAATGTGTGAATACCACTTGCAGAACGGAAGGTTTACAATGTTAACAGGCTGGAACATCTATGTGGAAACAGGCACAACTGGACCAAGGTACTGACTGAATGTTCCTTTGGACAGCACTGAAATGTAAATGAAACATCCCATATTTTAAGAAGATGTATGTCATTACAGTAGATTGTGCTCTATTCGTTTTTCCAATGAACATCAAATAAACATTTGTTGTACACAAAAATTGAAAACACAATTCATTTCTCATTGAGCTCCAGTTTTCTTCCCTTACTGATGACTAGATATGAGTAAAGTTGGTGTCTTTTTATATATACAACCAAAAACATCTACTTCAAGCAAACATACATCATTCACCTTTGCCAAGCACTGGAGAACCAAGAACTGTTTTGGGTGTTACTGTGGTTATTGGAAGCATACAAACCTCTACGCCAGCATTTCTTGAAGGCAACTGGGAAGCACATACCCTGCATTCCTCAGGTAGTGAGGAACACCATGCTGAGCCAGAATATCATGTAATGGCTGACATTTGTTCTGAACACTGTATGTTTTTGTTAGTATAAGGAAAAGAGATATTGCAGGGAAGCATTCCTTGTGATTTTAAATACTTTGCCAAAAAGTCATCATCTCATACAGCAACACCTTCTGCAAAAAGTGAGCAAGCACTGTACACTAGTGATCTATCAGAACTCTGCTGTATAGTATAGATGTGTCACTTTTATCCCTAAACCCAGGATAAACATGCTTAGAGCTCCTAAATGCTTCCAATGAAAAGGAACCGAAAAGAAAACAAGAGCCTGAGGCACTATTTAATATATCCCCTGATAAAAGACCTTAACTCCAGGAAAAAAATGATGCAGGATGCAGCATTAAGTGAGGAGGAATCCTCTCCTCCCCGTTATTAACCCTGGGATCATTATTAACCCGTCTCCAGTTAGGATGTGACAGAGTCAAATCCAAGGACTTTCCACATATGATCTCTTAATCACCACACTTTGGGGACCAAATGGGGTTGGGGTCCCTTTGAACCAAGTTCACGCTGCCTTCAGGATCCCCGATAGAGATACTGCCCTGCCCATGGTGATCTCCCAAGGTTCAGACAGAAAGGCATGACACGATCAGTAACACTTAGGTCCACCCTGGCTGAGGATTTCTTAGTGCTAAGACTTTCCATGCAGAATTATAGGACTGTGCTCTGGATCTCAAATCTGATTTAAGCCAGGCTGACTTCAACTTTTTCCACTTCATAACTAGACTCTGAATGGCTTTTAAAAGTACAAGACAACACTCATTCTGAGTAAAAATCATTATTATTATTAAAAAGTCATTAAGATATAGCTATTTAAAGTAGAATATTCTTTATGCTTCACCAAAACTTTGGAATCATTTTATATTATCCTGCCAGTTACTACAAATGATCTTTACAAGTTCATGTGGACGAGGTTTTATGTGGCTATAAAGCAGAATGAATTTGATCTAATTATACTGAATAAAAGATGAATTACAGCTAAGTCTGTTGGGCTGATAAATGAGGATCATGGAGAGTTTTTTAAGTAGTTTTAATTAATTTTCAAAATATATTTGCTTTGCAGTTCATAAAAAAATTGATGTTCCTGTAGCTTCCCTCACTGACACAAGCCTAGTTCAAGCTGTGCTAACCACTCCTCTATGTTTAAGTAGAAAATGTTATAGCTTCAATTCTGCACACCAATTCACTTCTTACAACCCACAGCATTGCAGAACTTATCCCTAAGATCACAACATATGATATAATGATAGAATCCAGATTTGGATTATGAACATTTTGAATATTTCAAGACTTACTTGCCAACGCATTTGAAGAAACATATTTTAAGAAAACAGAATTTATATAGTTAAAATAACTTAAAGGCAGTTCCTTTGAAAGATACCTCTCCATGAGCTACTTTCTCTTTCTTTAGAAGAGTGTTTCAATGCTGGATAAGAGATGTGGAATACAAACAGCACCTTTCACTACATAGCAAATATTTTACAAAGACAGCCTTCAGCCGGGATCAAACTAAAATCTAATTTGTAATAATTGGCCAACTGTAGATAACTGGGTGTTGTTCACTACATATAACCAGGCTGTCGCTCAAAGAGATCACTTGAAAGCGTTCATCCTCATTTAAAACACGCTTCAAAAATAGGCTCTAAAACAAAATAACCTGTAGAAGAATTAACTGCCTCTACTAGGCATACAAACCCAAGTATATATGTTTCTTTTTTTGTTAAAACACTAAAAAAGAACAATTCAAAAGTTTAATGATGCAGTCTCAAGCGTGCACACACGGAGGTATGCTACCCATAGAATCAGGGGAAAAAGATTAGCAATCTAGAGACCAGATGGTTGGTATTTACTTGCTGGCATAACACTGCCAAATGTTCTGAAGTTTCTTTTTCAAATTTGCCTTTCACATTACATTATCAGCATAGGAGCTGATCCTTGAAACACATACATACACAGATCGTTACACTTACTCATCCAAGTCGTCCCATTGATGCTACTACTGCTAGAGACTTAATTCACAGTAGCAGGCTGTCTGCTTAGGGTAAGGCTACAGAGAGTTGTAAGCTCTTTTTGCTCACACTGATTGGGGCAGGCAGTCTGGAAAAGAAATAACAACTCTTGGTGCATTTTCCTGCTAGTTTTGTACTTTGCAAAAGATATGATAGCCATTTATGGAGACAACTTGAAAGAGATTCCACATCCATAAATACATTGCCTGCTTCTGTGGATAACGAAGTTGGCAAGGCCTGAAATAAACTGAAATCTTAAACTGATAGGAAATCAAGGAGAAAAAAAGAATACAGTTAATTACAAACTGTATTCAATAGCAAATAATTATTACCAACATATGAAAATGTTGGTAATAATTGTCCAGAAACTTATTTATCTTTCATAAGAAAAAAATGTCACTCTTTACCATACTCTATTTTTTACTCAACTGACTTATCTGTAGATGCCTACTTAGCTCTTACCATTTTCTTCTTCATCATTGTTTTTCCTTGTTTTTTCCCATGTTCCCTCTCTTCCACATAATAAGAACATTTGTTTTGAGACATTTGAGAATTTGAGAATGGCCTCAAGTTGCGCCAGGGCAAGTTTAGGTTGGATATTAGGAAGAACTTCTTTACAGAAAGGGTAGTTAAGTACTGGAATAGGCTCCCCAGTGAGGTGGTTGAATCGCCATCCCTGGTTGTGTTACGAGCCGTTTGGATGTGGTACTCAGGGATATGATTTAGCAGAGGGTTGTTAGAGGTAGGGTACTGGTTAGGCTGCGGTTGGACTTGATGATCTTCAAGGTCTTTTCCAACCTGGGTAATTCTATGATTCTATGATTTACTTTGCCCCTTTACCCAACCAAGGTTTTCCATCTTTCATCACAATCCCCTTCTACTCAATTCCTTGCATGTTTCCCAATGCCTCCTCAGGTTCCTTTTCATTCTGTTTTCACATCTCTTACAAAGTCACCTGCCTTCAGGCAGTGCTTTTCCTCCCATATTTATATTTTATATCTGCACCATCTGTACGCGTGTATGTAATACACGCGCTTCACTTTGTGAAAGTGATATCCATACTGTGGTGACCCCGTTACTGCCCTAAAAATAACAAATTTCTTTTCCTGCGCTACAGTTTATTTGTTGATCACACTTCTAGAAACCATGAGGGAGTTCCTTTAATGTCATAGTCGCAATGCTAAACACAAGTAACCCCGCACGTGCTCTCCATGAGTATTTATGATGCTCTCAGCTCCCTGCTCATACAGATCCAAAACTGGGAGTTCCAACAAGCATTTCAATTCTAGGCAAGTCTTTCAGGTTATAATTGGTTTGGATATCTCAAATCTCTTTACCTGCAGCAAACTGTCCCATCAAGATGAGAAATCATTGCATATCTTCCAAAAAAAAAAAGGACCAGAAAATCCACCCAGACTAATTTTTCAAGTTAACATTCAGTCAATCCTAAAAGAAAACAAACAGCAGCAAATAATAATAATAATAATAATAATAATAATAATAATAATAATAATAATAATAATAATAATAATAAAAAACAGCATAGGTTGGGAATTTTTAACTTGTAAACTTGTATTGTGTTCACTCTGCATAAAAATGGGGAGAATTTGGATAGTCTGAAAGGATGGAGATAAAACATTTTGTTAAAGAAACAGTTAAAAAAGAAGAAGGAACCACTTTAAAAATGATGCTTGATACAAAAACAAATTGTCTCCAGTAAACACTATTTCCTTCAATACACTTATATATGACAAGTTTAAAAGTTTCATCTTGAACGCTCTATGTCACTCGGGTCATTCATTTTAAAAAGGATGAACTCAAAGAGAAAAGATGGGAAAATAGTCATCAAAATAATCCTTACTTTATGAAAGAAAAGAGCATTAGACTTCTGGAGACCCACACATGATTTGACCACTGGCTTTGAGGAGTAATTATCGAAGCAGCAGCAAAATAACAGCATCAATACAAGAAGGAATAGATTCCTGGACCAGGAATAATCTTAGAAACAATCTTCTAAATTGCAGCTCACCAATTGGTTATGTGGCTCTTTTATAATTCTAGAAGCAAGACACCAAATTCACTTTAAGGTACAGCTCCATGCATTTACAGAAAGGATTATGTGACATGGTTGCTCATGGCAGCAGGCAAGGAATCAGATTTCCTTCATTCCTGTGTTCCTACGGTTCTGGAATTATAATTCTCATAGCCTGCAGGGAGACAGGCTGAGTACTCCAGGGTGTAAAGTTCAAATATGTTGCCGCTGGCATGGCTGATTAATTGGATTTAATTACTATATGGTTTGTGCAAATAACACCAGTAAATACTATTAACTCCCTTAGAGTCAAGGGAGAGTTTCCTTAAATCTTACTGTAAACAAGTGTCGGAAAGCACGACAGCACAGATACATCAGCCTACGTGAATCTGTAATGCATCTATGTTCGCAATGTGCAAAAACACGACGAAGCACAAAGTACATTTTCCCTTGCATGTATGCATGTAGGGCAATACTCTTGCAAGTGTTCTAATCACCCATACAACAATAAGAATAGCCCTGTTTTCAAAGTGGCTTTGCAGGCAGGCGTAGTATAAGGTTTCATGATTCTCTTTCAGAGCAAACCAGTTCAGGGACTCCAAAATACTTGGAGTCTCACATTCATTATATAATTTCATATAATTTCGTCCTGAAGAATCCAGACAGACATTTGCCCTTTCTCTGGTCATCCAATCACTGTAGCAGAGGCATGGTGGAAAGTTGTTTCATTTATCCTTGAAGAGCCAACATTTGCTGCAGGTGTGGTCACTTACTGTGGTGTTACAAATTAAGCTCCATAGGAATAGGCCACATTTACATACAGTAATCATATTTTAGATCTGCATCATCCTGAATTGTCACACCTACTGGATCCTTAAGGAACTACTTCCATATATTATTAATTTGTTTGGTGAATGTAACCTTTATCCCGTTCACCAGGTGTAGTTACAGATTAATTGGTTGTGTCTGGGATTTGAAATAGTTTAGATAATATTAGTGTAGCTAAAAATATGTTAAATTATATAGGAAAACGCAAACAACTTCAAAAAACTGTATTTAAACAGAAGACATTATTTAATACTGAGAATGGAAGGTGGCCTTGGTTTCCAGTACTAACATTAACTCTGTACCTCTATATCTGAATCTGACCTTAGACACTTCATTGCAAATACAATGAAAGCAGAAGTATGCTTTTCAAGAAGAAAACAGAAACAAATGTACAAAAGAATTCATCTGAGGAACTTCTGACTGCATTTTAAAGGTTACTGCAATGTTATATTTCATTAAAGAATCAAACTCTAGCACTTCACCTCAAGGGTTTAAACGCAATCCCTCATGCCTTCGGCTCCCTCTTGTGGTGTACTGATGCCGAACTGCCTTACATCTGCTTGCATATTAAAGTTGTGCCACCAGCAAACGATGAAGAAGAGGTACTGAATATTCCTGAGGACTTCCATCAATATATGCACTAGCAGAGATCTTTACCCAATAGTTAAGAATTAAAGACTTTTGACTGTTAGTACCTTTTCACCAACGCAAAGCGTATTATCTGCCCAGCAAGAAGTACGTTTCTTCTTTTCCTTTATTTCATTTGATAGATATATATTTGTATATACACACAGTACAATAATTTTCTTTTGTGATAGAGAAGAAATGATACTTTCCACTGCTGGTCGCTCATTAAGTCAACAGATTCCAGTTAATAATGAAAAAAATTAAACATTTAATATCAAAAGCAACTTCAAGTATCATCTATACATTTTAGTATTCAGTATATAGTAAGGATTTGTTTGTATTTTATGAAAAGTGTATTTGAATAGACTATTTTTACTCTCATACATTAGAGTACTATTCATATGAGGCATGGAGTTTAAAATGACATCTTGTGGTCCCAAGTAGCTCTTCACAAGAACCATGCATAGGTCACTTGTACAATCACTGTGTATGTTTCAAACCAGGGTCTAATCATCAGTCAATCAAAGTCAAGATGCAATTAGCATGATTAAGAACACATTACTTTGTTCTTCAACAACAGGTCAGGGTATGGTCCTTGATGTGAAGAAATACATAACATCTTTGTAAAACAATATCTGATCTAGGCAGAATAGTACTGAAATTCCCAGAGCTATTCATCCCTTAATCTTTCTGTATAAAAATAATTCAGTTTAGGCATATATTGCACTATTTTTCTCATGCCAGATAGCTCTCACCCTGCATTATCTGTTCTCTTTGCTTATCTAAGAATACACTAAGATTTTAATTTCCATGGAAAACCTGGGAACAGGGCAACAAACACACATAAGGTGTGCAGTAAGGGGATGTCTATAATATCAATGATAACTTCAGAGGAGGAACACAGAGGAAACTACACATTGGATTTGGAAATCATTTTCTCCAGTAGATTCATCATTCTCTCCTGTAGCTGTAAGCTTTGAACCTGGATGATGTTTTGCTGATCCAGAATCCTGCGTACTTCTCTACAGGTTTCTTCCATAGCTCTGCTCAACTTCTTTTGTTCTTCCAACATCGCTTCCATTAACTTTAGCTTCTTCTTTTGAAAGCTGCAGCTTTGCATTTTCCTTTTCTTAACTGGTCTCTCTTCAGTTCTGAAACAGGAAGATTTGTTTACAATTAAAAACACATTTATGGGGGAAAAAAAAGCTTTGTTAGGATCTACAGTTGTATACTATACTACATTCTTGGTCAAGCTATAGCTAGGCTCAATTAATAAAGAATGTTCTTCAGTGAATTCCCTCTCATAGTTGTGCCAAAACAGAAGTATTCAGTTCTCTGTTTTATAACATTACTGACTGCAAAAATAGGTTTTAAAACCTCATAATTTTTAACAAGACTAGAATCTTAGGAATAACATTTTCTTTTTATCTTGACTTTTGCATATTGAGTTTCTAAACTGTGCTGGGAGAGGCTTTTTGCTCATGTGGTCATTATATCTATTGTAGCTCAAGCTGCGAGTGAACTACTCATCTGAAAAACCTCCAGTTACAGATGAGTAACTTCCTTTCAATCTTAGCATGACAAGTCCATGTATCTGGAGTCCCCAGCATCAAAGTTATCCAATGATGGGTCTCAAAGTCCCTTTACACAATCAGCAGTCTCAGCTGTGTTCTGCCAAACACTGAGTTCTTTCTAGGGGAAATCTGGTAAAAGCACAGTTTTGAGCAGAATGCCATGTCAGCAACTTGTAGATTTCAAGACAACCTTGAATGAGGACATCAACCAGGCACTAGAGGAATGTGTTTTTACTGATGTGAAGAAGGGGAGTGGGGAGGGATGTGTCACTCATCTGTGACAGATCTGTATTACATTTCCATATATGTTCTTATCCTTCTTGACATTCAGATATCTCTGCCAGAAAAAATAAACAGACCAAAGAACCTGGAAGACTTGTGGCAACTCTAACAAAAAGACACAATTCCTGTGACATTTCAGGGTGTAGTGAAACACAGAGGGTGAGGTCTATAAAAAGAAATAAATGGATTGTGTTAAAAATGCTATTAAAATCTTAGAGGAAAGAGAATAGAATAGATCTGGAAGGAAACTGCTTCACTACGGCTTAGTCATTTGGACATTACATCCTCCTATGCACAGGTAAGAAACCACAACAGCCTTTCTTTACAAATGTACATGATGTCTATAAAAAAATTTAAAAATAATAATAATAATAAAAAAGAAGAATCTAAAGATGTCCAGTAATTCCTGAAGGAGCTATTTGAATCCAAGAGCTTCTTCAGATACTGAGCCATCTTTCATGAGAAGTTCTAGGTCTCCTTATAGGTCCAAAGAAACCCATCCATTGTTAATAACTTTTTCTAACAGAAATTAAAGAGGGAAGCTGGAATAGGAATAAAATACATATGGTTCAGTGGTGAGCATCCCATCAGCATCAGTATCTCTCAAGCAGTTTCAGCTAGGAGTTTGTCTAGTTTGATAGGCTCTAGGCATCAGTGTAAGAAATGATCAGTGTTCCACACTGCAAACATCGGATGGTTCTCTGCGCTGCATTTCTGCACAGCCACAGCCTTTGTGGCAATGCAGATGCAGCAGCATCCATTCCCCCTGCCAAAGAAGCACCCCACTCATTGCCAAGCCTAGGTTCTAAAGGTACATTTTGAGACCTGAAGGAAAAAATGGCCTGTACTCACTCAATAAGGATCATTTCAGTACTCTGTTAGAATAACTTATGAAGAACAAGTTAAATACAAAGAATAATCTGTCTACCAAGTGTGTTACCTCCACAGACCCACTATAACAACTCTTCCTTTCTAAATGCTTTATGGCAAATGGGTCTCCAGTATTACTGGTTTCCAAGATTTATAGATCCCAAGAGCAAACTACCATTTCTGACTTGATTGTGTGACTTTACAGTCAAATGCATTCATGAGTTAATGAGACTCATCCTTGAATTGTAGAGTACAACCACAAAAAAGTTTACTCTTACTCTCTGGTGTGTAAGCCTTGTGTACCAACTTATTCAGTTTACTTTTCAAAAAGAAGAATAGTGAAAATGGGATGACCAGAATACACAACTACTTCAAGGAAACAAGCAAAAAATACTGGGAGGGCCTCAAAAATAAAGTTTAACTCACCATTTTCCAACTAGAACCAACTAGAACACTGGATTAAACAAGGGATAATCACTGGAACAGATTGTTACAGTGAATTCTCCATCTCCTGCATATATCAGTACTAGAATGGATGTGTAGTGAAAAATTTCTAAGAGTAAAATCATAAGAACAAAGAAACTGAGGCAACAGAGATATGAAGCTCTGAGTTAGAAGTCACTGCTGTGGGGAACCATACCACAGAATGCCCTCCACAACACCTTCAGGCTCCACATCAGAATAACTGAATTTAAATACACGGATGGTGTTTTTTAACAGGCAGCCACCCCAGCTTACATTGAGGTTTTATTATAGTCTATTAACCTATGGAAGTAAATTTTTCATTCCTGTTTTCAGCGTGGTAGAAATGGTAAAGCTGATGAGGTCTGAACCCCATTCACAACCTGTATAATTATAGTTTGTCATTATTTCAACAATAAAGAAACAAGGCTATACGTTAGACCATGGGATGAAAAAACACTGTTTTCAATTAGATAAAAGGTCATTCTCAGTTTTGTTAGAAATTCTGATTTTAGAAGTTTAAGCTGCAGTATGAGACTCCAGCACTCTGAATTATCCAACAATAACTCTATTATTGTCAGATGCTTTACTGACATTGCAATACAATACAAGGTTGTAAAATACTGAGCAAATACCAGGCAGTCCATTAAAAGAAAACAGAAATTTCAAAGATTTTTCTCACCTGTGCACTGCAACAAAAATAAAAATTAATATGATCCCAGGATTAGGGAATCATCCCTAATATGAAGAAATCTAACACTTTGTGACAAAAAAAAATTACATCTTTATGTTAAAAAACAGCCTAGTGTATGAAATGTACCTCATTGTTTTGGAAAAACAACCTCCTAACTATTAAAAATATTATTGGAAACCAGTTTAAGAGCTGGGAAGGGAGTTCTTGCATGAGAGATATCTTGGCAGTCACAGATACTAAGAGGTTGTTTTTCAGGGGATGTCAGGCCATTACTATGAACTATGATGTAAAAAAAATTGTTGCTTGTGAACGGGAAGACTGTTACAGTTCAGAATTTATATACCATTTTTTTAAATAGTCAGCTATTCAAGGATCATTTGCTTGACTGATTGAATGGACTTATCCTAGTTTTACCCATCCAATAGACCTGGAAACAATAATCTAAAATTGTTAGGTTGATTCTTCTTCCAGCTTTACACCCTTTCAGTTGCATGACTGACAGATAAATTTACTGTTACAGTTAAAGCCTCACAGACTCATGATAAGATCTTCAGGACCAACTTTTTCTTGCCAGAAAACTGTAATAAACTCTTATTTCACACCACTCCGGATGAAAAATGAGACTGGTGAAGTCTAAAGTACATATCAAGTGTACAAGCCTGCCTTCTGCTAAAATGCTGCCTTCAGACAACTCTGGTCTTATCAGAAAAGAAAACACATTTGCATTCTCAGCCACGCCCTTACTTTGAGAAAAAAAAATGACATTGTTCATTTTATGTAATGCATGCAATGTTCTTTCAAACTGCATGAACAGCGGTTCAGTGTCCGCGGCAATATTCAGTTAGCAACATTTTACCATGTTAATAATAGCCAAAGCCAGGGAAATCTCATACTCCTCCCAAAACAAAAACCAAATGGAACCAAAAAATAAAATAAATAAATCCTAGAGCAAGCCAAAAATCATCTAAGCAAAATGCTGCATCTCTTACCATAGTGCAGCACTACCATGAGCATGCCTGTACTCCTATCACAAACATACCACCTCCTGTGAGCAGAGATACACACACTGCATTTTGGCAATATTAGATGAGTTTTTGCCTAGTCCTCCTACTCCCTTCCAATCTCTGATGAAAGAAGAAAGAAATTGCCCAAATTCAACAGAATGGGAAACGTATCTCAATTTGTGATTTACAGTAAAGCTGCAAGAGCTGTTAAATGTTCCAGGATTTCCTTTTTGAGATAGCAGATTCCTTTTGTTCTATGAAATACTAGAAAGCAGGGAAACAAGTTAGATGCTACCTCAGCTTGTAAGAAAGTAAGCTTGATGAGCTCTCTGAATGTTCATCTTCGAAGCACTCTTCCCTTCCTTCGTACGTAAACTGATTATATGGCAAATACAGAGGCGTAGACTTAGCTGATGGTGACTGCGAGGCCTCTGTCTGTGATGTAGAAGGACCTGGTTGCTGATTTTCATGCATTTTCACATCACTGTGGTCTGTCACTTTGGATAAGATCCTATCAATGGTTTTGTAGTAAGGCCAGTCAGGCGCAACAGTTTCACTGTCAGTCATGCATTTTAATTTCCTGCAAGAAAAGGCACACAACATTAGAGCTTGTTTTCTTTTTAAAGTACTTTCCACACATATCTTCCATATGAGTGTTTCCCATTATGAATATCAGTGTCTACAAATATCATTCATATTCTCCCCCTCACTTTGCCTAAAAGGTCAACATCACCCTTTAGAACATTCCAGTAACAATGATAAGATATAGATGCCCGCTTATCTCACAAGGTGAAGATCAGTGTGGGAAGAAATATAACTTCATTTATTTCAAAATAAATAAATAAAAAGCAGTTAATAATACATTATAAACAGTAAACAAAAACATTACAGTGAAAGAACTGTCAGCCATGACCTTGTGCTGCCTCTGATGAGTTTTGTTACAAGATTTATCACTGAGTCCTAATGCGAAGTTCACCCACTTAACATCCACTGATATTTTATTTACTTTTTATGCTTTTTAAAAAAATATTTCATTGAGGAATGAAAAGCCCGAGGTGAACAGACACATTGTTGGGGGTTGGACTCGATGATCTCTGGAGGTCCCTTCCAACCCCTGTGATTATGTGATCTCAGAGACACTCCACTGGCCAACTAACACCCCAAAACTTCCTCTTTTCCCAGATGGGATCTTGTTAGTCCATCCGAAAGTTCATCAAAGGAAGAAAACAGGAGGGGCAAGATTGATGACAAAAGCTCCATTTTCAAGAACCAGGTTTAATTTAAATTACAAAAAAAGAAAAGAAAAAAGAAAAAAGAAAAAAGAAAAAAGAAAAAAAAAAGAAAAAAAAAAAAAAAAGAAACAAATCCAATTCTCCCAGCTATGAAGAGGTTTCAGTTTGCAGGGGAAAAAAAGAAAAGATGAAAACTCTTCTTGGACACCTGGCCCAGCCTTTTTTCTTGAAGTCTTAACCCTCCTCTTAATCCATCCTGCCCACATCAGTCCCAAAAAGGATAGAATTAAGTAACATGTAAACATGATAAAAATGCTGCCAAACTTAAAAGTGGGAACTTGAAGTTCTTCCTTTTAGACACCACTGAGCATAGGTTAAGGGGAAATCCACCAGTGAGAAAAGGAGGCAAAAAGATTTGCTTAGGTTTTGAAGACATTTAAGGAATCTTCTTTTTTCCTTGTCCTTGCAAGGTCTGATGAGCTTTCCCAGCTTTTTGGGAAAGTATTTCATAGAAAACCCTCCACAGCTGCCTGTTTTTTCATGCCCTCTATGCATTCAAAATTTTAATTTCATACATGTTTCACAACCTGCTGCTGCAATTTCATAGTCAGAGAACATCCAGCACGACCTACAAACACATCTATATCCATCAAGTACAGACACAGAATAGCAAAGCACAAGGCTCATAGCAACCATCATTTGATATTGATTATTTCTGTCTAATTGTTCAGGTTACTCTCATGCCAAACATATGAATTGCACTACTATAAGCAGCTAGCTGGGTCTACATTTCCCATTTTCCTGTCCATGTTAAAACCTTCAGTACATTTAAGCATTTTATTGTATCATCCTCAGCTACTCATCGCAATGCATTCACCATGGTCTGTCATTCCCATGGGTAAGACAGCAAAAATCCATGCGTGAGCACATCCCTGCCATGTCAGAGCAAAGTCCAGCAGCTGGATTAAGACTTCACCAGACACGGTTTGAGCCTTCAGAATGGCAAAGCATTCTCTCAATAAGGACAAGAAAAGCTCAGACGTGGTATTCTGCCAACTTTGCTCTGGGGCAGACAGATGACTTGTGTTGAGCCTAGTGTCAGCAGCTCCCCACGTCCATGTGCAGAACTGCTGCCCATCCATTCCACCTCCAATCTGTGCAGAGGATTCAGTCATCCCAGGGACAGGATTTGGGGCACCACAATATAAAAAGGACATAAAACTACTACAGAACATCCAAAGGAGGACCATGAAGATGGTTATGGGTTTAGAGGGCAAGACGTAAGAGGAGCAGCTGAGGTCCCCTGGCTTGTTCAGCCCAGAGCAGAAGAGGCTGAGGGAAGGCCTCATATTTGGTCTACATTCAAAGAAGGCAGCTCCATCCAGCATTATTTTGCCTTGAATCAGTGTCCTGATGACTATTCTAATACATTAACTTCCAAGCATTATCAAGTTTATCCCTAGAACAACATTCAAATTATTCTTCCCTTATTTTTATTATATCATCCTGAACTAAATGTTAATTTCCTTACTTGAGCAAAACTTTTCAGAAGCAGGTATTACATCCAGTTATATCAGTACTTTGGTTTCTTATGCATCAGCTCAGGTATGTGCCTAGACCCCATTTTTGCTAACACTCAGGATTGAAGGAGAGCTGCAGTTTGTTATCTGCCCACACAGTTCTAGGGTTGCAGCTATACAAAACTAGATATTTCTATGGCTCTGATTACATTGGATGAATACAGATTCTTCTACTTCTGTCTATTTAACATAGCTCTTGGCTAAAAGAAATAAGAAAGTTATCATTACCAGGAGGTTGACATGAGAATTTCATTAGCTTAAAAGCAGCACCAGCAGCAACCTGTACGGAATCTGGCTCATATACAGAGGAAAAAAGATGAAATAGATAAAGAGATGAGAAGATAATGGAGAAGGGAGTGTCTGGGCTGGAAAAGAGGTAGGAAAACTGTGAGTGGTGGAGGCAAACAGGGAGAACAAATCAAATCTAAAACTTGGCCAACATTAAGATCAAGTTTCAGGATTCACTGATTATTTTGAAACAAACCAGAAAACCAAGAGAAACAGCTGAGATCTTCTTCGTGCACCAAGTGTAACCCTGGCAGAACTGAAGTCTAAGGCAAAGATGCACTTACTGCTCCCAGTCAATCATTATCATAAATAATCACAACAGGTTGTAGTCGCATCCAAAATGTAAAGCTCCTTTCTCTTTGTTATGCTTTTGTGTGGTTTGGTTTCATGTTTTTAGTTGGTTTTCTTGTTGTTGTTGTTTTTTTTTCCTTGAAAAGTGAAGAAATTAGAAAGAAATAGGACATTTTTCAACTCTTTGAAATTGTGGATAATAACAGGACAAGGAGGAATGGTTTTAAGCTGAGGGAGGGAAGATTTAGGTTGGGATCAGGGGGAAGTTCTTTACTATGAGAGTGATGAGGTGCTGGAACAGGCTGCCCAGAGAGGCTGTGGATGCCCCATCCCTACAGGTGTTCAAGGCCAGGTTGGATGGAGCCCTGGGCAGCCTGGCCTAGTATTAAAAGCGGAGGCTGGCAGCCCTGCATGCAGCAGGAGGGTTGGAGCCTGATGATCCTTGAGGTCCCTTCCAACCCAAGCCATTCTGTGATTCTATGATTTACACTGGGATGCAGCAGTTTGGAAAAGAGAAGAAGACAAGCCAAACATTCAACACTTTGAAAACATTTATCATTGCCTGAGTGAGTGAGCGAGGCAGAAAAAGAAGGTAGGATTAAGCGAGAAAGTCAACAGAGTTTGCAAAATAAATTCCTGCTGAGTTTATCTGGACCTGTCACAGTTTCATGAGGCTCTATTAAAATCCAGCTGAGAGCTGAGGCAACAGAGAGTTCTCTCCAAAAAATGGCATCAAAGTTGAGTTTCCAGGGGACAAATTACTGAAGTATGAAAAACACTGTCACCCAGTCAGTCTGAACGGTGGCTGTGAGCCTTACTGGAGGGAAGTGAACAAATTAATGGGTTTTGAGGTCCTACTGCCAAAACACTCCACAGAATGGGCTGCGACACCAGCTGAGTAATTTGTGCTGCCACTGACCTTTCTTCAGACTTTGTTCTCTGTGCCTATTACCTGCCTTCTGAAATAAAATTATTACAATGTTATTACAATATGACATTCTAGAGAGTTCTTAAAAAGTGTTATTTCATCTGTGAAGACAATTTGCTTTTTTTGTTGTTTTGCCTTTTTTTTTTCCCACTCTCTGCTCAACACACTATCACTTCTTTATTATTATTACAGTATTTGATATTATTGCTTGCCTTAAGGAATGGATACAGGATTCATCTCCTGGGGTTTCTGTGAAAAGCTTTCAAAATAAATAATAAATAACAACTGTTCATGAGCCAGTCAATGGGGGAGGGAAAGGAAGATGTCTGAAAGTCCAGTACTTAAGTTGTGCATCTGCTATAAATTATTGAAATTAAAGAGAAAGCTGGTGAAGTATTCAAATTTAACTTTCTGCATTAAATTTGATGCACTTACATTTCATCGCTTGCTGTAGCACAGGTCAAATATTCAACTTGCTTAATGTCATAGAGGATAGCAATGAATTATGCAAGCAACAATAATTAATTGCTATCATCATGTACACACGAAAACAAAAAAATAAACTGATCACATATTCAAATCATGAGATGGATTCAAATTTACCAATCGCTAACATTAATTGACTGTGATTCAAATCAAATAGCAACAGCTGCATCCTATTTCCAGGGCTTTGGGAGGGTGATGTTACTGAAAACAATAAATTTGCATTCACACAGCTCTTATTTTAAAACATCAGAGGGAATCAGTCAAAACTGAGGATGACTGTACAAGCTTTCCAAACCCTGTTTTATTTCTACAAGCCAGAGCATACTATGCCAGCAGTAGTACAACGGCAGATACAGTGCATTAAGCACAGTGTATTAGCATAGATGAGAAAGTGCTTTCTTTCAGAAGCACTAATTACAGGGTTATATGTGCCGAATACCCCAAGTAGCCTATATAATAGCAAGAATTCAGCAAACACTCTAAGTGATGCTGAAGTACAAGCGATGGCAATACTAATCCCAGCAAAACTTCTGATACTCAGCACATCAGAAAGGTAACTTGAATTCCAGCAGGCCTGGCTCAGCCCCTTGTCCCTCCTGACAAGTGCAGTGGGATGTTCATACAGCTCGCTACCCAGGTGACTTGAAAACGATCGCCCTAAAATTGTGTTAGTGACAGAAGCTCTCATGCTCCGAGCTACCCCTGTTCTAACTTTGTCTGGCAGCACAGCATTCCACATGGGATCATAAGATGCAGCCAGGAACCCAGGCAAACACCTGGGCTGTCAGCCCAGCCTGAGCTCCACCACCGGCACCGATGTATTTCCATTAGCTGCAGTTTGTGCAATACCTGCTGCTAACTGCTCCTCCCCTACTTATGTATATGTCTGTCTCACTTTGGCTTCTTCAGCACTATGAGGAATGGCTTCCATTGGGCAAAACAAGCAAAACAATATAGAACTGGATCAAATTCTATGGGATCCTCAGGTTGGAAAACACCATTATGTGCTCACCATTATTATGTGTTTACAACATTTGATGTTTAGATCCTTTACAACAGACTGTCTCTGATGATTTTACCCACTTTCAGGATATTTTTTCTTCATTGCAGAGTGCAGCTGTGATGTGTGGAAATGCACTAAGGTAAAGCACCTTTAAGTACACTTCTTTAAGTATCCTCCAGACACCAAAATGTGGATTAAAACTCAGGTGCTCAGGTGTCAATGGCAACTAACATCATAAGGTTTCATCACAATATTTCCTATTCTCACACGCCAACAAAAAGCCTCCAGAAAATGATGAATTTTCAGTCATGGCTTGTATTTGTTCCTGAGTTTTCTACTACCTCCCCCTGAAAGCAAAGCACGCCAGCCTGCATTGGATAGAAACAAACAATATAGGAGATGCATTTCAAATCCAAGAGCGTAAAATGAAACAGCCTCGTGATGGTGCAAGGCAGTTTTCTAACTCTCATAAATTAGCATCTTAATCAATGAGCAGGGAGCTGCAATGCACTGCACAACACAGCAGCAGCACGACAACACTCAGCAGAAGCAATCTCAGAAGTTCACAGAGACATAGGAATTTCTTTAAGCACTCTGTTTCCACACACACAGACTGCATGGGTGCGAGGGGTTCATTTCTCCCCTTCTCCCTCTGCAAACTTTAAAGAAAAAACATTAATTAGAAAAGCTAATTCTGACTGATGAAAACACTGAATATTTAGAACAAAGGCTGTCAGAGATAGCCTATTATGCTTGGCAATTATGGCACTTCAGTATTGCAGTGTTGCTAGCTAGACACCTGTAAAATCCGGGTGCTGTGAGCCGTGCTGCTCAGCAGGAAGGCTGCAGATGAAGCAGGCTAAGCAGGGGCCTGGGAGGCAGCAGCTCCCAGCTCTGCAGCTGAGTGGCAACTGCTGGGTGATGCAGGGCAAAAATGGATCGTGCTTCCAGCCTTCTCAGTCTGGGTGAAGAAAATTACAAGGATTACGACAGGATTAGTCAAACGTTTTGGAGGCATTAGCAGCTGCTGGAAAACGTGGATTTAATATTATGGAAAATGATGTTAAACATTATGCTTGCAGGTCTTACAAACGCAGGAGGACATTCAAAGTTAAGGGGTTTACAGGATTCTTCCTAGTTTTCTATGTGATGAGCAGTCTCTGCATTAAATACAGGAGGGTGCCTTATAGAAAAGCAAGCAGTTTTAACATGGTTGCCTGCTGTAATAACCTTTTTTTTATTATTAATACGAGCTTTGAGGAGAGATTAAATAAAAGAGTCACATATTTGATTTTCTTGCATTACAAGCACACGGCTGAAATCACCACTCCGGATTTCCAGTGTGAAGCAGTTTGTGCCTCACAGAGATAAGAATTTTAGGAAAAGAAAAAAGAAAAGATAAAAAGAAAGAAAGAGAGAGAGAGAGAAGCATTTATATCTGCTAAGTCCCAATTCCTTTTCCCCCCTTGAAACAACAAACGTCTGGCGTTTTCCAAGCCAACTTCCCCTCCTGCTCCATCTCATCTCCTCGCAGCCACCTCCGCCCTCCCCCAGCTCCGGTATTGACGGTGCACATCGATCCCCTCCCTGCAGATATAGCAGCGCTGCTTATAATTATAGCAATGTGTGTCACTCAGCAATAAGGCATTCCATTATTCCCGGCCCCTTGAAGTGTAACCCTTCAACTCACACCAACAAAACCCAGGAGCTTCGTTCCCCCAAAAAATCATTATTCGGTATTTATTACAAAGCAAGCAAAACTTTGCCTTGTCACACCGACCCCTCTCTGGCCACTGCCAACTGCAGGAGTTTCCCTGCAAGCAGCTGCTTACACAATCAGAAAGAGGGGGGAAAAAAAGCCAACAAACCCTGCTTTTCCACTAACTGCATTTCCATCCCTCTACATCATAACACCGCCAGTTAATTACGACGCGACAAAGTTGTCCCGGAGTTTGCAATGAAATGGGGAGGGGGGGGGAAATTAACAATGACGTAACAGCGATGGCGAGAGAGAACGTTAAAAGCGATACGAACAATCTTTAATCTCTTATCTACGCATTTGCTGAAGGATGCTTCGTTCTGAAAGGCAAACAGAGCAGCCTTACCCCTGCTAACATCTCTTAAAAGAAAAAGAATTAACTGAAGCTTACCTGTACTGGAATGTCATATTTGTAATTTTTATCTTTATTTCCTCTCCGTGGCGAATCTCTCCCGTCATTTCAAAGAGTTTGTTAGCCATTTTCTCATAAACTTTGGCATTCCTTTTAGTTTGTTTCAGTTCATCAAAAAATTCTTCCCAGACCAGCATTAAACCTCTCATTTCTGCATCAGTCCAGTTTCTGGCCCTCCTGTGTTTCTCAGTCTGAGAAGAGACAATGTAACTGGGAATTTCTGCTGCAGCCATTGCTGACTGACCTAAAAGGGTTTTAAAAGAGGACACTTAATATAGATTGAGTTTTTAGCTTAGGTTTTTGTAGTGCAAGACATGCATATGTGGATAAAGAATTTGAATGACAACAGAACATATGAAACCTTTTTGCAACAGCTTGAAGCTTGAGTGCACAAAATGGGGCCTACATCTGACAGGCAGGAATTTAGTTAAAAGCTTTTAAACAGAGAAACGTCATTTTGATGTCACGTTTCCATAGCAACAGAGCAACTGCATAAGCTACAACAACAAAAACCTTTTAACTGAAAGCCAAAGAATCAGGACAAAGTTGACAGGCCATCAATATTAAAGCTTTTAAACACTTTAGGTTTAACAAAAAAAAAAAGAGAGAGAGGGAGAGGGAGGAAGAGAGAGAGAGAGAGAGATCTATGCAGCCTTTGAGAAGCTACTTTTAAGTTTCTACTTCTTTTTCAGCCTTTCCCTTACCTTTTAGGCAGACAATCTGCTGGCGGGGGGTCATGGTCGCCTGAACGAGCTTTTAAGTTGCGCCTTGACAGACTCTCTGGGAGGCTGCAAGGACTGAGGCCATGTACACACACACACACACACACACACACACGCACAAAAAAAGCTTTTTCCCCCTTTTTTTTTGCAAAGATACTCTGCAAAAAAAAAAAAGAATAAAGAAAAAAAAAACAAGAAAAATCATCATCCAGCTTCATGGCTACTGTACATCTCGGAGCTAATCAATGTTGGAGCGGGCAGCCTCATTAAAAGGGTGCCTGCGTCTGTTTTTAAGCACATGCACAAAAATGCCCGTTTAAGTGTTTCAATATAGAGAGAAATGCATGTGCAGTTTTAATACAAAGCCACTTTTTTTTTCCTCCCCGAGATGTTGTGCTGCTGATAAGCGTGTACTGCAGTCCTGTCAGGATGAATTTGCCTTTGTAGGTATGTATTACTCTGTGTATTTTGTATTCCTGGCAATTTAGATGCTATTTATGCAGCCTGTGTTCTGCCTTAGGACTGCAGCAGAAGCATTTCACCTGCTTTATGGGGAACCTAAAAGGATTATTCAACGAGTTACACAAAAAAAAAAAGAAGAAAGAGAGAAAGAAAAGGCTGCAGGATCCTTAGAACTGTGAATAAATTGCTTTGCTGTAAAACAAGCATTCTGAGCTGGGTTTTATATAGAGCAGAATTCTGCCAGCAGTGATACTGGAAAAGCACCACCTATTTGTCGTATTAGACACAGTGCAACACGAGCAGAGGGCCACATCCTGCTCCCACCTACATCAGTGCAGGCAGCGCCTTTCCCAAAGCAGTGAGATGCATGAAACGCATTAATTGGAGCAGCACGAGCAGCTAGAGAGAAAGATGTTAATTCCCTGCAGTCCAAATACCGCTGCGTTACGTAAAATATAAATAAATAAAGCACGGACCTTTCTTATTATTATTCTCTTTCAGCACATAACAGCAATGGGCACCTCACTGCAGGGCACTTCCTGAAGATTAATGGCAGGCAGGGGTTAATGGCCTGAGGCTCACCCAGTCAGTCGTTAATCCCCAGGAAATGTTCTGTGCCTCAATCCTTAATGCTTAAGTATCCTATAAATTGTAAGTCTTCTCATAACCACATCCTTGATCTTAACAATAGTTTTAAAATGCACGGCTTGGTTTGCATCCTGGGCATGGCAAGGAGAGCACATCGTGTTCCTAAAAGGTACGCTATTAAAATCTGTGATGGGTTGTTGTGGCTTTTTTTTTCCTTCTTTGCATTTCATGCATTCTGCTGTTTATCAGAAAACCATGGAATAAGGTGGGATATCACACACACACTGTACACAGGAACTTCCACTGATCCAGCCCTCCCCTGGTTCTGTCAGAAATATACCTGCTGAGTCACTGCCTTCCTCTAAAAAGAAAAGGGGAAAAAAAACCACCTAGCTTCCAAAGAACTCCTATTAACTTGTGCTATGACAGCCTGGCGACTATTACCTTTAAAATGTGCAAACAGCAGCATATGTTGTTGATCTTGCGTGGTTTGTCTCTTGGGTGGCCAGCTGGGAGACATCACATGATCAGGGGACAGATGGTGGTCAGAAGAGGATCAGCTGGTGACACGTTCATTTTATTAATTTATCGTTTTGTTTTGAAATTCCCGTCACTTAACCTTGGGCTCCATGCAGTACAACTGTACCAAATTCCATCCATTGCATCCATAGCCAGTGGTAGGGAATCACCAGGACAAGTTTAAGGAAGAAATATGGTGTTGAAGAGGAAAAACACTGTGGGTCTCTTGTTAGAGAGACCGATGTAAACCACTGTAAAGAAAGGGTTGCTTTTCAGCCTTTGATACTGCATTAGAGGTTTGTTTGTGTCCTCCAGCTTTTAATCCACCTGGACTGTGAAAACAGCGATAAACACTGCTGAAACCTATAGCACGTTATATATACTTGGGGGTGGGAGGAAAGTTAAGCACGGTCTCTGCTATAACAATTTTTTTAACCCAGTTTCTAGTTCAACCACCAGGTCCAGCTGCAGCCAGTTCATTCCATGTTGGTCCATAGACATTCCTCTTCTCATCCACATGTGCTGGGCACATGTGGGACCATTCCTTCCGCATAGCCCTGCCTGCGGGGCCATGCCCCCATGGAATGGAGACCACAACTGCCCTGAATACGCATCTCTTACTTCTCTCTGTGCTGTTTCCTATTAGGGTTAATTGACAGACTGATCTAGTGGCATAGTGCTATTTAACATCTGTTAAATGAAATGCTTTCGAATAATGCCTCCCTTATTCCCCCCACCCCTCAGCAGCAGAAGGGAATCTAAGTTTCCAAGACTCAAGTTTTTATCCTGTCCTCTGAGAAAGTCATCACTATTAATTATAGAGACTGCCTCCTCTGCATTACTGAAGTGCACAGGGCCAGTGATTGGTGATGTGCCTGTTTGCCTATGTGAACCTAGAAATGAGGAAAGGGATTCTTTTACCCCAGAAATCCTCCCTACATTTGTCATAGCCAGGGGAAGAAAAAAGCACATCTCTAAAATGCACCAATCTGCTGACTGCTCTGCAGATCTGCTGCTAAACCCCATCCTGAGTCTGGAGGAACAGACCTGAGAGGAAAGAGACCCTGTAATGGGAGAGTTCTCAGACCCCAGAACTACGGGATTTCAGAGAATCACAGAATGACCCGGGTTGGAAGGGACCTCAAGGATCATGAAGTTCCAACCCCCTGCCTGGCAGGGCCACCAAACTTCCACATTTACTAGATCAGGTTGCCCCATACAACCTGGCTTTGAACACCTCCAGGGATGGGGCATCCACAACCTCCCTGGGCAGCCTGTTCCAGGACCTCACTACTATCCTAGTGAAGAACTTCCCCCTAACATCCAACCTAAATCTACCCTTTTTCAACTTAAATCCATTTCCCCTTGTCCTGGTATTATCAGTCCTTTTGAAGAGTTTACTCCTCTCCTGGATAAAGCAACTTTAATCCACCAGCCAGATAAGATTCATTCACCTCAAGACTGGTTGGTGACCAATCCAAGCATAACTGCTTGCCAGAAGAGCTGCACCACCCAAGGCACTGATGCACTTGTCACCAACATCCCTCACATGCTCCAACTGGCTGTCTCCAATGACTGCTGACACAGGCAGCTGCCCATTTGGATTTCAGAAATGGAAGTACATTACTTTGGGTTATTTTTTTTTAAGTCAGCTGAGACTTTAGGATCTGAACCCAGTTTTAGCACCACTGTCAGCAAATACCATTTTAGGCTGTTCAGGCTCAAAGCCTCTGAGCAGTTCTGCAGGGAGGAGAAGATCCCAGTTGTCTGCGAGTTGGAAGAAGCTGGAAGGTACTTTGATCTCATTTTGATAGGCCACATCCTGCTTGAATTTCACTGCAATCAGAATCTTTTCCCCCAAACAATTTGATCTTGCTGAACTGACAGATTCTGACCAAAATAATCTCCTTTGCCTATTTTAGTAGTAACCATGGAAGCCAGCTTTTCACAGATGTTCGGTCTGAGGGGAGGATGGAGAGTGGCAGCAGGGTGAACACAAAGAAGGTGGGAAACGGGGCTTCAGCAGCATTTTCATGGTGAGACCAATCATTAGCAGCAGACAAGGGGGAACTGGAAATATGTAGAATTTTAGAAGAAAGATCTGATGGGCTGAAGGGAACCCAGAGAGTTCACTGCTTCTTAGAGAAACCAGGTATGCTGGCAGTAATTAGATCAAAAGTTACGGTACCAAGTTTGGTTGTATAGTTTTGCAGGGACTCATGTTTCAGACCCCAGTCTCCTCTGCTCCGGGCCGAACAAGCCAAGGGCCATTCAGCCACTCCTCACACACTTTGCCCTCTATACCTTTCCCCACCTCAACAGCCCTCCTTTGGATGCTCTCTAATAGTTTTATGCCCTTCCTACACTGCGGTGCCCAAAATAGCACACGGTGCTTGAGGTGAGGCCAACAGCAGAAAGCAAAGGGAGCAGAACCCAGCACTTACTCTTGTTAAACTTCATCTGATTGCTAATTGCTCAGCTCCCCGTTGCAGGGAGCAAAGACCAGCTCTATGTCTCACCCTCCCAGTTCAACTGAGGGCAAGCAGAGTGTTTTGGAGCTTTGCTTGCCCTTCAGAAATTGTTTGCAGTTTCTCAGCACATGGAGCAGCCCTGCAATATGCAGTAACTGACATCCTCCTTCTCTGAAAGGGAAGCAACAAATCAGATTAGAAAGAAAAATCACTCTGCCCCCAATGAATGGCTTTGTGAATCCCCCTGAAAAGAAATTAGTTTGGTCCTGCTTACATACAGGGGTTAGTCAATACGCTCTCTTGCCCATGTTTGGTTGCCAGCATGCAGTACAATAAAACGTGCTAGAAAGCATCTTGTGTGTTAAAAACTGCTCCTAATACACTATGCAAATATTTCTCTTTCAGAAGTAAATTCCTCTGAGAACTTATTCTAAACAGTTCATTTCAGATGTAGCCTTTAATCTGCTGCAGTTTGGATCCGACATGTTTTGCAGAGGGGAGAAAAAAAAAAATCCTTGTTGCACAGAAGTTTGTCCTTTGTTTTGTGCCGAGCAACTTTTCTGCAGCTCAGCAGAAAAGCAGCCAAGCCATGAAAAAGCAGATGATAGCAGCGGGTTTTTTGTCCGTGATTCTGTTGCCCATGAGCTCCTTTCTTCCCCAGAGCAAGAATTAACGCCGCCGTTGTAATCCCTCACTAACAGAAACACAAAAGGCAGCAATTGTTAAAAATAAATACTTCAGGAGGTTATCAATCCATTAGAAAGATGCTCAGCCCCCAGGTTCAACCATGATGATGAGATCTGGCTAAGTATAAAGCACTTGGGATTCTCATAGGATACCCGCTAAGCAAGTTTTCATTTTGTTTTGGTAGCAAGCATTACAGCTGTGTTGAATAAATGGGTTCTAGCCTGCTGCTCTTCCAGAAAGGAGAGTGGTTTGGGCCCTTTTCCAGCAACCACCGGCCTTGGAGAATCTGCAGAGCAAGTCACTGGCAATCCCCTGCCAAAAGCCCAGCCTCACTGCTCAGGGCTTGCTACCAGCTTGGCAGCCCGCTGCATCCACCTAGCAGCCATCTGCATCCCCTCGCCGTCCTGCTGACTCCCTGCCAAAGCCCACAATGGGAGCAGAGCTGGGAAAGGGGGGGGGCTCTCAGCCCCAAGTTTTGAAAAAGAAAAAAGCATACAATCAAAGACATCTGCCAGGTTGCATCTCCATCTCTCTGAGGTTTCTGCTCAACACACCCTGGCTATCCCTACTCTTTTCCCCTTGCTAAGTTTTGCTCAGCTATGCAGACCCTCAGAGGAAGGTTTACGGGATTAAAAAGAGTATTTCAGATAAAATATTTAGGGCACAGGAGATTTCCATATCAAGTCATAAAAGATTTAAATACTAAAATGTAAATGGTGTTTAGGGTATTATTGCAAGGCAGCTTCAGGAATGGAAATCTCAGAAAAGTGTTTGAATCCATAAAGATCAAATGATACTTGTTAAAGTACCGGCCTGATCCAAGAGCTGCCAAAAAGGTAAGTAAAACCAAACTCACACACATCACTGAGCCTATCAGCTGAGGTAGTTGTGGTGGAAGTTGAGGTCTCACAAGAGGAAGCTGCCATTCCTGGGACAGACTGCCAAGCACTGCCAGTCATCCCTAAAGGGTTTTGGTGTCCTTTTATGAAAAACATTCATGGTTTTCAAAGGGATCCAACTGCTCAGCTGGAGTCAGCAGAGCAAGTAGTGCTTGGTCTTGACTTTATTCCCAGCGCTGTGCTCTGAGTGTTTCAGGAAAGTTTAGTTCCTCAATAAGAAACTCTGTGGAAAAGCTGAGAACACCCTGGGTTTCCAGCACAAGCACATGTTTCTATGTCACCCCACAGAGGCCATGTAGACATGTGGTCTGTGAAGTCCTGTATAGTTTGCTTCCCCCAGGATGATTCTGCCTGGGTTCAGATGATCTGCACAAATTCTTCAGCCACCAACACAGTGGATCACGTCTCCAAGATGAACACAACTGGCAACTTGGGTGCTGGCTCTAACGTCTTGTGACAGGCAGGATAAGGAGCCATCTCAAGTAGAAAGGTGTATTGTGATACACGTATAACACTGCTGCTTTTAAGTGGCTTGCAAATATTTCAGGTCTTGCAAGCTTCTCCATTAGGAGAAGGCATTAGAGCCACTTATTTTCTCTGGAATGTTCCAGTTTTGCTCTCTGGACATCCTGGTTTGGTCATTTCCATCTTTTGCACCCAGTCATGCCCCTCCAGCCCACCTTCTGCCTGGAGACACCACATCTCCTCTTGCTGCTTTCTACATAAGGACATCACTCTGCCTCCTTTCATAAATTCTCCTGAACAAATGCAAACCCACAGACTGCTTGTGGATGCAAATTCCTCTACCTCCAACACAAGCTGTCCACCGCCACCAGTGATTCTAAAATCCTCCCCAGAGTTTTTCATTCAACACAGCATTTGGTTTTGTAAGCCAGAGGATATGCCTTGAATAAATATAGATCTGCACAGAGAAAAGGAACATGATTTGCTTGCATATAAATACCCACAGCAATTTGAGTATTCAGATGCAGAGGCAAGCAATGCTGATACTATACCAAAAGCAGCAGCTTTTGTATATTGGTACCTACCACCATCCATTCCCCTGCTGAGGAGACAATGCAAGCGAGTCACAGAACATCTCTAGTTGCAAGGGACCCATAGGGATCATGGAGTCCTATAAAACTATTTTAAATGTGGTAGATTCATCATCCCTGGAGGTTTTTGAGAAAGGGGTAAATGCCACACTAAGTGATGTGGTCACTCTGACGGTTGGACTAAATGATCTCGTTGGTCATTCCGACCTTAATGATTCTATTGATGCTATGACCCTGATTGCTGGTAGATTAGTGAGCACTCAATGTTTTCTGCAGCAAATCTAGTCCAGTTGGTGAGAAAATAAGAAAACTGGGGGGCTACAGATTCAGTTTTCAGTAGTGCAAAGCCTACTCGCTTCCAGCCAAACTGCACAGGAGTTGTTCACACCAAGCATAAATATGAAACCTAACCCAGATGTTTCAAGGTGTGTGTGGGATGGAGGGATGACCTTAAAACATATGGAACCAAAACCAACACAGATGTAAGGAATATCCACTCTGAAGATGTAAATACAGACAAGGGAGAGTCTGTGGCAGATGTGAATGGCACAAGAGAATTCTTATCGTTTCATTCCTAAACACTAAATTGACAGATTTCTGCATAGCCAGAAGGAGCTCTTTTGTTTCCCCATCTTCTAAGCGAATCTTCAATTGCTCAGGAATTTGGGATTATTTGATTATATAAAAAAAATAGCATTAATGACTGTAGGGCCAGAGATACTTCTAACCAAAGTAGTAACAAACCACCATCTGATAGCAGAGATACCAAGACTAAACAATTTAGAGAAAACCAAGTCAGCTCACAAGGCATTATCTCATTCTCTTAAATTATAGAAGTGGTCAGAGGTTTTCACTTGCTGTGCAAACAGAAAGCAATGGTGCATTTCCCACGGGAGGCACTCTTGTGCAACTGTTTACTAGAAGCAATCAGGCAGCTCAAAAGGACTTAAGGAGTTTTCAGTTTTCCTCCTGCTTCACTGTAAAAGAGTAAAAACTACTTGGCTTGGCTGTAGCTCCTATTTTGCAGAGGGTTTCCAAAGAGCTCAACACCTGATCAGCAAACCTTCTCATCCAAGGGCATATGAAGTATGACTGCTTCTTGTCGGCCTCTCATAAATGAAAATATTCTTCTAATATACACTATCTTTAACCTAATAGCAATGGTTTTCAGGTTTCTGCAACATATTTTTTCTTCTTCCCATACTGTCTATAATGCCCTGTAGCCATATTCCAGTGGCTGAAGCCACTCAAGGAGACCAACAACGCATAGAAGTCATCAGACTAAAAGATTCAACCCTTATGTCATGATTTTCTTCACTTGTAACACCTTTCCTCTCTGCACACTTTGCTTCATGACAACTGTGCAGGCAGATTATATTAAAGCTCATGTCTACCTTTTCAAATGATTTCTCATCAAGTCTCAGTGGGAAATAATTGAAGATTAAGCTAATCATTCCTTGAGGCCTCTTACGGAGTATTTCATCACTTTTTGTGAATACATTACAAAGAACTTCAGTGAAGTGCTCATCTGCCAGGACCACTGAATGCATGAGCTGTGGCGGCTGGATAGTCCAGCACATAACCAGGAAATGAGGACTCAGGTCATGTCCACTACATGGCACAAGTCAAAACCCTGTCCATTTCTTTTGGCAACAGTAAACATACCATCGTCCTGCCTTTCCGAAAGCAAAACAGTGAGTCTGACATGATCTGTTCAACATGACATCACATACTCTCAATTAACTCTCTGATCTTCACTGTTACCTGCACGGTACCACATTGCCATGCCAAAATGCAGCTACCATAACTTCTGATCCCTGCTGTAACCAGATGCCACAATAAGCAAATTATTCCATGAACCAATCTGCAGCTCCTTTCCTGATCTCAGTGCTCTCTGGGCATTGTATGCAGCTATCAGATAACTACAGCTGACATCCAGAGCCCACCAGCCTCTGGGTAAAAGCCATAACACTGGGCCACAGCAGAATCCAAGACAAAAATGAATGTGCTTCTTCTGAAGCATCTTGCAGGAGTCAGTTAACCAGAGATGAAAGCCAAAAGAAAGTTCCAACAAGGTTCTGAAGCAATACAAAATACCCCCTGGAATGCGGGAACCAGATAATTCAGTAATAAAGGTCCTTAAAGCAGAATCAGGTGCAAGTTTACTATGTTTGCTTTGATAGAAATAAACATTTTCAGTTTCCTTCTGCAGATTCTTCTGCTGGGAGGCAGAAGAGAATCCATTAGGATGGTCACTACTAATATTGGAAATATTCTTGGAGTTATTTATACAGCTCATTACTTTAAATATATTAGAAACTCTATTCTACTCTGCCTCCATATTTGGTTTTTATCTTACAAACTAGAACTCCTTCAGGCAGGCAAGTTCCTGCCTCAGCATTTAAAATACTGCTGGTAGTATCAGCAGTTATCAGTCTTAAAGCTACTGGAGTCACTTTCACTTTTAAGATAATTCAGATTTTTCCCACTCCTTCTGACATGCTTTACATAAGGGAAACCAAGATCAACCTTAGTTCAGATTATGAACATGATAATCTGTAATATCGATGTTACTCTGCATCCAGTCAATTCTCTTTTGTTCCCAAATGCTCAATGCTGTATGAAACAACAGTAAAACAGTAAGTAGATCTTTTGACTGAGGTTTTTGTTTATATTTGACTTGTGTTAATTATCTTCAGAGAACCAATATCTGTGCTGCTTCATACAGCACAATACATACACATACATGTATTATTTTACTTAGCAAAGTTCTAACAGGAACTTCGCTAGCACAAGTAATGGCTGAGAAAAGGAGAGGAGACCTGAAGGGGGAATGAGCCATTGCCTCGCAGCAGAACCCCTCAGAAGGCAAAATAATGTTTTATTTTCCCTCCAGAATCCAGAAACATGGATGTCCCTTCAGACTCTGAGCCACCTTGGGACAAAACTGAGATTGTTAATCAAAACCAAATCAAATCAAAACCATTCTTGGACACCACAAGCTGATTTTCTACATGCTATAATTTTGCATAAGAATCGATAAAAAGAGAAAATATTTTGTCTTTTTTTACTCAATGCTCTTGTAGCAAATTCTGCACGTAGGAGCTTGGAGAGACAATGAGATTGCATTTTGCTACGTGACCATAAGAAGACATGTCCTCCACAGGACACAGAAATGTTGGAATCTCAAGACCATGAAAAAATATTAAAAGCCCACAGCTCTAAAATATACCCCTCACTCTGTTGGTTAATATCTCTGATACATCCACTCACACAGCAATGTCTGAGCCAGTGCATCAAAGGAAAGCAAACAGGTTTCAAGGATAAAACATCAGCCAATTAAAGCCTATAAAAACCCAAATCAGCAATCACCACAAAAAGCAGGCATTATAACGTGAACTCCCCTAGTCACGACATACAAACCTGTAAAGCAAATCCTTGCAAGGGTCTGCAACAGCGATGGCCTTGACCTCCTCCAGCTGAAGAGGAGAAAACACAGCAACCTCTCCACGCTCTGAAATTGCTGCCCCAAAACTCTCTTCTGAGTTCCTTTGCCCTGATTTTCAGAGGTGGAGCAGTACGGAGGCACGGGCTTGGGAAACAGGAGTGCACACACCTGCACATTTATAGCTTTGGGGTTTTTTATGTTGTGGAAGAAAATCTTCGGTACCTGCTGTCCTGGGAATAGAAGATCCTCCATGAGCCTTGAAGTCAATGCAGGACTCGTCACAGCAGATCACCGACCCGCAGCAGAACTTCGTATCTGTGGGTAAGAGAGTTCAGCAGAAGATTTTATGCAGGGAGGGAAATGAAGAGGAAAGCAAGAAACATTTCTGAGCAATCAAGGAGAAAGGTTAGCTGTACTTAGGCAAGGTTGTCTTATAATGTTCTAGATGAAGTGGGTTCAGTCCAGTTTGCGAACACTGGCCTTTGAAACAGCATGGAGAAATACGTTCCCTACGCAGTGCAGTCCCACCATCAACAACGTGAATAGGCCCATAAGCTTTCAACAACCTAATTCCTCAATGAAAACTACTCAGCCTTAAGCCATACAATATGACAGACATTCTCATCTGGACATCTTTGCTGCCAGAAGTTCTCTGTCTTAAAAGGGATTCCAACCTCATCCAGTCGACCAAAGGACACTTTTCCTTCTTTTCTCACACCTGCCAAGTATTTCCATGACCGTTCAGTGCTTAGTGCATATTTTGATCATAAATCACTGCGTAAACACGGTGGGTCCTGAGGGTACTGGTTGCTTTACACAACCCACAGATAACAAGAAAAAATGTCAGAAATTTCTAAATGGCAGCGAAACTGAAGTAATTTTTAGAAGAGAACCGGACCTTCCAAAGCTGAAGTCAAACTTGTGTGTCCCTCAGTCACATCTCACTCTAAGGCAAGGTCCTCAAAGCCAGAGTAGTACCTACAAGTATATAATGGGGAAAAATTTCCAGTTCTAAGACTCTGAATTAGCCACGACTTCTCCCCTCCTCCAAGAAAATGATTGGGTGCCCATGAGTCCACAGGTACCCAGATTTTTCACCAAATGAAGGTATTTGTGTACCTCAGGCTTTTCTTACTCCCTGCCGAGATCCCACCATTTCGGCTGAGCTGATCTTACCACTTAGTCACACGAAAGCCCACTTGAGACCGAGAAGTCCTGAGCACAGCTAAGGCTCCTCAACATGGCTCTGCAGTCAGTTTGAGAGAGCAGCCACCCAGCTTTCATTTAAAGACATGGCCGGAGGAGGAGGGAGTGGTTGCAGTGGCATGAAAACAGCACCTGCCGCCAGGGCAACGTAGTTTCAACTTTCTCCCTGCTCAGATAGGTGTTGGTTTTGGACTCTGCCTCCAGGGCTAGTTTTGATTTTTATCCAGAGATGTTTTAACACAAAATGTTTAGTAAGCAGGTTTGGGAATGGTGCCAGATACCTGCTCCCCACCTCCATTCAGGGGAGGTCCCTACTGGTAAGCTGCAGTCAGGCTCCCACTTGCTTCTCCTCTCTGGCTTCTACGAATCCTTCTCAGCACTGTGGCACAACTTCAATAGGAAGGGCTGCGAGGTTGCCTACAGCCTGGGAAGGGACAGGTGGATTTGAATATCCCTCAGGAGAAAGAGGACCCAAACCCAAATTCAACTACTTCTGAGAGAAGTATTGCAACCACTACGTTATTATACAAAAAACCACCACACCAATCATTTGTATCTTAAGCAGCGAGCACACGGCTGTGAGATGAGGCTTTGGCAGCAGGGCAGGTTTGACTCCCCAGGCTGGGTTTAGAGCTTGCAAGTGTGGGAGCCGCTCATGGGATGCAAGAAAGCTGGAATAGAGGATGGGTGCGAGAAGGACAGATGTTCATCTGATATAAGCCAGTGTCACCCTCCTGAAATCACCAGGGATGCATCAGTTGCTATCACTTGAAGTTTTCACTCCTTATTTAGGTTAAAATGTCAAACCAAATCTCCAATATTGTCACCAAAGTCCTTTTACCTTGAATTTTTTTTTTGTTTAAGCTGGGACTGAAAACAGGCTGGGCTCCTCAACTGTTAAGCAGATTAAAACACCATAATCCAACAGACTGTTGAAACTTTATGCAGTTTTACAAACCATCCCATCCTTAGTTTAGCTTCCTGCACCCTCTTAATCCTCAAACAAAAAACATTTAGCTGTAAAAATATAACTAAGAGGTTTCTTACAGGAATTTTTAAAGTAGCTGTTGGCCAATGCGTTTTTATCACAAACCAACCCAGTCTAAGTAACAGCTCCTTCTAAGATTAATTAGAAGAAAAGAGCATTTTTATTATTAAAGAGCATGTATACACATGTGTTTTTAAATACTCCAAGCCTGATTTTCTTCAATTTTGTTGTTTCTTCCAATTCTTTAAACAAAAAAGCAGAAGAACGAAGCATTTATTTGGAAGCTGCAGATTAGCCATTGGAGAAAATGTGCACGTTTTAATCTTATCGAAATACACTAACCTTAAAAATAGAAGCTATGTGGTAGAGAAGTGACACTTGTGATGAAATAGGAGGGTGTTTCGCTCTAAAACAGGACAGATGATTATGCTGGGTAAATGGAAACATTTGCAATTCATTTTAGACACTTGTCAAGATTATCTCATAGTTGGGTGTGCATAAGAGCTGCAGAATTTTTTCTGAATGGGCCTGAAACAAAAACCCAACACAAGATTTTGATTTAAATCTCAGGGACACAGTTATTAGTTTATCCAACAGCATCAAAAGGGAGCAGCAAGTTCCACTAAACCTCCTCCCACAAAAGCAGAAAGCCACAGCTTACATTCAGCACCATTCCACACCGATGGCTTTTAGACAGTTTCCACTCAACAAAGTGATAATTTAGAAATCTCTGTCAATGAACACAACCTCCTCGCTGGAATCCCACAGCTCTGAGGACTGCTGGTGGAGTTTGATATCCTATCATCCAGAGCATCAGAAAATGGGTTGGAAACTTGCGTTAGGAAGCAGCTGAACAGAAATTAAATTCCTTGGACTCCTCTTTCATTCTAGGAAAACAGAAGAACGTATCCTCCATTTTGATAACACTGAGCAGAAGGACCCAAACAGCATATGGTCCTTTCAGTCAAGCACCTGTTCCATATGGACTGTATCTTCACTGACTCGCTGCAGCCATTTTTTCCATATCTGCAGTGGTTTGGGAGCCTTACAAAGTTTAGCACTGCTTTTGCCATTTGGAGAACAGCGCTGACCAATCCTGCTTGAACCACACACATTATTTACTTACATATCCAGAAATTAATCATGCCATATGCCAGTACACGGTGAATGGCCAATACTGCTCTTCCAGCAGCGCCTGCTACCCAATCCCATAACTGGTAAGGTATCATCATTCTCAGTCCCTTATTCAGTGGCAAACAAGCTGTTTCAGCTCACCATTAACTCTTAACACTTTGGTGCAATTTGTTTTCTCAGACCCATGTCCATCATTTCCAAAAAAATTCAGGGAAGCAAAGATCTGTAAGAAAATCTTCCCTCCTGTGTAGCGTTCCTACAGCACCCACTACCATTCTGGACCTTCATGCCTTCGTACATCCTCAAACACTCAAGCTCCAGCTCTTAGGGGATATATCCTTTGCGATACATCCATTCACATCATCAGTCATTCATCAATGAGCCAGTCACTTCAGTGGTGGCAAGTTACAGATAAAATCTGAAGAAATGCCCCCTCTAATTTACACATCTATCCACATCAGTCATCAGAGGACCACAAGGTCCTTACCAACCCAGTGTTTAAGTTCTCCTGACAAGAAGCCACTCTGTATCTATGATCATTCTTGCAGCTTTTCTGTGTACCATTTCTACTTCTACTGTATTCAAGATAGTCGTCACACTGTGCCAATGCTTGGGCTTATCACGGATCTGCACAATCTGATTGTGTGCATGTGTGTGAAGTCTTTAACATCCCATCAATCTTTATGATCAATACTAATGATTGAGTTGATATTTTCCAAGAATAGTTCACAATAATACCAATATATTTTTCCTGAGTGCCTTCATCTCCATGGATGCATAGGTTCTGTTTTCCACTTGTGTGCTACTTCACTGTTTTCTAGCTTGGGTGAGATGAATATTCAGTCATTTTTACTGACGTTTTTACTTTTAACTACCTGAAATAATTCTTGCAGGTAACGTTTTTCTCTCTCCTTTCTTTTCTAAAGCATTGGTAGATAATGTAACGGTAAAGGTACCAACAAGGACTTTTGCAGCTAGAGACTTCCCTGAGTTTGGAAAACTGATGATTCATTTCCTGCCCTCTGGGTTTGTTTATTTCACTTCTAGCTAATTAGAACTATAAGCAGTTCAAAACTGCACAAGTGCTTTTCCTTTTACTTTCTGAGAACTTCGCAGGTTTGATGGTCATTGGTAAGGAACAAGCAAGTGCAACTTATACCTTAACAACTAAATTGCCTTTACCCATGAGCTGGGTTTCAGAATACACGGATCTGTGGCAACTTCCTTCTGCAAGACCTATTCTGGCATTTACCCAGTATATCATAGTGACTCTGCAAATTCATTTAAGTCCTTTAAGGTTCCATAAGTTTGCCCAAGGAAGGTTAGATTAACCATTGTACAGAGCTCCTAAAGCATCACATTTGCCACCAGCACTTGCCACAATGATTATTTAATTCATATTTAAAAATACCCAACTGTTTGACAACTCTTCATTTGGGAGCTTTGGGTGGCAACCATGGATACCATCTATTTTTATCAGTAGCACTATTATGCATTTTGCAGTTTGTTCTAAACCCATCCCGCTGCCACTTCAATTTAAAGCAGTTCTTTAGACTCTTCCAGATACAAAAACACTCCAGAAGAGAAGGCTCTGTGAGTTCCTTTGTAATGATCACTAAAGCAAAGATTTATTTAGCCTTTCTGTAACAGCCCTATGTTCTTTGAGTGTTCTTATTACACTGCAATCATTTACCAAGCCAACAGATTGAGATGTTTCTACTCTTTGTGTGTTTGAAGGAGTTTTCTTATTGTTTCTGAGTATGGTGAGTCTTCCCTCAAGATCGATTTTCCCTGCCTTGTTTAACTTGCCTTATTTAACTTGCCAGAACGTATGTTCTTTTCTGTTTTCTCTGTTCAGACTTGATCTCACTTTCTGACAATGTCTTTTCACTCCTAATATCTCTCTGCTCTTCCATTTAACAATACCAGCTCAAGCCTTTTAACAGAGCCAAAATAATTCTTTCAGCTCCTATAATAACGTCTTCATGTTCTCTGAAAACTCACTCTTTTAGCTGTTCCTTTTAACCACAAATCCATAAGAACCATTTCTATGCATTCTGCAGTCATTTCATGGAGCTGATTTTTTTTCCTTAGCTGTGTTTGTCCCCATCACTATACACTGCTATTGGTTAAAATGGATGTTGTCTTTTTCCTGCTGAACAATCTGTTTCACACTCATTCATCACTTTCTCTGCTGTCCCTTACATCAACTTCAGTGCCCTCCTCTTCCGGCTGTGCTGTTATCACCATTTCTCCCTGGCAAAGGTCCTTTCTTCCCTTGGACTTCACTAAATAAACTCCTGATATTCTCAGATGAATGCAGTCCTCTCCTCCAGATAAAACTGTTGCACTTGCCAAGAAGAGTCCATATTTCCAAAACAGAGTCCTCTGTTTTGATACAGAGAATTTTCCAGATGGCTTTAGACTACGTTTCAGTCATCACTCTGCAATAATACTAATTATGAGCTCATTCACCACCAATATCAACACACCCACCTCCTCATCTCTCAGAGATAAGAAATGGATTCTCTTAACCGTATTCTTTCTTTGTTTCCCAAACAGGAGTCCCCTGGAAGGACAATTTCCCGACACCTCCGACACACTTTGGATGACAATTGTAAGAGGCTTAGCATCTCTCATGTTTTTAAAACCACCAGAAGAAGAAGCAGTGACACAGATGACTGATTTTCATCCAGGAGATTCTAACATTGTTCCACTGTCTCATGCATTTATTAGGAATTCATTTCCTTCTGGAGCCTCAAGGGAAATTTTGTAATCAGCACACCTGGTATGTATAGTATAAATAATTAAGGGGATGCCCTCTCTAACGATCTATGCAGAAAGGCAGTTCTGCTGTAAGAAATGGCCTGGATCACAGACTCGTTAGAAGAAGGAATTAGAGTTTTGAAATCCTCTCAATTTTCAGATTCAAAAATCTCATGAACATTTACTTAACTGGGGGGAATTGGGGCTCTATCTGATCCATAGGGGAACCTACTCAACCAGTTTGTTTATGAGTTACATCAACATTATTCTTTCTACTCTGTCAGCAGAGATGGTGCTTTATCACCATTTTTGTATCCCAGAATATAACTTGTTGCTTGCCTTAACAAAAAGTTCATGACACCAATTAAGCTCACAATCACAAAAGAAAAATACTTGCCAATTTTGGCATTAGGGAAATCACAGAAAAACTGGCTGAGAACTCCTACGTGCTCAGTTTTATCAATTAAAACATTTTTTGAGGACAGCAGAGCAGCTGCAGCCCAATCTCAAGACTTCTGAGGAGGCTTTATGTGGGACAAGAAGGATCCCTCACAACCTTCACAATCTGGGAGCCCCCTATAAAGCAGGGAATACATTGGTCACTCTGAAAGTAATGCCTCCTATTTGAAACCATGGAAACTACAGGGAAGAAGAGCACAATAACACTATTTGATAGAGCAAATTCTCAGCTACAGAACTATTTTTCAGCATAGTCACCACCATTAGCTGCACGTTTTCAACAGCAATGAAAGAGTCTGCATGCCACGCTTGTAGAAATCTGCACCAGCAGTGGTGATACACAGTTTTACAGCTGCAGTGTCAGTGATGTTGCTGGGAAATTGTTGGCCACACACTCCCTTCATTGATTTGAACTGATAGAAGTCAGAAGGCACCAAATCCAGACTATCTGCTGGTTGCTCTAGGGCAGTCCAGCCTTCATCTGTATTTAATATATAAACTACAGATTCCTCACTTGAAATCACTTTTGTTTTTCCCTCCAATACTCAAGATCTTCTTTAAAGCTTCTAAAACAAGCTCAGTTGAGGGAGAGCACCTCACTTGAGGCTGCCATCTGCAATAGCAATGTGAAAGTACTGTGCAGTGGATGGCACACTTGTGATTTGGAACTCAGTCTGGCAGATAAAAGAGGTTAGACAGTTCATTTAAGTACATTTCTTCAGTATGTAACCAACATTAATTCCAATAGTGAGATTTGCTCACCATCATTTCTTCTATTTCCCAAAACGTTGGCTGGATGTAAGCAGTTGGATGAAGGAAATCAGCTTCTCACAAAGGGTTTTGTTCTAAATTCTGATCCCTTTTTTCAGCTAAAAAAAAATCTAATGAGCAATTTATGGCCAAAAGATTGAATCTTAAATGAACAAAAGCAGATGAACATGCAACTGTGATTATGTAAACATATTCCCATCCCTTTGACTTGCTCAGTTACCTTAGGCCCATCAAAGTGCTTGCACTTTCTTCTAAAGCGATTAGATTTGAAAGGCCTAGGTCTAATTAAATCTATGGCTATTAATGTCAGCAAGCTGCATTTCAATGGGATATAAAGCAAAGCGCTGTAATTAACAAAATTTCTCTCTAAAACCCTGAGCAGCTCTTATGTCTGTACACTGCTTTAAAAGGACTCTGTTGGGCTGCAATGATGCTCCCGCACAGGTCCTCTATAAGCAGAGCTTGGTGAAACATCACAGGGTTATGTGAGTTCTCTTAAGAATACTAAAAAAGAACACAGAGACCTTATCTCTCAGTTTAGAAAACAAAAAGCAGGAAACAGTTACCAAGACAGATGGATCCACACACCCTGTGCTACAACCCAGATTTATTTCAGTTCTCCCCTCCCGTCCTACCTGGAGCAGGAAGATACAAGAGATCAGACTCATAGATACATAGAATTACCCAGGTTGGAAAAGACCTTGAAGATCATCAAGTCCAACCGCAGCCTAACCAGTACCGTAACTCTAACAACCCTACACTAAATCATATCCCTGAGCACCACATCCAAATGGCTTGTAACACAACCAGGGATGGCGATTCAACCACCTCCCTGGGGAGCCTATTCCACTACCTAACTACCATGAAGGCTGGAAAGGCCAATAAGGTCATCCAGTTCAACTGGCAGCCCGTGCCTGTGACTGCTGTAGACCACGTCCCTCAGTGCCACATCTCCACATTTATCAAACACCTCCAGTGACGGTGACCCCACCGTCTTAGCTGTGGAAGTTGCACTTTGCTTTATGTAGACTCATTTGAGATCGCACCACCTGCCTACGAGGAGACATTTCCTATTTCATTCTAAAAGCTCTGCCCTCTCCTGTTGGTGTGATCATACCATGCAGACACACACTTACAGGAGAATAACAAGCCCACAGCTGCAAACACCCTGGGTACTGATCTCTATCAGGCCGTATAAAACAGCACTACAAGCTGCCTCTTGGGATTCTGCTGTAAAAGCAGTTGGAACTACAATTAACAACAGCACATCCCGGGATAGGGAAAGACGCATAACTAGAAGCTAATTAGGAGGGCAAATACTGAAGCTTGTTAGCTGAGATGCTAATGAGAATTATACTTGAGTGGCAGCAGCCGAACAATTCAGAGTTAATTAGGAACCTCAGCTGATAGTACGCTGCTCTTAAGAGCTTTCAAAACAAACAACTTGGAAAAGCTGTCCTGCAGCTGAGGATCCTGCACGCCACGTCGGATGACTTGTGGGCATGGAGAACAACGCTCAGCCCTCAGGGTAAGTCAGCAGCATATGGGAAGGGAAAGGCTTTGGTGGGAGGTGTGTGTCCCCATGGCTTTGCTGCCCAGTGCTGCAGGATATGTTGCCATGAGCACTGCCAGAGCTGCTCGCCCTGCAATGCAGCCCCCAGGCAGCGGAATGTTGGGCTCTGCCCCACTTTGTGCAGCAAGGAGGCAAAATATATACACACATATGTATATAAAAATCATAAATCAAGGGGCTTCAAGGGAGTAATCTTTCAGACATGGCAACATGGCAGCAATGAAGCGGGGCCTTACCTGGGCTGAGCTGCATGGCTGAGTCCTGCTCTGAGCAGAGCAAGGCAGAGGGGCTGCGTGTTTAAATGTTTCCTCTGTGCCTGATTGGAAGCGCAGGAGCCAGTCAGGGCCAGGGGAGAGGCTGCTAAACTCAAAGGAGGTTGATTGCTTCAGGAAAAGAGTGTATACTGGAGAACCTGCACTGCTTCATTGAGAGCTGAAATACAGGAAAAGGTTCAAGTGTCGCACGAGAGGGAAATTCAGAGGAACTGAGGGAATTTCCAGGCTTGCCCAGGCCCTGTTTGCATTAAAACTTGCTGTAATTTCAGCAAAGTCTGGTTTTGATTCAATGTATTGTAACCAATCGCAAACCCATGTGGGTACTCTTAAACAGACTCAGCTTTGCAAGAGAATATCAGCGTAATTAGGATCTCGGTTAAAACAGGGAGAAGAGCCTCCAACAATGATTTTAAAGCAGTGTAATTAAACAGATGTCAAAGTATAACTTCAGTCAAAGAAATGCAACTTTAAATGCAGAGTGACCCAGCAGTCAGTGGTTGATGGTGAGAGAAGATGGGGAACTACATGTATTGAAGTCCTCATTATTTGTAATACAGCCTCACGTGAGGTTCCCATTGCGGCAGAAGGGTGTGAGTACAGAGCAGTAAGAGCCCATTTGCAAACCCAACCCCAGCTGTGATTTGTGCCCCAGTCCCTGGGTCACCATCTGGGGGTCTCCTTGCTCAGCAGGAAGGTCAGCTGCTCCGAGCACAGAGCATCGAAAGCCACTTGGCAACTCAAACCAGGCTAAATAAAAGGAAAAAGAATGCAAATGGGAGAAACTTGAATTAATCCTTTGGGGAAGATTCGCCTGTGGGGAACTAAGAGTATAGATAGCAATACCTGGCAGACAACCCTTGTAAACTGGCTCAGGTCCTAGAAAGAAGCCAGCCAGCACAGAGATCAAAGGGAGCTGCCTTCATCTCATTCTCAGGGCTTATTCCCTCCACCACCTCTCTCCCACCACTTAGTGTTCCTGGTAGGTTTTCCTCATATCAAAGAGTACAACAAGGATCATTGAGTCCAACTCCCAGCTCCATGCAGGACCAACCCACACCCTGTGTCTGCAAGCACTGTCCAAATGCTCCTTTAGCTGCCTCACATTTCAGAGCTGTGCCCGCTACCCTGGGCAGCCTGTTCCATACCCACTGCCCACTGGTGCAGAGCCTTTCCCTGATCCCCCATTCATGTGGCTGAAGCCAAACCCTGACGCTGTATCTTCCCCCGCATGCTCAGCTCTAAGCACTTTGTCTCCCAGAGCAGCAAGTTTACTCACTGTGTCTTTCAGCCTCTGGGGAAAATAGAGCAAAGTTGGGTTCTCTGGATGCATTACTGAGTGATCGCCTTTTTCTCCTAATGCAGCAGTCACTTCACTTCCCCCATCAGTTCAGGAGGGCACCGTTTAGCCTTTTAATGCCTTAACAACCATATGCTATTCCCAGCTTGTTACACATACATAGTTCACATCTTCCCGCTGCAGGGTTAAGCGTACATCTCCAACGCTGAATTTCATCTGTTTATCTTCTCCTGACTGCATTTGGTTGCAGTCAAACTGCATTTCTCTTTCAGCATTTCCAGCTTCATGCTGCCTCACACACACAGCATCCAACTCAACAGGAGCTCAGTTCCCCTTTCAGGCTGACGATTCCCTGCTGCAGCGGTATCAGCATTGTCTGAATAGGATTCCTGTGCACGTCCCTCCTTTCCTGGCCCACGCTGCACACCTGCCTGCAAAATGGCATCATCTGTTATGTATTTTACCTACATCCCCCCCGGAACAAGGCTGCTGCTTCGTTTTCATTGCCAATTGATCTTCCTGGGGATGATTGTTTAACTCCGCAGGACACACTGCCCCAGGTCTCTGCCTTGTAATGGGTTTAATTTTTTATCATGCTCAGAGCACTGCCTGCTGTCTCTACGTTATCAGACACACTGGGAATTTCCTTTGCTTGGCAAATGCTCGTGGTTTTATCAAGGATTATATCTGGGTTTCCTATTAATGGCTTTTCTAGTAATGCCTCTGAGCTCACTTTTCTTCTAATTTGGAGGCTGATCTCTCACAACTGACATAATGCCCCCAAACTGCAACGCTGCATCTTTCATCTGAGCTCACCCACCAGGCCTCTCTTCTTCCAGAAAGGAAAAGCAAAAAGAAGAAAACAGTAACTGGAGCAGAAGTCTCTCCCTTGCTGAAACCTTTGGCCTTGGCTCAAGGAGGTTTTCATGGGCAGTCCCACAGTTTCCTGGAGGACTTACCTCCATCCTCACTCTCTACTGTCACCTTTATTCTGCCCTCCAAAGGCAATGTGACCAGGGCTCATTTTCTGTGCTTCCTTCCATGTTTAATTTCTCGGTAACCAAGTATTGCATCTAAGCAAGCCTGCTTACTTTGCTATGATTCTAGTACTGCACTTATTTAGAACATGAATCTTCTTGTTGCACTTTGTCAGAGGACAGAGGTTGGTGAGCAACACCACATTCAAGTATCCTTCAGCATCTTCATCCACTTCTTTTTTGCTCTGTTTCTCTACTGAGTTCATCTCTGAGGGTTTCCAAGCATCAGCTATTTTGCACAGCTTGGCCATGAAACCAACTGTGATTTTTTACTGTTTCCTGGTAACACTTGTCAGTAGTTTTCCTATCAAACTTATTCCTAATTCTGCTAGAGAATGTGCATCGCTCATTGCTGTCAGTAGCACACCTACCCTTATTTTGCTTCTCCTTCTTATCCATGACTGGCAGTTTTGTATTTACTCCATTGTAAGGTAAATAAAGCCCCAATTCTGCACCTGTTTCATTTTGCACCCACCTCTTTCCAGCAAGGGAGGAAGCCCAGGAGCCTCCCCACCCCTGATAATAGCTCGGATATTGCTGCTTCAGCCTGTTAAGATGGTGATTGCTTTTTTCCTCTGCTATTCTAAACATAAGCCTGTATTTCGGGTTAAAAAAAAATTAAATCAGAAGGAATTTTCTAATAATTGGGAAAGCTTTGATGTCCATCTGAAAGAGTTCCTTGAAAGAGAAGGAAAAAAACCCAAACACATCAAGGAAGACATTAGGACTGAACCTCGCTCTTTCATCAGTACATACAGTACATAATGCACATCAGGTGCCACAGGAACTGCGGCTCAAGGTCAAAGCAAGGTCCTTATGAAAGGGACAATTACTCTCCAGCAACAGATAAGGAGAAGAAAGTCAAAGCTAATCACTGAGAGAGGAAAGGCAGGAGTGCTCAGTGTCAAGTGAAAGAGCTACAAAAGCCTTTACGCGGGGAAGAGATCAGTTCAGAACCTGGCTGTGAACTGAGGCTTTATCTGCTATGAAGGGTCCCCCAACCACATTTCCCCCCTTCACATCTAAAAGGTGGTACAGGCACTAACGAGAGCAGCACAGGGTCAACCTCACACCTCAGAGCTGGTCAGATGGCAGCGGGTCATCCTGCTCCTACTGCCCGTGGGGATGGGGGAAGGGTTCACCTCATGTTACCATTGAAAGAGCCTGGATTCAGCATCCTCACTGCACTAGAACTCAATTAACTGGTGTTTTAGAACAGTGAATGACAGCTGAAGGTGCTGTCATTTTAAAAATTAATTTTAAAACTAAATTTTAAAACTAAAAGGTACGAAGAATTATAAGGAGCTTCCTGGATATCCAAACTTGCACTCTCCATTAAGCACAAAGGAGCCAGATGTCACTGCGTCAGATAAAGTCATGTTCCTGTCTCTAACAAACGCTGAAGGCATTCACCTGGAGATGTGTGTAAGAACAGAAGAAGCATATCAGAAAATTTCCCAAAGTAATCTCTGCCTTCAGCTGTTCATCGCCAGGGACTTCCAAAGGCAGATGTGTTTCCTGTGTATTTAATAACCTGCAATAGTGTACTCTTTGATCTTGCCAAGTCTCCTTTTGAAGCCATCTGAACCCTTAGTGTTCCAGCAGCCGCAGTTTTGGCAGAGAGCTCTGCAGCTCAACTACTTGCAGAGTGAAAAATCATCTTTTGCTTGTTTTCAATGAAATTCATGTGACGCTTCCTTCAGATACACAAATGTGGATTTAGATGCTCTGTTGCAGCCAACCTGTCCAAGCATGTAGGAATCAACTTAGGAAAGCCAGGCTCCACCTGGAGTTGAACCTCGACCTCTTATCAGCAAGAAATATCTGGAGAGCCACAGGCTCAGATTCAACTTGATCCCTGGGAATATGATAAAGCAATCGTGGAAGCCTTTTTCAAATGACTTAAGGACAAGATGTGGAAGAAAACAGAGACCTGACACTCCACCTGGACTGTCACAAGTCCACTGGGCCAGATGGGATCCAACTGAGTGTGCTGAGGGGGCAGCTAGATGTGATTGTCCAGCCTCTTCCCACTATCTATCAGTATTACTAGTCAGCTGGATAGGAAGACATTGAAGCCCTGGATCTTCCAGAGAAGGGCAATGAAGCTGTGAAGGGTCTGGAGCACAAGTCTTATGGGGAACAGCTGAGGGAACTGGGATTGTTTATTCTGGAGAAGGGGAATCCTTGGAACAGGTTGCCCAAGGAGGTTGTGTGTATATTTATAAATCATTATATCAATACATCAGAGTGCAAAACCAGAAATAACCAGTCTCTGATACAAGAATATTGCATATTACGGATGCTGGTACATCACAGTGTTACAAATTAAAAATGACATCTTTTCAGAGAAGTAATGTAACTGGAATGCAATTGAGAAACAAAATAATGTAAAAATATTACGTTTGAAAATCCAAAACATCAGATTGTCCCCAGAGAAAACGCAGTAATGTGAATGGAAGCAACTAAAATTAGATAAGGAAGATTTATTTACTCATTTTACTTTTATGATTGTTAAGACAGGGAAAAAACCACACAAAAAACCCCCCAAAAACCAACTTGTTTGACATAGTTGGATGAAAGGCAAAAGTACAGAGATCGTTCTGGCTGACTCTGTGTCTCGCTCCAATTTAGGAGTGAGGAAAAGGTTCTTTTAATAATGTTATGCCCGGCGTGAGATTAAGAAGAAGAGCATTCAAATGTTGATCCGACCAGTTTATTGGAAGTAATAGACAATTGAGGGGATGGGGAAGGGAGAGTGACGAATGCCAAAATTAGGGTGATGGGGAAGGGAAAGTAGGCGATAGAAAAAGGTAGAAAAGAGCAAGAATTACGTTAAAGCGGGGAATAGTCACCTCCTGAATGCAGCAGCGTCCCGTAGCACGTTGTTAACGTTGGTCCGGGGCAAAATAAGCGTAGGGGAGAACAGCAGCGGAGTAGCAGGCCGCAGATCGATGAAACGCAGAGAAGATGGTCAGAGTAGCGAGGTCTCAGGAAGTGGAGTCTCGGGCAGCGAGGTCCCTTGGAGCAAAGTCTCGAGCAGCAATCCCAGAAGAGAGAATAGGCAGCAGTAGGACAACGGTGGAGGGATCTGAGGTCAGATACCTAGATACCCACAAATTCGGGGTTTGTCCGTGCCCTTTTTATCCTTCTTTCCAGCCTTCCAGAGATTTCGGGACGGCTCGGGTCAGAGTCTTGTGACTTCCTCAGAGATGTCAATCTTCCTTGAGATGGGCCAACACGAGAGAAAGACCACTTAAGGGCCATCAGTCCTCAGAGATGGCCATCTTCCTTGAGATAGGCCTACGCAAAAGACCACTTAAGGGCCATTGATCAGCATCTTATCTCCCTTTTGTAGCTCCCGGACTTGTCCATCTCCTAAACAAAGGGATTTCTCGAACCTTGGTTCCTGTGTATTTCAGACAAAGGGAGTCCTGGAACCTTGGCCAGGACTTGCCTGAACTTGTCCATTTCAGCAAACTTTGAGACAGTAATGTAAAAAGCATGGCCTCTTACACTCTGGAGTAGCAATTCACAGGGAAAACTCCAGTTCAAAGCACAAATGAACTATGCATTCCTTTTATAATCCAATACAAAGAAACACTCAAAGTCTAATTATAAGGGTAACACTACTCAGAAGCAGCTTCAGGTTCTGCAGCCTTCCTTACCTTACCCATCACAGCTGTGCAATTTAAAATGCTTTTCCTTCCCTTGTTGCTCAGTAGGTGCCTGTGCAGCCTAAGGACTAAATACACAGGACAGGATGCAAAGTGGAAAAATACTCAGGACATATTTTCAGGCATAATAGAGAGCTACTGAAGAAGGTGATGATGCTAAGTAGAACAAACTGGGTCTAACCATTGCCCAGTAGTAAAGAAGCTCACGTGCTCTGACTCACCTCATGGTAGTTCCTTCCTTCACTCCTGGTCTGTAGCTTGCAGCCAGATGACATCAAACTGTTTCCTGCCTTCCCTTCAGCTGAGGGCTTCCAGCCACTTTTTCACTGTCAGCCTGGCTGTCCCACCGCATCCCCAAAAGTGAACCATTTAAAATGAACCATTTAATTGTTTAGGGCTACGGATTGTTTTTAGATTATTTTCTTCTTAAAAATACATTGATATTTCAAGTATCTGTAGCTGGTCATCAGCAGACAAGAAGGACCTTCATTCAGCTCCTGATCACCGTCATTTGAACTAAGCCCAGCTTTTGAAACAGGCCTTCAAATGCACTTCAATATATCTCAATTAGGGGTAAATTCGTGTTTATGACACTCAGCATCCAGAGTTATTCTGTATCCATGGGATTTTGTAGTCAGTAAAGCACGACTGAAATCAAATTTGCTCCCCAATTCTGAGATATTTTTCAAGTTATAAAGCTACAGAGCATAATACAGTTAAATACCATTAATTCAGGATCGGCATTTACGTTTCATCTCAAGTTAATGTAGTCAAACTGAGAATAAAAGCAGTGTATACAAAGGGGAGCCAGACTTCACTAAGAAGTTAATAATTAATAAGCACTTTGATGGTATTTACCATCAGCAAAAATGCAAAAAAAAACTCCAAATCCTAAACCTTAAACACTATAAATCTCACTGCAAGAAACTGAGTTTGTATTTTCAGTGGTAGATATAGCCCAGCAATCTTTTGTAGCGCAACATGACAGCTCAGCATGACTTCTTGCAGCATTCCGCCACCACCACAATTAATTTCAAAGGTATAATACCGCAGTTTGGACTTTTATGGCTTAAGAAACTTAGGTTTGCTTAAACCAGTTAGCTGAGACCGATCAACTCAAACCAATTTAGGCTTGCTGTAATTTCTCCCACAGAGGGATACTCTCAGACTCCATAGGACAATGGTAGAAATGGAAAAATAACCTGTCAGCAGAATACAAGCTTCTGCTGTGTCATTTACTTTAGGGGTCAAGGCAGAGGAAAGAACAGGGGAGAAGGAATGAACCTCAAATGTAAGGATCGGATGCCTTGAAATGTTTAAAAAGAAAATACCTCCCGCTTCTCAAGGATTAACTTTCAGTTGAAACCAAAAACTGCTGGTTTGAAGCAGTTCTGAAGGCAAAGAGAAATGTTCAACAAAGAACAACTGAAGGAATATCTGTCCTAACTTGCCTGAAACAAAATGTTAGAAGACAAACTGTGTTGTTCTTGCAGATGCCAACATGAACACTAAAGATGGTACATGAGACATCAGCATTAACAGGACATATCAAGGTAGTTGATAGCAAGCTTTACACTTGCACTTCCATTGGATGACCAGGCAAATGTTCCAATATTAGAGTCACCCAACTGAAAGATCGTGATGAAATCCCACTTAGTCCTTTTTCCTTAAGGGGAACTAAGAGGTGTAACAGAACAGGGATTATTTCAAGTTAGTGAAGCGCTGGGATGAATTAGAAGTTTTACAGGGCATGTAATTCAAGATGAGCTCGATTAGCAGAAATGTACTATTTAAATGGTTTAACTTCACCTGGCTCAAATCTGCACACAAGCTTCTGTGGCAGAGTCAAACCCAGCCCTCGGGGATGCGTTTTGCTTGGAGCCCAAACACTGCAGCCTGGCTGAAAGAACTCCTGAATGTAAATAAGGAGGGAAAACAGTCAGGTTGCACTCGATCAAAATCTGCCCATGGCATTTGCAATTGGGAGGATATGAAAACAGCACCTGGGGTGAGGATTATGATGTTATAACTTGGATGTATATGCCATGGGAAAGAACAGAAACAAAATTCATGTAGAATTATGGCTACAGTGGAAGAACAGGAGGTTTGGCTTAGAAGATGCTCTATATACTGCATAAACCTTTTTATGCTTTACTTTCAAAAATCCTAGAAGTCACAGATCTTTTCATCTCTTCAAACAGTTATGCAAAAGTTATGGTGTAATTATGGTATAATTCCAAATGCAATCAAAGCTTTTCATCTCGTCACTGGGGCAGAGCCAAGCCAGTTCCAAAATGATGGCTGCCATAGTCCGATAGCTGCAGTGACTAAAGAGGGACACAGCAGTACTTACATGGGACAGGAGTTGTTAGAGAAAACTGAAGGATTCTACTCTTAGAAGTGCAGCGCTTCATCCTCCTGCGTATAGTGAACCATCTTCACTCTTCAAAACTTAAACTGCTGCTCTTCTCCAAGTGAAGAACAAAAGCTGAAGACTATCATTCAGCTCAAACAAACGGTGACAGGAGCAGCTGTTACTACCAGCCAGCAACGCTGACAAGGAAAAACGTGTGAAAAAGTTACTTTGACCAAGAATGAAACCAGCACGTGCTTGGTACATTAAACTACTGCTGTTAAAGCTTATTCCAGAACTTCCAAAGAACAGCCAAGAGCTGCATAGTTAATCAAAACAAGATGTCTCTAACAGTCGAGTTCTGCAAGAGATCCACCAGTGCTCAGCAGCAGGACCACCCAGAAACGTCTTTTAAGATGCAGGCCCAATGGAAAGCCTAACAGCTGGGGAATCAAGCTTAGGCAAGTTAAACCATTTCTTCTCCAGCGTAAGATAATCTCCCCCATAGGACTGCTGCAGATAAAAACATCCTCATCCAAAAATACAGCTGTACGCTTACATTTCACCTTTTCTGATCTCAGAGTTTTGGCAACCGTGACTATTAGATATAATTAAAAGCTCAGTTGTGATAGTTTTCTTATTGCAAACAGCACTGAGATTCTGAAGCACGCCTACAACTGCAGATAATTCAAGTATTCTTGCATGCTGTTAAGATACTCCATATTTGATAGCTGCTGAAAAGGAGACACCAGGGAAAAACACAGTGAGAATGCAACAAGACTTCTTTTAAATAAACAGAGAAAAATGTCTTACAGCAATAGTTGTATTTTATTTTCTCTTTTAGTTTCAAATTGCAGTATTTTTCAGCATTTCTTTAAACTTAAACATACATCTAAAATCATATGCTTTCCTTTTATTTTGAGTACAATTGTTCTTTGGGTTGGGGCTCCAAGCTTTCGCTCATCACTGCCCTCAAGCTCTATAAGACAACAGCACAGGGTGCTGCACATCACATGCCTTCGCCTTGTCCTTCGTCAGGCTGACCCAACTTGATGTTACACGTACACAGACCGATGGCAATGATCAGCTCACACAAATGCACATGAAAGAAAGCAGCGCATGCTTCACAAATGCTCTGCAGCATTCATACCCTGTCGACATGAATACAACTAAAACCTGACATACTACAGAAGCTCTCCTGGGTATGACTGTGGGATTCTCAAGATTTTCCGATGGATGCTTCAAAGTAGCATGCACAAAGAGTTCACCTGAAATCTCGGTATAAGAGTAGCATATTGAACTTCCCAGTAATTTTGCTACATTGCTTACTCTAGTTCTTACAGCAGCTTGCTCTTTTTACCTCGAAAAGAAGGAAACTATCTAAATTAGAGTACCAAAGTGCCTTGCTCCTTTATAACGTTTATCATCCGTATCTCTGTAACCAGAACTGTTTAAAAGAGCAAAGCACTAACCATTGTCACATAGTTATTTCTATCATTAGTGCAAATTTTGCTCGGGATTGTACATGAAAAAGTCTCTTTTATGCAGTGAATGTACTTGAACCAACACCTTTTACTCCCACCTCATCCCTTTCAACCGCTGGGTAAGATTCTGAATGACCAAATTTAATCAGGTTGCTTATTGCTGTATTTATTGCTCGTCATACTCTAAAAATTTCTTATATTTAGGAAGCATAAATGCTTAGGTGTGACAGCTCCACAAACGTCTAAGACAAAAAATGTCTGCTGCTCTTGGAGAGCTGCCTTTGCAGTGCTTTTGACACAACCTCCTTATCTGCTTTATGAAGTTAACAGCTGTTTACAAAGGAGGACGGTAAGACAGAAGGTAAATCTATTAAGTACGAACAAATTTCTTTTAATCCAAAAGCTTCCACTCATTCCCCACTTGGTTTATTTAATCTGCTCAATCATTACTTCATGCCTAAGGAACGCTCTGTTTTTTAAGAAACAAAAACTTCTTGGTATTGAGAAGGCATTTCTACCAAAGCAGGAGTACTGCGCAGTCACTTTAGGGAAGAAACAACATCTGAGTATACGCTCAAGAGAAGATTTAAACACACTCACATTCAATTTCAACTGGCAAAAAGCGTAAGTAGAAAAGAAAATTCTCTGAATACTTTCAGCAATAAATTATTTTAAATGTTTTGCTCTTTTTTTTCTACTTTAAATCCAACATCAGGATTTCTTGGTGACCGCTGCTCTGCTGTTTTGTTCTGTTGTTGCAGTCCCCATCACAGACCTCTCAACTCTTTTGTCGCTACAAGCAGGAAGGAGTGATCTCAAGTACAATTTCACTCTAGAAAAAAGGAGAGTGGGGAAAGCAATAACAGGAAGAGGATAGCAAAGTGTGCTGCAGGTGACGTGTTAGATTTGAAGCACTACTCGTGTGCCTGTTTCCACACTAGGAGGGCCCTTATTCCCTACAGGTCACTGAGAACTTCTAAAAGGAGCTGCTGTTCTTTAGAAGTTCCAGAAACATTTTTCAGGAGGTATACATATATATAGGTATATGTATACTATATATATATATACACACACACATAGTATGACAAATCTCCAAGAGAAGTTCAACATACGGAGTAATTACTAGCAGTGAATCCATGAGTGTAAAACTGACTGCATCAGCTCTAAAGCTTGCCTAGAACTGGGTGATGCAACTATTTGCTTAAAGGCCATCTGAGGAAAAGGGGCTTTGTCACATCAGATGCTTCTCATCCAGCCATGCTGACGGCTTGGTTCAATACATCCTTTCAGTGGTTGGAAAGATTCTATGGCAAGATCCAAATGAGTTGGTTTGGAAAGTTTCATAAAGGGACTAGCTCCCGTTATCCCAAAGTGAAGTAACCAACTAGTCCGTGTTAATCATGAGGAGCTTAAAATTATGAAGAATTGAACAGTTTGTAACACAACACATACTGTTGGTGAGAATATGACTAACCTGATGCTTAAAAAATATATTAAAATCTATTTTAAATTTTGGAAAATAGCTTACAAAAATATCTTCACTTAAACTATATATCATACAAAAACTGACTGGTGTGTGGGTTTACAGTACAAAACGATTACTGGTGGTTACAAAAGGGAACAGTGATCTATAGTACCCTCAACGAATGCGCAGGGCATTATATCTCACTGCCTTGAATTAGTCTCTTGTGAGAATTAAGATAATTTCCAATGCAACTCAAAACTTTCAAACAGTATCTATTAAATCTTTTTCTGAACTCCTATTCAGCTTCTTTTAAAAATCACCACAGTGCTGTGGCCCAAAAAATAAGAGTAACCCAACTAAGGGCAGAAATAATTGCTCTAGATAATAAGATCTGTAGAGAGCTAAATACAGCAATGTCTACAGTTGTTTCTACTGCCCATATTATCAGTTTTGCCTTTTTAAGAGGAAGTGACGCCAGTGGACAATTCCTTTTAAATCAATTTATGGGCAGGAGTAACAATTTTTGGTCTAGATTGGAATTAGTTTAAATACACGGGTTTAATAAATACAAATATACACATCTGTATACATTAAATGTTGTCACGTGTATAATTTCCACATATACATTATATACAGAAATACATACAAGCACATGCTCCTCCTGACAACACTATCTCATTTTTCCAAGTGTCACCAAAAGGTGAGATAAGAAATAGAAGAAAGGTTAAATATAGGACATGACCAAAAACCCAGCTATCGTTTTTTCTATAATTAAAGAATTATAATGCAACTGAAGACAAATGCTGTGCTTTCCCCATGTAACGCTCACAAATCAATCGGGTTTCCTGGGTAAAAGCTAAATCTGGCCCTGTGCAGTGCTATAAGATCCTTGATATTTGTACTGTGTGTCTAAAGCGTTATGTGTATGACAGGTAATAAAAGCAGTTGTGTAATCTAACACCTTAGCCAGTCCCAAAGTAGACCACAGCAGCCTCCTGATTCTCAACTGCTAGTACAAATTTGTTCAATGTGAGAGTGGTTTGAATCCAGTTGACTCCATGGTCTCAGTTAGGAAAGGTCAGATGGTTATTGACTACTGGGGAGTTTGCACTATTGTCTCTTAATTGTCTTAAATGCTGTGCAACAGGTAAGAGCCATTTCTTGAGTATACAAAAGTCTGATTCAAAACAACTAGTCCTCTCTTTTACCATAACATCTCAAAATAAAGGAATTCAAAAGCTACAAGTGGACCACAAGAATGCCTCCTTAATACAGCCACTCAAGACGCATTAAATCAACATATTCCAGTTTTAAAGCACTTTAAGAAAAAGTGAGATGCAAAACAAGATGTAATCTGTACATTAAGATGGATTTTCAAAAGGAACATAAATCTGAGCACAAGGAAAAATGAGGACAATACAGATGTTGAGACATTCAGTAGCGTGGCTTCTGTTCATCTCAAATTACAGCACAGCTCATGCATCACACATCTTACAATTTTACATACTGTACATGATATAGAAATAGAAATATTTAAGTTAAAATTTCTTTTACTGATATACTGTACTCAAATTTTAAATCCTGAGAGGAAAAAAAAAAAGTGTGGTAACGTATGTGCACCACATCTCTGATACCACCAACACGTGCACCACAGGATATAAGAAATTCTAGAGAGGAATTACATGCTGGAAGTGTAACTCATGAAAGCCATCGTTTCTTGTCCTTGTTTGGGAGAGACAATTCAATTCAATAACCTATTTTGTACTACACAACTGTATATACATGTACATAAAACGATGGAGTTTTCTAACGACTGCAGCTTGCAATAATGGAGTGTTTCTGTCAGTTTCTTACCAGCTGCAACACGTGGCTTCAGCAGAACATTAGGAAGAACAATACCAGTTACCTTGCATGTAGCACTTAATCACAGTTTACAGTTAGTAAATCTGTCTCAGGTTAGTCCCAAACATCACTTGTAGAACATGGACAACTCCACCCACATGGGTCTTGTGTCAAGAACAATAAAAGCTACACTAGAATTTTCAGGTGATTTCCAGTGCTACAGAGCACTTCTCCATGCATTCTGGAAGAAAATAAGTGGCAGGTCCATGTTTATCACAAGTGCAACCACAGATACTTCCTCAATCTCACATTTTTAATAGTTCATCTCAGATTCCAACACTGGCCATGCAATTTCGTTATGCATCGGGACATTCAACATGCTGTGACCTTGTGGACATTCTGCAAACAAGTTAGGAGGCGATGATATGGGGTTCCTGGAGATGCCACCACCTCAAACACTGACTGAAAAGCCCTCCGATCTAATTCTTCATCAATCTGATGTCGGTAGAAGTCCATGGCCACCAAACAGAAGATATTAACATCCACTTGCTCCAGTTTTCCCATTCTGCTGATAATATGTGGAAGACTGAGATGTAAGTTAAGGTCAGAAATGACAGAATTTAATCACATTTGGTTTACTACTTTAAACACTGCTCTCCAATGAAGCGGTGTATATTTGAGTTCACTAGCAATGTGAAAAACACTTTCATGTGTTCACTGAACAGCTACTGCATAAATCCTATTTCTTCAGCAGCTTAACACAATTTTTTTATTTCCAGAAACTTACGTTTAACCTAGCAGCAGTCTTTATCTAATGGAGGAAATGGTGCAATTAGTCTGAACTGCCTACAGCAGTTATTACTTTTGCCATCCTAAGCTATAAATATCCTTTACAGAATCACATTTACCCAGAAGTGACACACATTCGGGCTGTTTAGGATACATTGCTGAAATCCATTGACTGGTGGAAGCACTGACAAAAAAGCAGGAAAGACTCCACATTGCCATTGCCACAGGTGTCCTCTGTGTGAAATTAGAGAGAGACAGCATCACCCAGTCACGGACCATTGAGGACTGCCCAGTGGTATGTAGCGTCTGGAACACCTGCAAAAATATTTTATGTAGGAATAATGACAAGACATACAGACATGGGAAGAGTTGAGTTTCTCTTTTGAAGGTTTACCTCATCTACAGAGCTCTGAGGTTCACAGAGCTGTTGGAGATAACTCTGACAAAGTGATTCTGCAGAGTGGACTCGTGACACCTGTGGCAAACTGAAGCGAGCACACAAAAAGCAAGACCTGCATTTTGTCTCTGTTTTTAATACATAAAGGGTGGTGCATACATGCACGAGTACAATAAGTAGGTGATGGAATGCGGAATACCAAGAAGCCCAACTATGTCTGCCAGAAACTTGGCTGGTTTCATAAGACCAGATGACCCAGAGTGGCTCCTCAAGACCAGAAGAATCTGAGCAGAATAATCCCTGCTATTAATTTTCCCATTAATTTTCCTTTATCAAGGTGATTCTAGATCCGCCACTACCCCCAGAACACAAAGTTCACAGCAGTGAACTGCTGAATAGCTTATTAAATCTAGTGAAAATTATATTTGCCCCTTGTATTCAAGTACTGAAGACTGAAGAGCTGTCGCTTACTTAACAGTTCTCTGAAACCTGTAAGGAAAAAGACAGACATACATTACCTTATAAACTACTGTTGCCATAAATTGTGGATAAGGCTGCTGGTTGGATAGAAATTCTCCAATAACTTTATTCATTACATCTTGTGGAGGAAAAAAGTCATCAAGGAACTGTGGAAGAATTCGGGCCACGACTCTAGCTTCAAAAGGAAACCCCTTCCTGATCCTAAAAATAATAGAAAAATAACGATTTATGATTTAATTCCAGTGAACATCTTGTTAATTTTCAAATTAATTGCAATAGGAAGAATACTCTGTTTTCATCTTTAGATAGGCAAGTCTTAAACAAGAATTCAAGACTTCACCTCATCTTACACTAACAGTGTAGCCTAAGAAATGTAAAAAGCTATAATAAGTTCTTAGAAGTTATTCCCTCACCTGCCCCCCAAACTTTTTTCCCCACTCCCTTTCTCAAGTAGCCAATGTTTTCTAAACTACTTGTTTAGAGACAAGATTTCACAATACAAATACTGATAAAGTTTAATGAGAATAAAAAAAAAAAAGATAGGGAGATCACTACTACTAATTATCAGAAAAAAGACCATTCTCTTCAACATCTTTATCAGTGACCTGTAAAGGGGGACTGAGCACTCCCTCAGCAAGTCTGTAAACTGAGTGACACTGGTACAACAGAAGGAAGAGCTGCCATCCAGAGTAAAACTTGCAAAGTGAACCCACGAGAACCTAATGAGGTTCACCACTGTCCAATGCAAGGTTTGTGCAGACCAGGATAAGAACTCATTGATACCAGCACTGAGGAGGACTATGGGATTCTGATGAACAGATAGATGTGAGTGTGCACTTGCAGCCAACAATGTCATCTATATCCTGGACTGCATCAAAAGAGGTGTGCAAGGTGAGGGAGGTGATTGTGCTCCTATACTCTGCTCTTGTGAGGCCCTATCTGCAGTACTGCATCCAGGTCTGGGGCCAACAGCACAAAAAGAACATCGTTAGGGAGCAGGTTCAAAGGAGGTGACAAAGACTGAAGCACCTCTCCTATGGAGAAAGGTTGAAGGAGCTGGGCTTGCTCAGACTGGAGAAGAGGAGGCTCTGGGGAGACCTCACTGCAGCTTTCCAGTACTTAAAGTGTGCTTATAAACAGGAGAGAGACTTACTTTATACTGATAGCAACAGGACAAGGAGGAATGATTTTAAACTAAAAGATGGGAGATTTAGATAACAAGAAGAAATTCTTTACTCAGAAGGTGGTGAGGCACTGGAACAGGCTGCTCACAGAAGCTGTGGGTGCCCCATCCCTGGAGGTGTTCAGGGCCCTGGACCCTCTAATGTAGTGGTTGGCAGCCCTGCCCACAATAGGGAGTTGGAACTGGTTAGAGATGGGCTTTAAGGTCCGTTCTGCGATAAGCAGAACCTTGATTTTCATTAATAACATCTTAGCATATTTTTAACTCAACACCAGAATGACTAATATATAACAGAGAAAAGCACTGTAAAATGGGGAAATCTTCAATTTAAAGGCTATCTTATTTAATGAACACAGACTGAAAAATCTTCCTAATAAACACCGCATCTCTCAGTGTGCTAAGGTCAAGCTAGTAACTATTGTAGGGAATAATCATAAGACATTTTCTGCTTTTAGTATTCCTCTGTTTGTTTTACTAACTTTTTGGAGTGATTTTTTCAAGCAAAGCTCCAGCTCTGTTCTCACTGAATGCAGAACTGAAACCCTCATTCAGTTTTATGGAAAAAACATTGAACACAAACACACACACACACACACAAGCCAGTCATTATGCCACAAGCTACTAGGCAAAATTTAACATGCTATGCTCACTTAACACAGCTTGAGATTGTCAGATCAGAACAGAGGTTATGAAATATTTCCATTAAACGAGTTCCATGTGAATACAGAAATTTTTCTGTAGCCTTACACTGCAGTTACTTAACAGCCTTGGAAAGAGCAACACGTGGGTGGGGGAAGAGGAAAAAGAGGTTTTAAACTCTTAAGGATGGTTTCAAAGATTATTTCTTGTAAACTGGGGTTTATATCCTTGATTACACAGAAGACATCCTGAAAAGCACTTAAGAGTTTGACCTGAAGGGAGCTGGAAATATGTTTATAAAGTATTATGGTTTGTGCAACACTGAGTATCAGTTAGGACATGTCTGTTTTCCATTTACATTCTTGTACCTTTGAGCTGTGTTCAACAATTCCATCAGTGTTACTGTATATATGACAAGTATCAATTTTAAGCAGTGGTAAGCAAAGCAATAACATTAATTAAATATTGGAACGGTCAAACAGAGAAGTGAGGAGACAGTGCCCAAGAATCATTTCCCCATTGGTGCCCCATGACACATTTTATCACGTTTTATCCTCTCACCTATCAAAAAGAACAGATACTCGTTCCATAGCCACGATCACAGATTCACTGTCGGGGGCTGCAGGATTTGCATCTGTGGAACGACTTGGGCTGACTTTTTCCTTTCCTAAACCAAAATAATTTGTTACAAATTTACTGCAAATGCCAGAATAAGATCTTTTTATCCTTGCTTAGTAAGAACAATAGAAAAAAAATAAAAAATAAAATTAGCACTGTTAGTAAGCTAGTCATCCAGCACATCAAAAGGTATTTAAAAAACAAATACCTGTGTACATGCAAGTCAGCATTAGCCCAAGAGCTGCCATTGCTCTGTGGGGGCTCTGCACATTCACTCTGTCAACACTCAGTTTAACCAGAGATTCACTGTCCAGCCTGGAAAGCTGCTCTGAAAGGAGGAGTCGTTCTAATCCCCTCAGGACACAGTGGTAAATAATGGATGGTGTTGATTCATCGCTTCCAGACACCATGACTCCACACATCTGAAATAGAGAAAAAGTTGGGAGGTATTGGTAATAGGTGAATGGTTGGACTGGATGATCTTTTAGGTCTTTTCCAACCTTGGTGATTCAATGATTTTATGATAAAGCCATCTACTTGTTTTCTGAGGTGTGCTTAAGTCACCTTCTAGCAGCATGCTGTTACAACTTGTGTCTGAGGAACTGAATTGTAGGACTGCTGTTTAAGGGAAGCCTGATGAAAGTAAAAATCACAAAAATTAAGTCAAGAGTTAAAGATATTATGTGGCGATCCCAAGTTACATAATTTCCTGTGACTGTGGTCATTACAACATACCTGTATAATTCCTGCAGAGAATTCAGGTCCTACATCCGATGGATAGTTCTCTATCAAATAGAATGCAGCTGCACACATTACTAAGATATGCTGTTGGTTATGGACAGTCACACAACTGTAAATAAGAAAAAACACTAGTAGTTATTTACACAAGTTATCTAGGTCAGGAATTGAGACAATAAGAACAAGCCGTAGAAATAGCAGGTATTTTTTCCACCTAAAATTTATGCAGTTTTTAAACAGCAAACTGCACAGAGAATCTCCAAGTGTTTTGCACAAACTCGTCACATGCTGTAAGAGAGCACTAGTTTTCATGGAAACTCCCAGCTTTTCCTACTTCCAATAAGGCAAGCCTAGAAATCTTTACAAACTTTCATTTTTTCTTTTGTTAGTTTTTATAAGTCAGACTAAAGTAAGCCAGTTTACTTAGATGTCTATTCTTTCACTTAAAACAAACAAAACCTCCGTTTCTATTAAGTAAAGGAGATGGTGGGAGGGGAGAAAAGTCTTACTGGGCTACAGCTCTCAAATTGGAGAGTAAATACTCGCTGATGATTGGAATGAGTTGCTTTGCTGTCTCATCAAGCAGGTCACACTCGAGGATATAAAGAATTCCATGCAGAGCCCCGATTCGACTTGGCATATGGGTGCTTCTTAAAGTAGATTCCAGCAGTCGACTTACTGGTTCAGCCACAGCTTTATCCTAAAACATTCAAAATAAGCACTCATTACAAATAAACACAAGTGAATCTTGTCATGTGGAAATACCTGGAAAAATTAAAGATTAGCAAAACTGAGACTGGCTTAAAATAGTACTCGGAATCAATGTCACAGGATAATACATCAGGTAAGAGATGACTTGCACATTAAAAGACTGAATTAATGTCATCAAAATAACTTTTTACAAATAATATGCACTATCTCACAATTTATAACCAACAAAGAGTGCATAGTTATACATGCTATGAGGGATGCATTACTTGTAAGACCTGAGCTGGAAACTGTCAGGATCATAGAATGGCTTGCATTGGAAGGGACTTCAAGGATCATCAAGTTCCTAAACTGTTTTAAAAGCTGTTAAGTGCTGACAGCCTGTGTACAAATGAATACTCTGCCATCTACTCAACTAATACTCCACTTATTTTTTCTTCCAGATGAATGGCACTTAGTTCTGCACATCCTTCTATCCACCTCTCCAATATTTAGCTAGTACTGTATACTTTACCAAAGTACAAAAACCTACTCGAATACCCAAAAATTATCCTGTACTGTTGGATTTGAACAGTGAAGTCTTATTTTACTTGCAACCTATTTTAAGTGTTCAGAAGAAAATATTTTTGCTTTATTTTGATATTTGTGAAGCATTTAAAATACAGGCCAGTTTTAGAACATGCTCTTTTTAAGGAAATTTTGAACTTGACAGAGCACGGGACAACATGCAGCTCTCAAATGGAGTTAACCTTTTATTTTCTCCCACTTACAGAGATACGTAGCTGTTCACTTGTGAGAAAGTGTTATTAACTCACTGAGTGGGTAATTGCAGCACAGTCAGAACAAGATGATCTCTACAACTCCTTTAGCATGTCTGGCATCACTTCCACAGCATTCCCTTGTGCAGGTGCTGCTGCTACTCAAAGTACTGTCCCAGAATGTTTTAAAACCTTTCTAATCACTAATTATCAATACACTTTTACGGTAGTTTCATATGGAGTTTATAGAAACGTCAGCTCATTGTTTTCAGAAGAGGCCCCATCAGAAATGTCCACTGAAAGATACTATTCTTCTCTGGCATACATAGTTAAAGAGAGTAACATTAATTTGCATTAAAAAAATGTACATTCCTGGAATGACATAAAAGAAGTTTAAAAAAAGCGAGGGAAAGAAAAGAGATGCATGACTATCAAGTTAAGTGTCTTAATTTCTTAAAACAAGAAAGATCAACAACAACTGTCAGATTCTGCAGTGGAAGATAAGGACTAGTACACCTACACACACATCAGTTTGAAATAAGATTCCATGAGAATTTCTTACCATCCCAAGAACAGCTGCAGCCTTACAAGTAGCTGGTATCAAATACTGTATAAGAATCTCATCTTCTGATGGATGCACCTTTCGCAATTCTGTCAGTGTTGTGTACATCATCTCAAACTGATTTCTTTCTGTAAATAAGTCCGATACTGCCAGGAGCTACGCACGAATTAAAATTGAACACATAAAAAGCCCATTAGTAGTCCCTTAAAAGAAGCCTCTCCTTTAATTGTTAACAAACATCCTTCAATTGACCAAGATGTTTGGAAAAAGAATTGTTAACTTGTGCAGAATTTTACCATTCATTCCAGTAAAAAATTACCTCAAAATGGTCATTTCCCCCCCCCCCCAACAAAGTTTACAAAATCAAATCCACTACAGTAGGTCATTCTGTAAAATGAATGAACACTGCCATTTACAATGTGTTAGAACTCCCAAAACTACACTATACATAATGTCCTGCAAAGACAGTTTAATCTAGGCCTTCTTATTAGCATGTAATGCCTATCGAGACACTTTATTTATTTATTCTTTAGTTTTGTCTGTGTACTTAGTCACTTTAGTCCTTCCATACATACACCGTTTTTTGACTTTTTTTTTTTTTTAATAGGAAGAAAGAATCAGCAAAACCCTGAAATCTTTTTTTTTTGTAAACAATCCAGTTTAAAAGGACTGTCACACGACATTAAGATATCTGTAATGTAGTAGCTAAATACTCAAATCCAGGTTATTTCAAATGCTGTAATGATATAGCTGTGCAAGTTATATTTCCGCACTACCGATACAATATCACTGCCAAGAAAAAACAGTTCTTTAAAAAAAGTCAGCACTTCTTACATGCTAAAAGATCCTTTACAAATCATGTTTAACTCCAAAGATTTGTTAACATATACTCAACCACTCAGAACAATGTTTTAACTTACTGATCGCACCACTTCACTGATCAGTATGACTGGCGTTCTCTTGTTAGGGCTTGATGGCAATATCCACTGACTGTATAGTTCAAGTAAGAACTGAGAACAAGAATGTATATCTACACCAGCCCGATGCTTCCTGCAAAGCACAATAAGCAAGGGTTAAAATGGCTATTCTTAAGCCCCGTCAAAATGCTTAGTTTGAAGGGTTTTAGTACTTATATTTTTATCTTATTTGCATCCTGAACCTGACTAAATAGGCTTTTATACTTAACTGTGAATTTTGATTATTAGTCCTCTAGGTTATTTGATAAGTTAAAGGAGAGGATAACATACCTGGTGTTAATAGGAGAGGTTGGTGGTGAGGAAGGAACAGGTACGTCATTCTCATCTTCCTCATCCTCACCCCACTCTTCTTCTCTCAATGGAGTGATATTATTTCCTAACCATATGGAATGTATAGAGACCTTACAACAAGAAAAAAGAGAAAGGCAATTCACCATTCAACGTCCTCGGTCAGATTAATAAAATTCCAGAAGTCCAATATATTTTTCATTTTAATTATGGGCAATGATCATAGCCTCAACATCTACGTGAATGGCACATCACAATTTTATTTTAAAGCTTTTCAATGTTTTAGTTGAAATTGGTACAATCTGCGTATATCAATCAAAGTTAACATACTAGATCTTAAATCTGAAGCAAAGTGAATGTATTTACAATTCATATCGAGCAAGAAAATAATTAAGAACAGTAATGACTGCAATTCAAATTAATTGCAATTTAACCTTTCTTCTGAAACAAGAAAAGAATGCAATGTTAATTACTTTCACTCAAGCTATCTATAAAAAAAAGCCTCTATGTTCTTCAGGTTTTCTTTATAAAATTTAAGAAAATCCCTACACTGGTTGTATTTAAAGTTAAAATAACATTGCATATTTTATGTCCACTCAATTTCTCTTTTCCTAAGAACGACTGCATGCTTGCAATAGCAAATGAAAATTCAGGAGCTGAAGTTAAACCTGATGCCACATGGGCTTTTTAACACATAGGGCTGAAGAATAGAATAATTCCATAGCTGGCTCAAAGGCTGAGCACACTCACAAAAGCAGAAGTTCTGAGAGGTGGATTAAGTGGCTGAGAGGAGTCATGCAATTATGATCTACTCTTAATGTCAGAGGCCTTCGTTTAAATTTAATGTTAAACTACATTTCTGAACTGGATTTTCAAGAATTAGAAGAAAATGTAATAAAAGCCAAGTTCAAAGTTAAGTTTTAACAAACCTGCCCCAGTTTATAATCCATATCTCCGATTTCTCGTTCAGTATTGATTTGCAATAAGAGTTTTTCATGGCTGATAAGAGCACCTATAGCAAAACAGAAGGCATTTTTAAAAAATATGTACATCTTAAAATGGCTTATTTTCCAGCAAACTGGGTTTCAAACTCCTTACAGCATCATTTCTACTTTTTAAATCTAAGAGAAATTCACTCACTCCCACAAAGGCACCTACCTGTACTAACAGGAGAAAGGGATGGAACGGGGTCCCAAGCTTGATATAAGTGATGAGTAGCAATATTATCTCTCTTAGATACCATTGCTTGTATTTCTTGTTCAACAATTCCCCTGATAACACTTAGCTTCCTCCCAAACCTGAAAACCCAACAGAAACTGATTAAAGCAGATTTTCCCTTTAACAATTTCATGCAAGTCTACTAGAATACTCTAGAATGTTGCATGACTACACTTATGTGCATTTTAAGGGATGCTAAAACTGAGACATGTTTAGAGATAACATTCTGCACACTGTTATCTAGATTTTATGTTGTCTTTTTCCAGATACTGTACTCAGCAAGTTCATGGTGCAAAGTCCATGCGACTCCTATGCAAAAAAGATCCACCTTTATACACTCATTTAAAAAAATACAGTCTGTGCATTTTTGCTATTGCAAGGTTAAGCAAAATGCAATTACATATTAATCACAACTACAAATTTACACATTTCAAAGTAAGTGGAAACAAATACCTTGTGTCCAGAGCTTTTAAAGCTTTGTTGCGAGGTTGCTGTTCCAAACAGCTGACTGCTGGATTGCCTGCAACAGGTATTGTCATTGCACTCAGCACCAAGGAAGTTATGGCTTGTACTGCAAGAACATTAATTTGGGTCCTCTCTGTATCTTCCTGTAAAATGAACTTACTGTAATTTGAATTGGAAAAAAAAAAGAATCCTGAAAACCCTGAATAATGGTTTGTTACCTTCCACTAAATTACCATTTACAAGCCTGGCAACTGGACTTCTTCCTAGCCTGATATCTATCTGACACTGACAGATGCAATGCACACAAGGCACTGCAACTAGCAGAAGCCTCCCTCTATCACTGAAATTCTACATGAATGCTGTTATCCTAACAGCACTAAAACCTCAGGGTGTCCATTTCAGAGTGTTCAAAGCATATATTTTCCTTGTTTGAACCAATCCATTAAGTCACCTGTTGAAATAAAGCATCAAATGAGACCAAATCTGAGTTGGATCATTCTCTGAAAAGTCTGAATGTTAGCTAATTGTATTCACAATGCTGTTAGGGGAAGAACTCAAACTCATCATTGATTTTTCAGCAGCATTTTTCTGGGTATCTTTAACTAGACAGAGTTATTAGTCATATGGTGCTTTCAAACCATGATGCTACAGACTCAGTATTTAGCACCATTGATAGATAGGTCTAGACTCATGGGGACAAGCAGATAAGGAACTAAAACCAGAAATAGCCTCTCCATTTTGGTCACTACTTTCCTGTTTGACAGACTTATTAACAGAAACAGCTTTTCTTAGTTCCATTTAAAATTTAATTTAAAAAACATTCACTGAGCAACATTACCTCTTGTTGGTTCTCTTCTTGGTCCATTACAATAGGCTGAGTTACAAGAACACCAAGTAAAGTAGCCCAGGTCTCTTCAAACTGGGTACGGCTGATCCATCCTAAGAAAACACAGTGATAGCAATTTGTGTCTTACAACATTCAATTTGTAGAAACTATGTGCTAATTCCTACTGCTTCCTCTTCAACTGAGTATTTTTGTAATCACTACGACTGAATTATAAACCATTCTATTTCAGAAAATAAAAAACCGGGAAGGCTCTGAACAATATCAACTTCAGTTTTTTTTTCTTTTTCCTATTTTTACTGTACATTTAGATATTTTGACTGTCCAGAGTTAAAGTATGACATCTATCAGGTTTTAAAAATAGAGAAGCATCCAAAACCTGGACTTTCTTAGAGGACTGACGTAGCACCAAACTCAATTATCTGCTAACTTCAGAGCACAGGGAAAATGCTCAGTAAGAGCCAACTGCATTCAGTCTTAATTTTGTACATACCAAGTGTGTTGATGCGATAGATGAACTCCTTAAAAATTTCTTTCTCTTGAAGAAATTCTACTGGGATCTCAGGAAAAACTGTGCCAAAGTCACCTGCAGGCTTTGGTGACCAGCCTAATTTCCAGACCTGGTGAAATATGAAGAAAGAAAGATTATTACCACTCCAAAACAGTAATAGCACTAACATGACAATAATACTTGCATTTAGCATCATTCAAGTGCAACGAGACATGAATCAGTAAAATAATTCTCCAAATAAAAAAACCATACAGAAAGATTGTGTCTGTCAGAAAGGAGAGACTGAAATACTGTGTCTTAAGGATCCACAATGACATAGTAAAAAAGAGTGATGCAGAATCTAAAAGTACCTGCATGGTATGCCATGGTACCACTACTAAACACTTGAGTTAGTATAGACACTGGGACTACCTCAGCATCCTTGCATTGTTGTGGCACTTAGCATGTGTAAGAGGCCATGCTTTTTACAGTACTGTCTCAAAGTTTGCTGAAATGGACAAGTTCAGGCAAGTCCTGGCCAAGGTTCCAGGACTGCCTTTGTCTGAAATACACAGGAACCAAGGTTCGAGAAATCCCTTTGTTTAGGAGATGGACAAGTCCGGGAGCTACGAAAGGGAGATAAGATACTGATCAATGGCCCTTAAGTGGTCTTTTGTGTTGGCCTATCTCAAGGAAGATGGCCATCCCTGAGGACTAATGGCCCTTAAGTGGTCTTTCTCTCCTGTTGGCTCATCTCAAGGAAGATTGACATCTCTGAGGAAATCACAGGACTCTGACCCTATTATTGAAATATTAAACCCTATCAAGAATCCCAAATCCTTGCCTAATTTTCTTTCAATTACTGACTGAACATTCATTCACACAAGAATGTAAGGAGCAAATTACACCCCATCCTAGTTAGAATTCTTACTGCAAATTAACTTCATTTCATATCTTTACAATGTTCTACTATTTAGTCTCAAAAGCTAAACTGGGTGATCAAAGTAGATACCGATCGAATCCTCACGGTATATAAGTAAAGATACAGTCTAGTTTGTTTATCCAAAAAGTTCTTTAGAAGCTTTTACAACCTGTAAATTAAACATACTGAACGTACCAAGGGAGGCACTCTTGTGTAACTGTTCACTAGAGGCAGCCTTGCTAAACTGATGATGATATTCTTGAGGACAGGAGTAAGAAATGCTGGGATACTGCTGTTTCTATGATGACCCAAAGCCAGGACAGTCTGCAAACATTCCACCATCTCAGCTATCATTTCACAAGCTGCAGTGATGTGTTTCATTTCTTTTGGAGGAGAAAAAGAAATTTGTTTTTATGAATCTATTCAAGACACACCAGTTAAAATCATATAAAAAGAAGCATAAACGCTTAATTAAAATACACGCTGTTTAAGAAGTACAAAACCACACTAAGGATATAGGCAAAGAAACATTCTACAGCAGATAGCTAGTTAAAAAAATACTAGCACCACCTTCCCTGCAATTGTTTGAATTACTTGCCAGTCTTGGGGCTAGAATATCAACAGCTGAGATCTGCCAGCAAAGCAGAAAACATGCAAGTTTCCTAACCCCAGCAAGAGCAAGCCACAGTGAACAGAGCTTTCCTTACAATTTAAAGTGACAAAACTCACTTATCTCATAAGAAAGTACTTTCATAGCTGACTCTGAGCTAGATCTGATAAACACATAAATTCTCCACATGGAAATGAAATTTTATGCTAAACAAGCACAGCTGAATATTGAAGACAATGCTGTGCGCTCTAGAGGATTACACTTAACTTTTACCCAGGACCGTACTACCATTAGAGTAGAAAGGCAAAAAATGAATCTGCCATTTGTTTTAGAAGAAATATTAATAATTAGATTCTACCCTCGTGTGAAATTTAAAAATCTCACAGCATCTTAAAAAGCTCAGTCTGCAGCACGCTGCACAGCTGACAAAACTGCCCACAGAAAAATCTCCATTAACACTGCAAGCTTTCAAGTCAAAAATATACATATGAAATCTGTTGATCTATACTTGGTAAGCATTTATCAAACAGAAGTAAACTTTCAGATGAACTCTTGTTAAAAAAAAAAGGCAGTAATTAAAAGGGGACCTACAAACTTTTCTTGGTTGAAAATCTAAGACAAACGTGGAATTTAATGTTTACTTACTGTGCATGTTTGAATCAACTTCATCCTCATTTAAGCCTCTTGAAGTGTTCTTCTTTCTTTCAGGACTAAGAAGTTGATTTCCAGGTTCAACTGCAACTGAATTTAGACAAAAATATTTAACAGTAGTATCTTTTAAATATCACACATTCCATTTTTATTTATTTTTTTTTAACTTCTAAACCACACAGCAGTTAAAAACCTGCATTTCCAAGGCACTTACTGAGATACAAAATAAACACACAGTTTTAAGTGTTAAATCAAAACACTAAAAGTGTCACAGAAATGATATATGTGTGACACGGGACATACCGCAGACACCCAGCATTGGATCAGTGGAACTATTAACAATGTCTTTTTCCATAGCTGTTCAAATTGGACTCACCTGCTTCTATGATAAACTTAATGCAATTAATTAAGGAGCAAGCATATGTCACATTAACTGCAGAAGCCAGCAAATTCCAGAGGTTCGGCTGCTGTAAAGTCAGACAGCAGCAATCCAAAGCAGCTTGCAGATCTATACTTATTGGAAGTCGGTCATGTATTAAACGCCATGATAATGCCTATGAAAAAAATGAATCATTACCATTAGAACAAAATTCTCAAAACACAGGAATTTATAGTTGAAGGCTCTTCTTGGGTTTTGGTGGTTTTGTTTGTTTACAGAAATATGTAATATATATATTTTTAATCAGTAAGTCGCATAGAATGAATGATTTTGTTTCTTGAGAAAACAGAAAAGTACAAGAAAATTAAGAGCATTATACAGAGGAAAAAAAGAAAACAAAATAAAAACTAAAAAACACCCTTGTCTATCCAATGTCCCAGAAACAGTGCAGGATATTTTTCCAAAATTTAAGATTGTTGTATCATTCAGCCAATCCCTTCTTGCAAAAAGTGACCCTTATCCAATAAGCCCGTGTGATTTTCTGGCACAAATCAAGTAAAAGAACCACCAAATAAACTTCTGCACTAAGACATGTTACCTGGATCAAAATTCACTCCATGGTGATCAATTTAAGTCAAAGTTAGTTACCTCCCAGTATTTCGTCATATCTTTATGTTTTAGTTTCTTACCTCTATTGACATCACTACGAATTTCAGGATATCGTCCTCTTTGTCAGGTGGAACACGGAGACTGGTTGGTAGTTTTGAGAGTAACAACAAATACTGAGCGAGTGCACGACAAAGCGTCATCACAGACTGATACATCACCTCATCGCCTATAAGACAAGACTGGGTGTAATCTAGCAGTTTGAGTTTTTTCTGTCAATAAATGTTTTTTTGGAATTATTTCATAGGCCCTTTTATGCCAAGCATCTTGACTTTTTTTTTTTTTTAAATAGTAAGTTCATGTACTGACAAGACATCTGCAAGCTACCTTTGTAGAGGACAGAATAAACTTTAAAAGACCGTTATTTCTATTACCAAAGATATCGTTTAGTTTTTTCCAGTAGGCCGATGGCTCAGTTGGCAAAAGTGGTTGCAAAACCTGGTGATTGGCAGGAAGGTTTAATACAGTGGCAGACACGTGATCCAGCGTTACCCTCCGAGCTGCTTCAAAAAGGCTACTCTTCTGGTCTCGTGAGATTTCATTCATGCCAAGGCTTAAACAAGGTGCTAATAAGCTCAGGTTGAATTCCTGAAATTAAATAGTAAACAAAAAGTAAATGAACAGCTTTTAAAGAAAAGCAAGCATTTGACAGCACTGTTCTCACAAATTAATATAGTAGTAAATTAATAGTTTATTAATTTACAAGACCTCCACTCTATTATGGCGTAACAGCACCATAACTGAGATCACATTTGTCTTCAGTTTAAATTCGAAACACCAATATCCTGGTCTGCAAGGAAACATCAATATGCCCAGTGCAAGTTTTCAGAACAGAATACAAATATGAATAAAGCTGCTGAACTGTATACAAAGAATCTTCATGAAACTATGCCAAACAAGTAACATTTATTTGTTGATAAACTGATTCTCTTAAAGATTTCATCATAATTAAGTCCAAATTTCTCAGCTGGGCAAACAAGCAAACTTCTGCTGTACTTCCCAGATAAGTTATATTCCTGTTAAGTGAAGCATAAAATAGCTTTGTGTATTCTGCATGAAAACTTAATCCCTTTTTTCTTTTTCCCTAACCTCATACTCAGAAGTTATTAAAACACTTTTGCTGAAACTTTCCACAAACATATCATGGAAAACAAACAGTAATTCAGACCAAAATACTAAATTTGGCAGAAATATTAGTTAACACTGGGTTAAAAAGTGCAAACTCTATCAGTTATTTGGTATGCAGATTCAGACAAGTCACAGTCCAAACAAAAACGAACTACCACCACCATGACCCATTTCACAGACACCACAGGAATTTTTATTCTCTTTAAAGAAAAATTAGTAGAAATAAATAAGCTTGAAAATAAAACTATATGTCTTGATTTAGCTTAAATTAACATTTTGCTTCCTTCAAAAGTACCTCTAGTAAATTGAATCTTAAACTCTAAAAAGTCTGAAAGGTGTAGCTCAGCACTGACTCCACAGGATCTATATCTGAATTCTACTCATTTCTCCTCAAGATGAGAAAGTATAAAATATTTTTAAAATAGCTTCCTGCTATCATTTCTGCATGCCAACAGTAAACTTACTGTAGAGTATTTAAGCAAATTATGCTCTTAATAAACCCAGTTGTAGAATCATTGCAGATTCATCATCTGTGTCATATGAGAGCTATGTGAGAAGTAACCTAGTATATATGATAAAAAGTGGATACATGAACTTCCACTTCACTTCAACTCCATAAACACAATCTGTACGATTAGAAAACTATTAGCAACATTGCTAGACAGAGCCAAAGAACATTCAGTATTTTATTTTCCCAAACTTAATGAAATCCAAAAATCCAATAGGTGAAGTACTAGTATTACATAAATCTGAAATGTTTGTATTTAAGAATCTATTAATACTACCAACTGGAATATCAGAAACAATTTAATACAACATCTTCAGCTGATGCTCTTCCATCAGACAGAAAAGTTACCTTGCTGCTCATGAAGGAGTTCAGGTCAGGCGGAGGAATTCTGTTTAACAGTTCTGCACCTTCTAGTAGCGCTGAGTCAGACTTGATGCAACACTGAGACCTCACTAGTGACATATACCAGTCCTTTAATAATTGAAGAAAATAAATTCAGTACACACTTTCACAAAATTAAACAATATTAGGGGGGAGGGAGAACTGCTTAATGTCACTCAATTGTGGTCCTTTCAAGAGATCTCTAGGCGACATTAATGTCAACAACAAGAACAAAAAAGAAACTGCAAAAAAATACCCATGAGAAAATGCAAAATAGCTGACTGATGAATGGACCATCTTAAAATAAGATAAACAGACAAACTGTCTGGTAGAGTCGCCGATCCTTGGGGTATTCAAGGAACGACTGGATGTTGTGTTGAGGGACATGGTTTAGTGGGAGCTATTGTTAATAGGTGAATGGTTGGACTGGATGATCTTTTACGTCTTTTCCAACCTTGGTGATTGTATGATTGTATGATTCTAAAGTTACACAGAGGAAGAAGACAAAAAACCACAGGCAAATGATTTCTGGGCACAGTTTTTCCTCCTAGTAAATTGTTCTCAGTCTTTCTTATGAAGTCAGTGTGTTCCTCAGCTAACTTGAACAACTCTAAACTATCTGCTAATCAAGTAATTTTTGTCATCTCTGTCAAACACTCATCACTGTAGAACATGAAGTAATGAAAAGGAGAAATTAACTGTTATGGGACAAACTGAAAAGAAAGGAAGACAAAGACCTCAAAATCATCTTGGCCATCAGTGCTCTGAGATAAATGTATCTAATTATATATAAGACAGAATTTCAAAAAGAGACAACCAGCTATTTTCAATCAACAAATTAATAAAAATGATCACTGCTGGAAACACATCAAGAAAACAGATGACAGCATACGTCTGAACCTTCTTGTAAATCTTTTCCCTAATTTTATGGAGAGAAAAAAAAAAGCTGATAGTTTTTCATGGCACCATATCTATAAGAAATATGCACGCACATTCTAATTATTAATCTTTAGCCTAACAGCTAATACATGAAATCATTCACTGATCACTATTTGAGATTCACTGACAATTATAAGAACATATTAGAAATAAGCTGTTATCAAATATTCTGTAATAGGAAGAATACTTTTTGAGCCAAGGCATTTCTAAATAGCATCTTACTTTATCTAGAATTACATTCTCTAAACCTGGTTGGTCTTCTCCATCTAGTGGGTGAGAGGTAACCAGAGGAGAAGGACTAGTTGTGTCCGGTGCCACCATAAGACGAAATCTGTCCAAGAGTGAGTAAAGTCTTTGGTGTCTGAAAATAAAAACAAGTGTCAGCAAAGGGCTAACTTAGTTTCATAAAGCATTTAAAAAAAGAAACTCATCCAGTGAACTAATGTTCATAACTGGGACAGAATAGAACTAGGATCATAAAATTTTTGCTGGCTCATCCGCATGATATAAAACTGCAAAATTCATCAGCTACCAGTAGACCAAAAAAATTCAGTTCTGTAGTACCAATAATGAAGATTTGATTCAGACTTTAAGCTTGTACATGCTTATGCATAAAATGCAAGCTGCTCCATTTCTTTAAGTAGCACACCTTTTTAGTGAATAAGAATCAATTTTAACGTACAGACTTGACTGCAAATGACTACGTTCTAACAGATACCAAACAAGAATCCACTTTAACAAAATGGCATAGAAGTAAACAGATATTTAAGAATTTCTGTTTGTGGATTTAAAAGCCACTGCAATCAATGTTTTCTATTTTGTCTTTTTCTGATACCAGTACTGCTATCAAAAGTGGTACTGTAAAAGTCATTTGGAGATTCTGACTACCATTATATTTTTAAATTAAATCTCTTAAGTGAAAGCACCTTGCTATCAATCTACTGCTCTTAGGCTTCATGTTCTTTACCTCGCTTCTATTTGCTATGTTAGTCAATAGATAGGAATTTCAGATAGCAATGACATCAGGAGAATTAAATTACTCTTCCCATAACTGAATGAGGCTTTTGAAAGGACTGAACGCTTTGTTCTTTTTTATAATAGCAGTTTACTTATAAACAGCAGGAAGATTAAACCAGTGAATGAAAAAAACAGCAGCTGGAGCTGACAAAATCTGAGGAAAATAAAGTTGTTTTCACAGCAATTTAGTTTGTAATTTTTGCCAAAATTAATTTGAGGTAACTTTTAAAAGTTAAATATTTTAATGGGTTGGGGTAGAAAGAGTCTGACATCTCTGAGCCTTTAGCTTTCCTGAAGATGTAAAATGCATTTAAGAATTAAACTCATCCAACACAACTGTTTTTGAGTTAAAACATGCAAGCACCTTATATGATGCTTTACTCATTTCACCTCTTAAAAGGATTTGCTATCTTAGCTTAAAAAAAATTGAAAGCTATCATAATTGCTTCTACAAAATATCTTAACTTGATATTTTAACAGGTACCGGTATTACCTTGTTGCTAATCCACTGTTTTGAAGATACTCCTGAATTCTATCCAGTTCTTCAACTGGTAACTGAGTAATGCTGTTCTATAGGAGTCACAAGAAAACAAGTAAAATACACATATGTACTTAGAACAGATTATGAGATTCATATGCAGATAAAGTGAAATGCAGTCACTCATATATCTATATATAATATAAAGCCTTATTTTTCCACAGAAATAACTTTAATTTAAACACTTACATTTGACTGTTATTGCTAGCACTACCCAAACTGATTTGCAGATAAATGTATTTATCTTTACCTGTAAAGTTGCAGCCAAAAGCATTTCTACCCGACGGCAAGCCAGTGTGTCAACCATGCGAGCAAGCACACGGAATGGAGTACAAAGAAGCTTATCAACATACAATGTCAAGACCGCTCCAGACTGGCTGAGATGTATCCCCTCTAAGCACTGTAAAGTCTTCTTCAGAGTTGTAGGCTAAATGTTGAAAGAACACAAATAGAGAACATTATGTATCTAACACTGATGGCAGTAGGGTTAAATAGGAGTTTTAAAAGCAGACTGTGTACATTAGGTGTTTTAATTTTACTAATTTGACTGATATTTCACCAGTATTTCACAGAACTACAGCTTTCATTCAAATATGCACACTTAGTTTTACCTATTCTCAGACAAGCATGCTATAGCTCAGATTTATCTCAGCTTAAAAACATTTTATTCAGATGCTTAGGGCACTAAAGCAGTTGCAGTGGACTTGTCCATAAAGAATAAGAGAGAAGAAATTTTTTACCATGTTGCTCAGTGTGTGGGAGCATCTCTCACCTCTGCTTCTAAAAGAAGCCGAGGAAACAACTTTCGCACTGAGCTAATTCCCAAGCTTAAGAGGGATAAGTACAATCCTACATCTCTATAATTAATCATCTACTCCTTTTAATTTGGAAATTACAATAACTAACACAAATTTTAAGTTGAATTTCTGAGGTTCATGAAGAGTCCCAGAGTCAAGACCCCGTAACTTCTGCAGCAGATTAATGAAGGACAGTGTGAGCTTGCAAATAATTTTCATGCTGTTACAGCCTATGAAGATGGACAACCTCCTGCTCCCTCCTTTGTGATTAGCAGTAGTTACCAAGGTACTGAAACTGGAGATGGAAATTAAAGCTTTACTCTAACTCTCTTATTTATTTGTAGAATAATGAAAAAGGAAGAACTGCAGATTAATCAACTCTAATTGGATTTACAGGTTTGATTAAGCGGAACACCTGATAGTGAAGCTGCTAATATATTATGAGGTTCATTTTCTGCTTGCTTTTTCTTTTTAACAGGTGACTTCAAAAATAACATTATAATTTGATAAATGACACAAATACTAGAATTTGCATACTTACCAGTTACAATTATATTAGAATCAAGTTATTTCTTTCTTATAAAGTTAAGTTACACTTACAGCTGCAAGATTCTCACACCGTGATTGAATGGCCTGGATGAAGAGACCACTGGCTGCTGAATTTCTGTGAACAGCACTAATGAAATCTTGTACTGGCGGCTCATGGGACAGATTAATCAAGTCTTGGACATGATTCACAATAAGCCAAGTCAAGTGTTCTGAATCATGTAGGTTTTGACACTGAAAGGGAAAAAAGTAACATGCGTAGTAAGTATCTAATTACTAAAAACTATCTTACACATAAAGATTTTTAAACATAATTCCAGTAACTATTTTAAAATAATGGTCCAAAGCGTCCATATTTTAGTACTGCCACCATCACTTCTAGATTAGTTTTTTCATATGCTTTTGAGCTTGTTCTAATTAGAAGAGTCATAATGAATTTGTAACTACCTTTTTTTCCCAATATCATTACACCACTAAGTGGGAAACCATGACATGAAAAGGGAACAGATTGAAGCTACATCATGGAAGAGTCACAGTGAATGATAGGAAAAGGCGAGAGGGTAGTTAAGCACTGGAACAGGCTTCCCAGAGCAGTGATCAGAGCACTGAACCTGCCAGACTTCCAGGAGCGTTTGGACAATGCACTCAGACATGGCTTCCATTTTTTTGGGTGGTCCTATGTGGAGCCAGGAGCTGGACTCAATAATCATTGTCAAATAATTCAATGAACATTATCAAAATAACTCAGAACCTTAGTTACAAAATTCCTAATTCAAAACTTACCACATAGTCACAAAAAAGAATGAGCGCTCCTCTTCTCACTATCTCTCGATTGCACATGCCACGTTTAGATTCTGAATCTGATTCATCACTGTCTCCAGATATCTGAGGGCTTAGTAATTTGGTAGTAGAAAGACTGTGTCTCCTGCAAGAAGTACATTATATATTACATATTACCATGTAGAAACATTAAAAATCAAATTGCTTGGAACATTCTAAGTCATTGTGAGTCTTTATGTTAGAAACTTCATTTAAATATTATACTGCTTTGAAATAGACTTGCTTTTCATCAGCTTTCTAACAGCAGTCCTATTACTTTTTGTTTGGTGTTTATTTCTTCTTCATGCTGTCTAAGGAAATAAGCAGGGTACTTACAAGAAAAACCTTGGGCTATCATGTCTTAAGTAAGGTAACAGAAACTAGAGGAACCAGAGCACTGGATGTGCTTCCTTAGTTTGAAATGCATACTAACATCAGGACAGTATATACACACACACACCTGTACTCAAAAAATAAATGCAGAACTATCTATTTCAGAACCTAAGCAGTATTATTCAACAGCTGACAAGCTTTGAAAATTAAAAATTGTTTTGTTTTTTTTTTTCATATAGCTGTATCAAATACAACTGAGTGTTAAGGTACTACTACTAGGGATCAAAAACAAACCTTACTTTGGAGTTTGATGCACTTCTGACCACCAGTTGTAGTTTGTGTAATTAACAAGAAGCAGGATCTGACACCAGAGGAGAACTAAGGAAGGATGTGTGGGAACCATGGACTGAACAAGGTCACTCAGACTTTCAAGGGTATAGAAACTACCATCAGATCCATCTCCTGTAAAAAGCCTGGTTGCTGCAGCTGTGATTCTTCTAAACATGCCTGAAAAATATGAAAGCATATTAGAATAACTATGTCCTTGATGGAATTCTGAAGTTTCAAAATAATCCTGGGTACCCTGAGATTACAAAAGTTCTCTTATAAAACAGTACAATTCCTGAAACAAAGGCATATTCTTTTTATTTTAAATGTAAGGCAAGTCACGCATTTTGACAAAGCATGTAAACAAGTAGTAAGGAGCTCTCCGCTCAATGAACAATACTTTAGATCAAGATCAGAACTGTAATGACACCTACCTTTTCCTCTGTCATCCATTAGATAGTTACCTAACACATGAAAACCTTCATCAATTTTAGAACTGTTAATTACAGATAAGGATATCTTTCTTTTTGAACTATATCACAAAAGTTCTAAATAAAAATCATGCTATAACTGCTATTCTATACATTAAAATTACTCACAAGTCTCCTACCACAGGTACCAAATATATTTAGTTGAAAATAAACTGATACTATTCCATCCAAATTCTGAAGTATGTGCAAAAAGGGCATTATTTTAAGTGACAAAAAGTCACTGCCCAGCACAATGAACACCCAGCACAAAAGCTTAATTTCTCTTTCTGACTTGCTACTTACGCATTCATGTCAGAAAAAGAAGGGAAGGAAAACAAGGAAAATGGAGAAAATTAAAGTTGTCTAAATTAACAGGACTGACTTTTCATCCATGCCTTTTATTTCTATTCTACTTCAAAGTTTATCCATGCCTTTTATTTCTACTGTACTTCAAAGCAGGACACTGTAAATCTTCATTTCTAATCTGGTAGTTTTCCACAGTTGAACATACAGGAGTTAGCAATATTTACATTCTGACAAAATCTATAATGGGTGAGAAGATAACCGTGTTGAATAGTGATTAAAAATGAGAGAAGATCACAGCCTGTTTTCCCAAACACAATTGAGAATTAAGGGGTAGTTGTAACTTAGGATGATACAACTTTAAAAGTCTTTATAATTTTATTTCTCTATATAATACTATAATTATAAAGAAAATTATTAAAAATTATAAATTCAACAAAAACTGAACAAGTAGCATAAAACCACATACTTAATTAAATCCAAGCCTAAACCTGAAAGGAAATGCAAAAACATGAAAATACAACTCATGCATCTGAAGAACTCTACTTCTGCTCTGTAACACCATATATGGTAACCACATTACTATTAGTCCTTAGAGGGGATTTGTAGTGATTTTTAGAGATCATGCAGTACATGTATCCCAGTGCTTTGCATGAACATTTTAATATTTAATTTTTATTCATGATGACAGTTTCTACATAGTATTTGGCAAGACAAATGCATCTTGGAAGCCAGTTGCTGCAGAAGAACTGGCTGGAACCTTCCCTTTCCTCTTTCACCATTTCCAGCTGCTAAAGGTACCTACTTCCCTGATTTCAGTCACCAGCTTAATTAACTAATTTCACTGGTCTTGGCTCAATTCCATTTAATCACTTACTCCAAATCATTTTGGCATAGGTTATTTTTCATCATCTGCATTGCAAATTTTTGCTCAATAACAGCAATTAACAGCATATATATGAGGCTGTCAAAATAGTAACTACAATAGCAATGGGTACATGGAAATACAGAATGATCACTAACTATATCCAGAGCTGCAAGAAGCAGCTGCTAGCAATGACAGCAGCAGAATGAAGATTTTTGTCAAGAAAGGACTTCATAGCTGACACCTGCAGGAAGAGCTTAAAAAGATTAAAGGGTGTTGGACACAAAATAGAATCATGCTAAACGTTTAGAAGCAGTGTTTGATATTCACTTTTTTGTTATTCACATCTACTAAGTAAGGAAGTACTGTATAACTTCCGTTTATAGACAGGGCTGTAGAATGAAGAATTACATGTCTGATATCTAACACACAGAAAAGAACTTTCTGAGAAGGAGAAGATGGCTGGGACAGTGACACAAAAAGATCTGCTTAACTTACTGGGGAAGAACACTACTCCAGGTTGCTCCCTTAGATGACTAGGTAGAACACTAAAACTGCCAGCCACAGAATGAACTGGGTATACGTTCATAAACCCCATAAACCTTAAGAACAGAACAGTTAGCAGAAACAATACTATTTTGACTTTTTTGGTTCTTTGGTGTTTTGTTTTGTGTTTTGGTTTTTTAATTATGATAAAGAACAGAAAGCTACCTTGTCATGAAACTGCCCCCAGGGTTCAGTAACTCAGTACTTTAAGCACTTTGGCTTTGAGCTACCAGCCCTTCAAATTAAGATGAACTACAGAAGATGCAGCCATAGATTTGAAATGGTTTGCATTTGTAAACTTTGAAGTATTAGACAGTTAAAAGAAATAATGAAAAGTCACTACAGTTTTTACATAAGAAATATGAAAAGTGGGCCCTGTATTCACGAGGATAAAATTTCAAAGTTCTTCACAGTATGTAGGATAGAAAGTCTTATGCACCTACACGCTGCTTCTCATTAGTTCTTTAACTCATTCAAAAGTTGTTTCAGAACTCAAAAATCCTTGCCACTGCAAACTGCATGAGGCACTGCTTCAAGTATTACCTGATTTGAAGATATGTATTAAGCACATAAGCAAAGTGCCCAGCTCTTGGCAATAGAAAGTATGTTGCTGCTCATTCATGTCCACCTTCACTTGTTTGGTAACAATATCCTCAAGTAGAATACCAACCAGCTGTAACAAGAACCTTGAAAACACAAGAATACAGTCAATAGGAAAACCATCACTGCAACCTGTTTCAAAACAACATGATGTCTGCCTATAAAACTCAGTAAGTTTAGAATCAAGATAAAAAACTATTGCGCATTCATCCTAAATAAAACAGTGAATGATACTAAAGGTTGACCTAAAACATGATGTTATTGCTATGGGCAGATGATCGTAAGTATTCAACAATTACTCAATGAAGCTGTGTTACCTACTCACTAGCTGAAGTATTAAGTGATAGCATGGATATACCAGCCCACCACACTTACACAGCAAACATCCAAATTGATGTAGTGCCTTTACAGTGATTTGCAATGCATTAAACAAACTGACAGTTACTACAGCTCAGCTGAGGAAGGAGGAACTCAGTAAGTTATAGCAACTCAGCTGTTTGCTGTCTCATTTGTTCTCACTCACTCTATGACTGTATCAAACCTTCAGCCAGGTAAAATACCAAAAGAAAACACCAAAAGGGTGTCTGCAATCCTTGCTCCCAGCCATGATCATTTTCCAACTCACTCCTGTTGGACACAAGATCATTTTAAGGAAGTCCAGATGTCCCTTTTCCGTCTGCCCTTCACCCCCACAGTAAGATGAAAGATAAACAGATGCGTTTTCTTTTTATCTGGAATTCCACACTCAAGTAAAAACTTTTTAGTTTCTCAAATGAACAGCTATTTCAAATGCTTCCCACCACATCAAGATGGGATATCTTAATGATAAACTTTATGTAAACAAAATAAAAACACCATCCCTCCATGCTTCTTTTGCTTAAGTGTCTTTCTTAGACAGCTTCAGCATGGGAAGCTAACTAGACAAAGCCAGCCCTCAAGAAGTAGGAAATAAAAAGCAGGACTAACTTAACCACTTTGAATCTTATTTGCAGCCAAAATTTCAGTATGGAACACAGGTTTCTACTGTGGGGTTAATTCACTTTTTAAGCCCTACAGAGGATGGAATAAGTTAAAGCTTTGGACCTGATTTTAACAAGGGCGGAATTCACCCATCTTGACAGTTTCAGTAGGTCTTTCACTTTCACTTAAAAAGAGGCATCAGAATACTGCGAAGTCTATATTGAAAACTCAACTTATTAACAGTAACATATGTATCCATATATATTTCATAATATATTTTTGATTTCTCAGAAACCTTTATCATTCCCTTAAGTGAGCCAAGGCATCATACCTAGAAAATGTCTCTTCAGGCAGATATTTAGTCTGTTTAACCTCAGTGTGATCCTCCTGTGCAGATACGTTAGTTTCAACATGTCTCAGTCTGTTAATTGCTTGACGTGAAATCAAATATGGTGAGAAAGAAAGCTCTTGAACACGAGATAGAACTATGTCTTCTGTGGATTGTGAAATGAGAACTCTAAGGATAGCTAAAATTCCAGAAATCCACAGCTGGACAGTGCTCACTGACGCCTACCAAACAAAAAAGAAAATACAGATTGTTAGACTGGATAGGTTTGACCATTACCATGAAAACAATGTTTTGAATACACAAATATAAAGGTTTTTCTGCTTGCTCCATTCTCATCTGTCTGATTTTATACAACTTCACAAGTATTCAACACAGCATCGGAATATATTCAAACCTACTAAAGCAAGTCTTCAAAGAGATTAACAGTCTGAATTGTCAAACTAGTACCAGCACTGGCATAAGAAAAATGTGATTTACCTATTATACATTGCATTCTCAAATTTACTGTAACTGTGTTTCTCTACATTCCTGATCCTAAAAATACAAAATGAAAGTAAGTAATCTATAAGCAGAAATTTCTGTATAAAATGCACCCACATGGTAAAATCATATTAATTGTGACTAATTCCTTCCTAAAAGCTTCAGGTACTTCAACATCACACTGCAAAATAGAAAGATAGAAATACATACAGCTTTCTTTTGCATTAAGGACACAAGAATCTCACTTCTCTTTAAACATCCACTTTTACTATTTATCTAGAAACATTTTACTTCATTATCAAGTTCCTACTTACCATTGTTTTAGGAGTAACAAACATACTTCTTAAAAGCATGTCAACAGGGCGAAGGGAAGAAGGAGCCAGAATTTCAAACAAAGTGTTCAATACTCCCAGAGCATCATGAGAATCTATGTGCATCTGAAAAAGAAAACCACAAAACTAATCTATAACAATCACTATGGATTACTAATGGAGCTACACAAATTACACAGTGGAAACTGAAGTAGGTACCTCAATGGTTCAGTTACAAAACAGCTGATCACAAAAAGCAAAGGTCTGAACTCAAAGTCTGAGTGACTTCTTGCCAATTAAATTTGATAGTTGAAGTATATGCACAGATTCATACAAAACACAGCAAAAGCAACTTAATTTGTCAGCATTTGATCTCCTCTCAAAAACTGTCTAATCCTAATTTCTGCCCACTATTCTCCACCATATAATCGTCTCATAGGAAGGAGAATCTGCCATCAAAGAGTAAAGAACATCTTAATGTTCCCCTCAGTGAAACAGTGCCTTCTCCCCAGATACAAAGTGTCTACTCTAACCCCCAACTCGCAGTCCAGTTCTGGGCTCTCTGTTAAGACAGACATATGCACGCCACAAAGCTGGATAGATTATTAAGGGTTTGGAGCAGGCTCTTAACTGTGCACAATTATCTGACTACAGACGAGAGCTCCCTATGAGGCTGTTCTAACACTGGAAGAGGTGGGAAGTAATGGTGCCAAAAATTTGACTGCACCTGCTCCTAAGCAGCCTACTCCAGTAAACAGTGCTTTGAGAAGACAACAAATCTCTAGAAGTCTGCTTCAGCTTCAAATATTTTATGATTCATAGATTAATAAATGGAGTTTTAGGTGATGGGATTTCACTCTCTTCACTAAAAGAAGTGCCATTAGACCCACTGCAGTTAAGAAAAAAATAATTTTTACATTCTGTAACAATGGGAGAATCCTCACACCATTATTAAGTGCTTTGAGTAACATACAATTGTGTAGGTAAAGGAGTAAGAGCTATATCTAGGAACAGCGCAAAAGGTGCTGCACATACTTCAACAATTTAATCTACAGTAATTATCTTCCAGGTAAGGTGGGCACACTTTAAAGAAAATACAGAAATCACGAAACTCAAAGCTATTATTACAGCAATTACTATAATGATTAGTTGGGATATTCATAGTTTAAAAAAAAACAAAAAACACACACAAAAAAAAAACCACACACAACCTGTTGTTTTGCAAGCATTGGGAGAATAATGTCAGCTATTTGCCGAGATAACCTTTTCCATTTGTCTTCATTTTCTTTATGACACTGTTGCAATACTAAGATGAACATTTCCAGCACCTGAGGAAAAGAATGCAAGTAAACAACTCACGCTATCAGGAAACATTCAAGTAATACAGTAACAGGCAAAATAGCTACTGCTTTATCAAGAAGATAACAAAGAAAAGAAAATCTGCATAAGAAACCAGATAATATTTTAAAATCTAATTTTCAGATTAAAAATTTGTTCTTAATTGCAACAATTTTTTTTTAACTTTTAAATTCTTTTAAAAAGAATTTTCCATTTTTTGTGAACAAACTTGAAATAAAATGCTTTTCTAGTCCTTCTTAAACTGCCTTTGTCAAAATACTGTCAACAGAAAAAAGAGCAGTAAAGCTGAGTGCTGTACCACATACTCAGCAAAAGGGGAAGGGAGGGAAGAAAGCAGTTTTCCACACTTACAGTCTTCCTTATAGAACTTATTTATCTGGGATAAATCACTTTCAAATAAAACTTTAATAAATCACTTTCAAATAAAAAAGTCTATAATGGAACACACCAATGGCAAGGATCATATTCTCTATTTGAACATGTTTCTGGCTTGGGGGTTAGGGAAACAGTGTTCTCACAGAGGGAGGTAAGCCAAAAGCAGAGCAGGCAGGAATGTTAATTTAATGACTGGGAAGTGGGACACAAGAATCTGGTTCAGAAAATGAGTTAGGCAGAGCAATTATAAAGCATAATCAAGTGGTTCAGCATCAGAAACTTAGCCAATCAAAAACCAAACAAAATAAAAACCAACAGGTGATTTTCTTTCCAAGAGCTTTCTCGTGAAAAAGGTGACAGAAACAATCCTGGGCTGAATTACTTTAACTCATTATCTCCAGCCCCGTGGATGGTAGCTATACAGTTCTAAAAGAACAAAAAGGATAAAGAAGTGTTCTGTAGTGGAGGACATCCCTAGCACAGCCAAAGACCTGTCCAGGGGTCAGCTTATACACACTTTACAAACAGAACAGGAGAGAGTAATAACTACAGATAGGATGGTGAGAGATGAAGAGCAGGGCACAGGTGATCTGTAACAGGTTGAGTGTGTCAGAAGAGGATTTGCAAGCAAGTGCAGTACCTTACATAACACAAAAGTTATTCACTGTTTCACATCATGAGTCTAGAGTGTCATTCCATATAGTTACATTAGTCATTTTATGATTATAAAACTACAAATTCAAAAGAGAATGTGGATACACAAAATTACCCCAAGAACACACAGTTCCAACAAATTCCAACAAACCGTACTGCCTTTCTTCATCTATCCTCAAAAAATACATCGCGTACACCAGAATTTCCCTTCATTATGTGAAACAGCAAATTATGTTCAGTTTTATCATCAGCTGAAATAGCGATAAGATCTTACGGGAATTAAGTCACTTCTCTTAAAATTTCTTCTTTGGTTTTCTTGTAAAGGGAGTGTATTGAAGAATGTAATTCTAACACTACCTCATAGCAAAAAATTTTCCAAATCCATGACATTTGGGGCAAGGAGGTAAGTAATAACAACTGTGTAGCTACCAGTCTCACTATCTTATTAAAACAGTATTTTAACACAAAGACATTAAAGGAAAACTTGAATAATCTCTACGTAGCTTATTTCCTATTTTTAATCCTACTTCTCTTCAACTTTCCACCCATTTCTTTTGAATGTCTTGAATCAGAGTTGCAACACTACACCAGAGCTTCTCAGGGCTTTGTTACCTAGGCCTGCCTGAGATCTAACATGCATTTATTTGACTTGCAACAAAGATTCATAGTGCAGAAGCCTTTCCCAACTCCAAAAATCTTTGCATACTCTTCACATAATGATCACACAGAGTCTAGCTATTCAGGATCTGCGTAAAAAGATTACCAGCATAGCCTGATAGCTTTTTAACATTTAAAACAACATTACACTTTCCTCTTTTACCTGATGGTACTGAATAAGTCTCAGCAGCATTGACACCACCACCTCCTTCTGGGTCTCCAACTCTTTTCCAGCATCAGCTTTATTTGTTCCTCTTAACACAAACAGATCATGAACAATGGGCTGCAGAGCTGGTATTGCTAAAATGAGATTTTTTTGTTGCTTTAGCATGAGAAAAGCCATTCTTGAGCAGCATCTAACAAATTAACTACTAAAAGTAAACTGTGCTTTGGTTTTTTTCCCCTTCCCTACAAAAAAAGCTTCCCACGCAGAGATGTCTTTTTACTTCTAGTATAACAAAGATTATAGTACATACACATCTGTCCATTCTCAGAGATATAAAAAGATTTTTCAAAAAAAGTTTTCCAGCAGAATCACTGGTAAGTATAACACAGATGACTATTTAATAGATGAAAGTGGATGAAAGGGAGCTAAGAATCAAAATCAAGGTCTTCAAAATATAGCTTTGAAATACTGTTGTGGACTAACATTACTGGGGTATAACAAACTTCCTGAAAAATTCAAGTGAAACTTATTTTATATATTAAAATTTAAAAGCTAGCATTTTCTGAAGCAATCAGCATGATCTGCATTTTCTACAGCTTAGTACTCAGTAGCGGTTTTAACTTATCACTAAACTATCACTAATTTTTGCAGAGTTCTTTATTTTGTTTTGTCTTGTTTTTTAAATTACCGTGCGTAACAGCTTTCCTTCCACTGGCCATGATGCCATCACACAGCTGAATGATCTTTGGAATCCCAATTATCTGTTTGGAATGATACCGCTCGTAAGACAGCAACACCAGGAAAAAGAAGATATTTGGAATAATTGCTTCAGACTCCCTGCAAATAAACAACAAAAACGTCAAGTTTGAATTGCACAACTGTTTAGTAGAAATGAATCTGCTTCCACTAAGAAACTTTTAAACAAGTGCTTTTTCTGCTTCTACGTGGTATTTCAGTAATTTGTGCCTCATTCTTTACTACTGTGTTTTTCCAAACAAATTCATATATTTCAGATTTAGACAATCGCTCAGTTACTAAATTATAGCATACTAATTAACGCACACAATAAGAGAAATGGCTGACAAAAATTCCATTGCACTGCTTATGATGACAGGTACAACAAAACAAAGAGTAGCAGTTGTTCAGAATACAAAACAGATTCATCCTGAGCCCACAACAGCTCTCCCTTCAGCAGCTGAATCCTATCAAGAGATGATTTCTGAAAGCAAAACCATGGAGGATTTCCCAAATAAACAATTTTAAAGCATAAAACTGAGTAACAGCACAACGTAGCTCCTTCAACCACAGGCAAACTAAATCTTCTGAAAGGTCTACAGCTGGAGGCAGAAAATACACAGGTTCATTGCTTGGAATCTAACTACCTTTTCTCATAAAGCAGAAATAGCCAGCCAATCTAATCACTACATGCGTCAGATTAGGAACTGTAAACTCCATATTTTCAAAGAATCTTTTCTAATTTCATACCTGAACTGTCCTACTTCAATGTACTCAAACTGCTTTAGCACAAATCCAATAAACACCTGCAGAGAGAACGAAAGTTAAAACATTACACAACAGAAACATTAATTCACACTTGAAATTTTTTTACAGAGTTCCAGAAGTGTGAGCTTTGGCAGGAGAAAAAGAAGAGGCATGCATTGAAAATCATTTATGCTTACAGTTCACTTGTATTTTAAGAAATGCTTCCTCTAGAATCACAAAAGCCCTTGAGAATCTCATGATGATACCGACTACTGTTACGTTCATTACAGTTTACATGAATTTAGGCTGAATTTTAGCTGTAAATGTTGTATATTTAACAATATAACTTTATCTCTCACTCTTTGAGGCATTAATGCCAAAAAATCAGGAATCAATCAAAAAGTCTCATATCCAGCATTCACGTATTGCAAATCTGTGTAATAATTTACAAGGAAGTTACAACTGCAACTCATACTACTTTATAAAAATACTGCAAATACTATAGTTAATAAAAATTAAACTTATTTGTTACAAATTTAGTGTTTTTAAGGACAATCACAAGTACTTTGGTATTTACCACTACATTCTCCCTCGCCATCAAAATCAAGTAACATGTATCAACCACAGTGTTCATTACCAGTCCATGCTCTTAATGTAGAATAGTAAAATTCCATTTTACTATTTGTAAATAAACTTTTATTAAATATTATCAAGTAAAACAATACTAATTGTACCATCCACATATCTTACTTCTATAGTCAAACTGATGAACAGTTCTTACATACTTGTTGCAGAGCATATAATCATTTGTATTGATATAAAACCAGGAATCTGAGGCTCTTTGTAGTTGGCTGGGAAGTTTCATCTTGCTTCATGTCTTTGTTTTAACCAACACTACAATGAATGGATTGTGGCAAATATTTTTACTGTGAAAAACTGCCCTGCTGGTGATAACCTTGTTTTATACATTTGCAGAAATAATGAGGTACCAACCTGATCCGAATCCAGAAGACAGTAGTTAACTCGTAGCTGAACCAGTTGAGCAAGCAAGTCCAAAACTTGTCTCTGCAGCTGTACTGATGTTGTTGTTGTGTATTGTTTCAACGCTTTTATGACAAGGGGTTCAAATAAACGAATGTGATTGTGAATAGCATTCTGTAATAGAGAAATTTTGAAGTAATCTAAAATTTGAAAAGGTCCAATTCAAAACCAAATTACTTTTTAAAGGTAAAAAGTAAAGGGGGGAAAGTGTTTTAAAAGTACTGCACATCACATTCAGAAGGAAGTACATAGACACAAGTACCTTATCAGCACGGTGCTTTGCTGCACTGCTAATATTAGTTTTCAGCTGTGTAGAAACTTTCTGCAGCACATCGAACCATCTGTGATAAAACAAAAAAAAAACATAGACTAAAAAAACCAGGTGTATAAACAAGTGGTCCTTACAAGCAATTTTACCTGATGCCGCCTTTAACCTTCTTGACTGCTTCAAGAATCTTAGTAAAAGGAAAGATCAACAGAAACAACCTACACTATGCTATGATCAGAATCAAGCAGATATGAAGACAAACTTCTAGCAGAGAAAGAATTTCTGGTGTCTTTTAGTCATTCTCCTGACTTTCCTTTAAGACCACTGACTGTTCACTGTAACTAAAAAATCAATTAAATAATTGTATTCAAATCTACTTTAAACTATCATACTTGAAAAAAGTGTAAGCAATACCCATTTTAATGACTTAACTTTGATTAGGGAAACACACTAGTGATAATCAATAACATTCCATCCAGGACACCCATGAAAAAACACTACACTCAAATCTACAAGAAAGAGCACTCTGTACTGTAATTTCACATTACTTACAATACTCACATATGATATTTACATTTATGTAAAACACTAAAAAAATATTCTAGTTCTAGACAACATTATATTGAAAGAGACAAAAAAATTACCCTGAAGCATCATGTTCTTGCTCAGCTTGAACCATATTCCTTAGACTTGCATCAGCAAGTGCCTGTGTAAAATGTGTATATGGTGCCATGAAGCAATAATGATAGAGACCAGGTCTTAAATTGGAAGAACCTAAGCGTTGAGCTTTGCCTTGAGCTTTGCTGGTGTTTGAAGACAAGCCATCGTACTGAGAAGCCAGATTTGTCCCAAATAATGTTTTCAATAACTACAGAAAAAAAAAAAAAAAAGGGGGAAAAAAATATTATTGTTTTAGGACACACAAAACTTGACTCCTCACCCTCCCAAAGAACTACAGAGGGAAGATCATCACAAACTGAAAGTGCAAACTGTAGATCATGTTGTCAAATACAAGATAACAGAACAAAAGAGAATTAATGAAACAATCTACATCTCAGCCCAAAAAAAGATAAGGAAACATTTCACTTGCAAAAGCAATCATGTGACAATTTAGAACAGGCTACTGAAGCTCTCTTCCCACCAAAATTGAACTGTGGTGATTTGAGCCCAGATGCTCACCTGGAAACTTGCAGAAATCTATCATTAAGACAGTTCCTTGCTTTCCAGCTCTTCTGATATAGTCAAAAGACTTCCCGTTTGGGAAGGTAGGAACCAAAACTTATTTTCTTAGCATTTAATAAGATATTCAAATTGGAAACAGCTCAAGATGAAACTAAGCTATCCAGATGGCATCAATTTTCAGAACAGATGATGGAAATTTCTTCACATTGTCTCCCCAAAAAGTATGAAGGGCCATAATCAGAATTCAGCTGATAAGCACAGGACATCAGGTTAAGCCTTACAGTAACCACAAAGTTACCTCCTTACCTGCTGTACACAAACTGTTGCCATTGTTGGTTCTCTGTTGAAACATGATTTTAGATATCCCAGGATTTCTTCCACACACTAAAAGAAAAAACCAGAAAAACAAGATAATTGTATTTTGCTTTATTATATAAAAGCATCAATATGAAAATCGGACAAAGCTTTGCTATTCTTGAAATACCACAATGCCCAACACCATAGTTAATGAAAATTTCAAGACGCAAGAGAAGAAAGGAGAATGTTTGTCCTTCTCATATTTAATGTGAGTGTATTTAAGTACACAATATTGCTGCAGTAAGAATGACTTAAGTGAAACTATTTTGTTGAAGACATAGAAAGAGAAAAAAATTCTCTACATGAAACAGAGGAAGTATAAATTTACTACAGTTTTCAGGAGCACCAACTTAATGCAGTAAATTTGCTTTAGTATTTTACCCAGAGTACAACACCTTCTTGGAATATTGTCTTTTACAACAATTTTAAAATCCATAATATGTGCTTCTTCCTGGTAAGAACAACAAATGGGACAATTTAACCGCAAATAAACATAAACAGAAACCAAACACATCTTATACCTTTCCAATGTCTTGAAGAGTGGCAAGTTCCAAGATTTGCGATAGAACATCTAAGGCAGACCGTAAGAAGCATCCAAACTTTTCATTAGTGTTCTGGAGATCCAAGGTAACCTGGTCACAAAAATAAAATCTTTTCTTAATAGTTATTGGACAAGGAGACAGAAATTGCAGAAAGAAACAGGTATTGACACAAAACAGTCTCCTAAAATTTCACTGTCATTCAATCAACACCACCGTAAGCTTAAACTCCCTTGTAAATTGTTGAAGGTAAAATTCGCCTAAAATAAGAACAGGATCTTTCATCTGGCAGTATTCGCAGTATCTGTGAAGCCTACAACGTTGACAAATATTGGAGGGGCAATAAGGTATTTCTCAGAAACACAGTAGGTGCTTAAGTATATACCCCTCTGAAGTGCAGAAATCAAAATACTACACCTCCAGGGAATTCATCATTTATTATCCACACTAATGAAGAAAGCAATTTACCCATCCTGGAATAAACTGCTGAGAGACACTGTAATCCATATGGCACTGCAAAACAGTGAAGGATTGCTTAGTGTAAGTAATAGCAATGATGACAATGCTCATCAGGTTTTGGAGTTTGTTTTGTTTTAAAAGGTGGATTTATTGCTTACAAAATCAAGCAAATCAGACCCTCAATACTACATAAGATGTGGACAGTTTGAGCTTCTCAATGAATCCTGCTCCCCAGTTTAAGTCAGTTGAATCAGTTTTATCTGGCTTTGTAAACTTAGTAACAGAACACCTGGGAATACTACCTCAACAGAGCCGGAACTGTGTTAAAGGAAAATAAGAGTAACTGCTCAAGCATATTCTAATTCAATCAAATATCGTACAGTACCTTATAGTTAGCATGGGTCGCTTTCAAGACATCATATAACTTCAGATAGGATGGAAGATGATAAAAGCTTCCTATTGAAGATGATTTACTTGTTGGAACAGGACCACTAGCATCAGTTTGCCTAGTAGCTTAAAAATATATTATTTATTAACATAATATACTTTATCCAGAGTGCTCATTACACACAATATAATTTAACATATCTGATTTTTAAACAATATGTCCAAGTTAACAGCACGAATTTTTGGTCTGCCTGCATATTTGAAAACTGCAGAAAACAAACTGTACAACCAGAAACTTAGCAATCAAAAACTAAAACAAAAAAACAATGAGAAAAAGGATTCAGAAGTTGCTTGTAACTAAACAGTAATGACACTTTTCATAGAAAACAAAGAAGTGCTCCCACCCACCAGTTGCTTTTCCTGCAATGCAATACTGAAAAGAATTTGAACTTCTGAGAGTAAACTAGACAACCTTCTACAATTTAAGACAAGCTACTCAATTATTTCTACTCTCTATGCTTCACTCATACACCTATTAAGCCTACAACTTAATGTATCCATTTAAGTATGTATGCTTACCTGGACTAGTTTCACCACCTTTTTTAGGGCTCATTGGCACAGAAGCCTGCTCTACAGGCTCCCTCTCTTTCCCCTTTCTCCGAATTGGACTAAGAGAAGGTGGGTTTGTGAGAGAAGGTAATGTTGCCTAGAACAATAATAATAAAAAAAGCTTTATTAATTATGTATTCAAAAATAGCTTTTGTTCTTCTATACAAACATAAGCATATTCACACTTTAAGCCACCTTATATTTGACTGTCAGTTTAAATCAAAATGTCTCAACTTTTAGGTTTATGACATGGATTTCCTGTGTGAAAAGGAAGAACTTTAACACATGCCCTACTTTTCTTCTCAACTTCAGCACAAGCCAATCAGAAACAGAACTCAATGGTCAAAGGTTCTTTCGATCCCAGATAAAAGAATGTAAAAACCATAAAACTTACACATTTTTAAAACATTTAGAAATCACTAATCCTACTAACATTACCTCACAGTCACTAAGTCAGTCTCAAAACATAGGTACCTCAAAATAACAAACATCAAAAAATCTCATGACTCATTTCAGAAAGCAAAACATTTTCTGCAGGACATTCAGAAGACAAGAGTTAATGCTTGAGATACAGAAAAGGAGATCTTTCACAAATAAACCTTTCTTCAACCCCTGTATTTTCGAAAAGGGGGAGCGAGAGCAGCATGGTGAAGTTCAGCAGCATACTGGTGTGAAATGACCACGCAAAGAAGGCAATCAGATAGTTGCCTCTGACAGCTCTAAAATTCCTATCCTCAAACAGTACTGAACTCAACAATATTTAAGTCATGCAATTTTATTTGTTTGTAATACGTACTTTCACTGCTGGGCCAGGAGCAACATCATCCATTACATGTGCACAAATATTAATGACCTTCAGCAGATGAGAAAAGAGCTGTTCTACCAAAGAAACAAGAGTTCGATCTGCCAGAGCTGGCCATGGTTCTTCCTGCTTTGCAGCTCCTTGGTTTGAATCTTCTTCAGCACTCCAAGGGTTCTTTAAACACTTGGGAGCACTTGCTGTAACAGGAATCAGATCAATTAAAAAAAAAAAAAATTTGAGAATTAAGAATGCTTATCATCTTTAAGAATGGATATTCAAATAGAAAAAGAGCTCTTTATATCCAGCTTGCAATAAATATACTGAATTTTCACCTCTGCAATTAGTGCAAATTTACAACTTTGAGGTAGTATCTAAATAGCTTGCCTTAGCTGAGAGTAGTGATATGCAAGCAAACAGAATTCCTCTTTATAAAATTTATAAAACCCACAACTTAAAAGCAGAGTTAGTAACACATATATGAATCTTAACTTGCTTCGGATTTATTTTCAAAGACTGTTTCACCTACAGAAACTCTTGCAGAACTTCAGTGTTCTTACAAGAACACCTGAAAATGCTTAGCAAGCAGTTGAAGTACTTACCTATAAGTGATTCATGGAGCAAAAATGTTTCCTTTGTCTTTGCTATGCTGCTGCTTTCATAAATACGTGTGAATGCATACAGTCATTTAGCAATACAATCTGTAATTCTCTATAGTCCTAGACCTTTAGCCAACTATTCCCCACTCCCTACTCTTTCAACTGGCAATTACTCCACAGAATATTTGATATATTTTTGAGTATCCTTATTAGGGAATTATACCTTTGTTCTTAGAAGACATTTCCAATTTCTTAAGATATTCTGAAGTCCAAAGTCTGTAATTTAAAACGTTGGCAACAACTGAAGGCTGGTATTGCTCGCAAATTTTTTAAGTGCACGCTATCTGATTGCTATTAATGAAGCAATAAGCAATTGCAAACCAGCCAAGAAAACCCTGTGAAATCCTTCAATATTTTCAGAAAATTACTCTAAACCCAAAAGTGCATAAAGCTCTTACAACACAAAAGAGGGCTTGAAAAAACAAGTAGAAATTTAAGCTTCTAGAACAAACAGAGGACTGAGAAGAGATAATGACTAGATACCAGTTACTATTTTGGTTTTCATGGATGCAGAAATCAATCCACGCTTCTAGCTAGCAAATGAGAATGAAATTTAGCTGTTCAGAAGAAAAAAGCCTACTGTCTAGAAGTGTTTTAAACCTCACAGGTATGAAGTTCTATCCCTATTTTTTCTGCTCCATCTACCAAGAATTTTGCCCAAGAGGGAAAGATTAAGGTGTTCTGATCCTAATATTAAAAAAGTAACAGCATACTGCTATTTCTCTGCTCTGCCTTACCTGCAAGCAAGTTTCCAGTCAAAATCAAAGCATCCTGATGAGCAGAAAGGTCCAAAGGGAACCATGTTGATGAAAGAAGAGAGAGGACCATGCCAGCCATTCCAATAGTGCAGCCCTTCTGAGCATCATCTGAAGGACTTGGCTGGGAAACACTAGAGATACAATTTTGGATTGTCATGATTTCTTTTCTGAGAAGTCTCAGGAACACTAACAGTTAAATTAAAATACTAAACTAAAAATAAAAAATAGAAAATCATTATTAAAGAACAACATATTTAACACTTGATTATGAGTTTCAAAAAGCATCTACAGCAGAGACCTGAAAATATTTTTTTATTCTTGAAGAGTGTTTTATTTTTTTATTTATGAAAAAATAGCAAGTACCAAAGGTGCTAGTGACATCTACTGAACAACAGATGAATTCAGTGTTTCCTTGCTGACTGCTATAGTTTAGAACTATCTCCAGTTAAAAAGAATGAAAATATGCAAAGTAGGGACAGGAGATGTAAGGTATTGTATGAAAATATTTTTGCTACATAGCAAAGTAGGAAAAAGTTAGGCAATTGTAATAATGACCCAGCCATCAACCCATCTCCACTGTGTCCATTAAACCATGTCACTCAGTGCCACATGAGCATATTTCTTTAGCACCTCCACAGGTGGTGACTCCACCACCTCCCTGGGCAGCCTGCTCCAATGTCTCACCAGTCTTTCTGAGAAGAAATTTTCCCTGATATCCAAACTGAACCTCCCCTGGAGCAACTTAAAATCATTTCCTCTTGTCCTACCACTTTTACCCATGAGAAAAGATTGACTCTCACCTCATTAAAACCTCCTTATCAGGTATTAACGGAGTGCGGTAACATCATCCCTGAGCCTCCTTTTCTCCAAACAAAACAAACCCATTTCTCTTAGCTGCTCCTCATAAGACACACTCCAAACCCTTTACTACCTTCACTGATCTTCTCTGGACACACTTCAGAGGCTCAATGTCTTTCTTTGTGTAGTGAGGGGCCCAAAACTGAACACAGTACTCAAGGTGTGGCCTTCCCCATGCAGAGTACAGAGGGACCATCACTCTCCCTGTCCTGCTGGCTGCACTGCTATTAGGCTTCTTAGCCACCTGGAAACACTGCAGGCTCATGTTCAACCAGCTGTCAACAAGTATTCTCAGATCCTTTTCTGCTGTGCAGCTTTCCTGCCACTTGGGCCCAAGCCTGTAGCACTGCATGGGATTATGATCACAGTGCAGGATCCAGAAAATGAAACATTTAGACCTGTACAATACTACTAACATTATTTCAGGAAAAGACCTTCTGTCATCTCTAAATAAAGGTTTAAGATTATTTCTTTTTAAATCCAAAAGTCTTTCAATCTAGTGTTTCAGGTTTAACACAATTAGAACAATTTCAGAAAATAAAATTTACACTAAGCATAATTTTATTTTTTTTTAATAAAGCTACACTAGGAATAGTGTATTTCATTTAAAAATGTACTTTTATATATATAATGTATATATATTTTTAATATGCAAGTGTTTGCATACAGTTAAAAACCATAAATTACAGAATGCTGTATTTTATACAGGAATGCAGCAGTTCCAATGGCTGTTAATCCACAGGAATGTCAATGTTTCAAGACAGAATAAAATTCAGGTAAAATTCTTGTGTCTAACATAAGAGGTTCAAATTTGCAATCTTATTTTCCAGTATGAAAAACACATCGTGCAACAAAAATAAAATCCAAATTAATATGAACATGGGTTCAAAATTTGTAAAGTAAGGATCAGAACAAAGGGTAAAGGTTACATCACTGTATCATCTGTGAATGCTTGGTGTATCTTAAATATAACTTCTTTTTTTAAGCTATTTAGAACAGAAAATGTTGTTGCAACCCTGCAAGAATAAGGCAGGAATATTCAAAACACAGCAAACTAGGTTAGAAGTAGAAAGGATAAAGGATAGAATGCTAAAAATTGGCTCTAAGCAGCTTGGATGAGAAACATTAACAATACCCACGGAGACATACACTATTAAATAACCAACCCTGCTCCTAATTTTACTTCTGAGTTAAGTACTGATAACATACTAATTTATTTCACTTGTTATAACACTTCATAAAACTAGATCCACAGTCTAGTCATCTAAGACAAAAGACATCTTGTAGAGCACATGCCAAACACGCCACATTTATACCCAGAATGGGAATGGGAAGAAAAGACTTGATGACAAGCAAAGGGAGTATTATTGAAAAATTTTAAAAAAAATTGTAATAAAGCTTCAGGATACTAAGAGCTAAATAAGAGTAGAAATGCCTTTTGAGAGTCATACAAAGAAATGCAAAACATCTTTTTGGCAAGTATGCATACTAATCTAAATAGGAATATACTATAAGCTACTGAAGAAATACTTGTATATATACTTGTCCTGGTCTCAGCTGGGATAGGTAACGGTGAACAACTTCACACAGAAGAGCAGCTTAGCTTAACAGTAAGTATCTAAACGGGAACATCTGATACCCAAGTGAGAGCACTATGCTTTCATGCACATTAATTTTAGAAGCATGGATGCTGGATGAAGAACATACCCACAGTGCCATCCCACAGTCCATGTGCAGACTGGAAAGGTTGTGGAGAGAAGACACAAAGCTTCACAGCAGCCAAACTGAAAAGTCAAAACCAAGCATGAATCAGTTTCATCACTGGAAGTGTCAGCAACAACAAAATACCTCAAAAGTGAGAATTAAATATATTGTTATTGTCACCATAGCAAAGCTGCAGATACATATACACAGGTCAACTGCTATAGGAACTAAGAAAACTCACCGTAAGTGATCTTGTAGTGGATATTGTCAATGCATGGGAAACTGCAGCAACAACTCTTGAAAGATTGTTTTCCATAGTGACATCTGTTGGATTTTGCAGCATATTGTAACCTCTGTATGTTCTGAAATAAAAATATTTATAGTACTAAAACATGTACTTAAAGCTCAAACGTACTTCAATGGAAAATGATCATGGACCAAGTTACTACTACAGATTTTATGGACAGCTTGTTAAAGTGTATTAAGAAATACAAAGTATGAGAACATTCTAAATACCAGCTTATTCAATTTTCATATTTAGTTTACTGACCAAATTTCTTTGTTAGCAAACAGAAACACTACACCAACTCAGCATTTAACTAGGTTTTCCAGAAATCATCACCAGTTTGGCATAAATCTCTGCTTTTTTTCACACCCATCAACATTTCTGCATGCTCACACACTACTGTAGAGAATGTACATCTCACAAAGCTCCGCTGTTTCAAAAACACAACACTGTTACATGAACAAGATTATATATTGAAAAGGCACATAGTTAAGAACTTCTACAACTGACAGAAGTCACTTCATGTTTAGAGCTATAAGCCCTGATTAACATACCTGAAGAACACAATTAGCTGGTAACATTGCACTTACACTGCAACTTAATGGACAAATAGTGACCTAAAACTACCATAGGTACTCCTACAAATTTGGTCAAGAATACATAAGCAGGATTTAAATACGATTATAGGCATTATGAATTGAAACGTATCTACATTTTAAAGCGAGACAAGCCATGCAACATACCTAGTGATAGTGCTCACTGCAAAGTGAGATGGAGGCTGTGTTTCATGCATTAGCAGTTTCAGGTAGACGCTGCTTTGGTCCCTTGCTACTGCCACAACTGGATCAGCTTGTCCTTGATCACAGTTATAAAACAGCTTTGGAACAAGCCTTGACAGGATTGCCCAGAAGAAAAATATTTAGGAATTATGTAATACACAATTCAGAAAGCTGCACATCCTAATCAAACTAAATTAAAATAGTAAAACTCACAGTGGACTGTTACACTGAATTCATCTTTACACAACTGGTTTCTACTGTGATTAAATAAAGAAAATAAGCACTCTACACATATGGTAGCTCAAAAATATGTATGTCTTAGATAGGATCTCTACGTATACACATTATAACAGCCACTTCTCTAAAGTATGTCTCTGTCAGCATTCTTGAATTGAATACATCAACTACCAACTAATTGGTACTGTTTGGTGCCTCTGGACATAATTGCAGCTGTAGCATACAGACAGCAGCCACCTTTAACAAGTTTGGCTACATTACTACAATCAAAGAGCATGACAATTTTTAAATATGCTACATAGAAACAATGTTTGGAAGTCAGGATGACCCAAAAGTCCGCCAACTACCGTGAGGATACTAAACAAATCACTCCTCCAAAGTTATAAGCAGAAAATTAGAGGGTGACCCCAAAATGTAAAAGATAAACATAACTGTAATGCTAATAACAGCAAAACAAACTCATCTGATATTTTAGAATGATGCATGCTCCAGATATAACAAAGCTGCATTTGTCTCTTATGGCTTCCTTAAATATAAACATAACACTATCAGGTTATTTTATTTATGTTGACAACAAGAAAGTTCAGAAACTGTTTTCTGAGATAAATACATACCTCATTAATGAAGCTGCAGCAACATGTCGTACTCTTGGATCTTCATCTCCAAGCAAACAGATTACAACATCATTGAGCACTCTCTCCTGAAGTTTTAGTAGCTATAAAACAGTAGTGAAGTAAATTGAACACTTCCAGCATTTCACCAGAATGTTAAAAGAGCAACAGCGAGATTTGTCATACAAGTCTGTGCAATAATCTTTACACTAAATTGCAAAAATAATTCAGAAATGCAGAAAGGTTTTTTACTTTAAAAACAAGTAAAACCACAAACAGATCTGAGAACACAAAGATATTTGTATCTATGTAATAGAGTATCTTTCCAATTGCAGTGTCAGAACACAAGTCTAACGCGTACAAAACATTTACCTATCAGTGTTGATAAAATTTAAACATGAAATACCAAAACTGCACTGGTATTTTAATTGAGAAACAAATACATACTGATTGAATAATTTACTTACACCAGTATAATGATGAACACCTCTGTGCAAGCTGTCAGTTTTTCCTTCCAAAAAGCTGACTAGCCTAAGATAAAAATCAATTTAAGATGTATTAGCTAACATTACAGGTTGTTACTCTATCTTCAGTGCTATGGGTATTTTATTTATATGCATTTTGTTTATATTGAAAAAAACAGCTGCAGAGAAAACCCAAAAAGTAAACACTTGGTTGGCTTTAGAAAAGGCAGGTTACTTGCTGAACTACTATCTGGCCAGTGTAACAGAAGAATTACATTTCCTTATTAAAAACCTTTATTAACCCTACACAATTGTACCAGACAAAGCAAAGATGGTAACACATTCCAAACTTAACTGTTAAAAGATAACTTTAGTTAAACAGATTAAGCTAAAATCTCCTATGCAGTATTATTGGTCCCAGGAACTTGACACATATTTGTTACACAAATGATCGATCTGAGCCAGTTTTATGGAACTCATAAATTTTTCAGAAGGAAAAGCTCTCCATTATGGTTCCAGCATCCTATGTACAGAATCTTTGTTGTTACAATGTTCATGGAAAATATAAACGCTTACCGAAAATCCACCTCTGCAAGTGTTTCCAGAAGTTCTGTCCTCACTAGCCAGTATGAGCTATTCTTCAGCGTAAGGAGGTCAACAATTAATTGCAAACCTAGTTCACTGTAACTGCTACTACACAAGCTCATGATGCAGTGCTAAAAAGGAAAAACAACTTTCAGTTATACTACAGAAAAGTTCTTCTAAATTCATGTATGCTTGACTACCAACATCTGTTTTATTTAAAATATGTGGAAAAGTTATTGCTTAAGAGCTAGAAGAAAAAGCACCAGCGGTAGCTACTTTGGAAGGCTAAGCCTATGAAAACTTCTAAAACCTGCTGCTGAATTTAAGCTCCAGAGAAGAACCCAAGCCTCAGAGGACAACCATCCAAATAACAAGTGAGGTTATGAACACATGCATCATATTACTATCTGTTAAAGAATAACCTCAGATAGTTTCCTCAGGATATATTTACATACCTGGTTCTGATTTCTAGATGTTGAAGAAGTCACACTTCATTTTAATGACTGCTCAGCAATATGAACAACGTGTGACTTTTTCCCCAAAGTTACAGAACTTTGTAGCTCTGCTACACAGAGGCTCGAATCCCGGGGGCTGGACTCGATGATCTCTAAGGTCCCTTCCAACCCGCACGAAACTATGAAACTATGAAACTATGAAACTTTAAAAAGTCTCATTTTACTACAGCATACTTTCTCATTTGAGGATTAGCCACTCAAAATGCTTCTCAACGTTTCTGATGAAAGGTATGTAGTCAGACTACACTATGTACTGAGAGTAAAAAGTCATAACTGACTGCTAGCGCCAGTTGTCTGAATTGAGCAATACCTACTGGTCTTCTAAAATCAAACTAAATCACAAATCAAATCACTACACGTAAATAATGAGATCATGAAACAGTTAGTTAAAGGGATAGCACTATTCCATAGTTGAAAAACCTCTCAGATGCGCCACAGAGTCCCCTTATCTCGTGAAATCATTTCATCCACCAAATAAACACACTGCACTAAAAGCCACACTTTGTCTCACTGACCCCTAAGCTGGAATACAGTCACACAGTGCCTTTCACTGGTGTATTAATTTCCCTTGGTCTTTATTTTGTCCTCATTCTCCTATTTTTTGCAGTATTTTTGGAAAATTCCTCAAGGAAATATCACTTTGCTTTTTAACAAGAAAATTTGCACCAATTTTATTACAGAAATAAAATTCTCATGCTGTAACTTGAACTCATAAATTCAGCTATCATTTCTATTTTAACAATTGCCTGAAAGATCATTCACCCATTTTACAGCAATTATTTTTCTAAGAACTCAGTTTAAATTTTTAATTATATCAGAAAGCAATCATTATTTCACTTGTCATTATTCTCATTTCTTCTTTGATTTCCAAATAGAGAATAATCCAGTTGATAGACATTCATACTTCCCTGCCAAGCCTAGATAATCTTTATACTTAACACACTCAAATGTTGATTAACTTAACATTACAGCTCATACCTGTACATTTAACATTACTCAAGATATTGTCTTCACATTATACTGCTACACGATCTACCAACATTACCATTTTCTATCTGTTTGTTCCTGCATACACCTGAGAACAGTGGATCCTAGACAGTGAATAATGTCCCTGTGATCTGCATTGTAGTGTGAATAGATAATTTACTTCTGCTTACCCTCACAGCTGTACAAGCCAGCTTGCATGTAACAGAGGACTCATCTTTCAGTGTTTTCTGTAATAGAGGTATGCAGTCTACCAAGGAAAAGAGATTTCCTAAGAAAAAAGAATTCAGAATAATGAAACAAAAGGATATTTTGGTTACAGAAAAGAAGAGATACACTTAAAAAAAAAATTGTTACCTGTTGAGCTTCTGACATTTACTAGCCATTTCTCCACATCAAAGCGTGATTTGAGCAGAATAGAATTGATGATCGTTCCACAGAGAATAGCAGTAGCTCCTCTAATCTGGGGATCTCCATGGTCAATGTAGTTCAGAATATCTGATACATACTGCTCCTCTAGGAAAACAATTTACAACTACTTTATTTTAAAGACACTTCTCTTAGACTCATATGGTCCCTAAAAATGTTTCAGTACTGACCACATACATCAACACCAGCATGTCTCCTCAGTGAGCCTTTCTTTGGTCTAACTTACACAGATCTCTTCAACATATTAAACATATTAATCACACCACTCATCCCAACTACTGTATCTAAAAATTACTGATCAATCATATCAGAAAATCATAGATTGGCTTGGGTGGAACCTTAAGGCCCATCCAGTTCCAATTGCCCTAGACAGGGTTGCCACCCACTAGACCAGGCCACCCAGGGCCCACCTGTCCAACCTGGTCTTGAACACCTCCCAGGATGGGGCATCCACAACTTCTCTGTGCAGCCCATGCCAGTGCTTTACCACCCCATGAGTAAAAAATTCCTCCTAATAGCTAATCTAAATCTGATGTTGTATTGCAATCAAGACCAAAATGCTCTGGGGAATCTAAAAAAATGTTTTGGTCAACACCCCAGTTTTACCACTATCGGCATCAAAACAGCTGAATCATCCAATTCTGTACTGACTACACTGTATCATTTTTAAGGTTATATTTTAATTCATAAAAACGAATAATGAAATAATCTATAAATTAAAATGAAAAAAATTAGAAGAAGACATGCAAGAAATAAACAGCTTCTATGTAGCAGTTGTGTTAAACTAACTTTTACTAGTCTGAAACAGTGCAGTTCTTCCACTCCCATGAAAAGAACAAATAATAATCTCACATTAGGCACTGACGTGGAAACTGTGTGTTATTTTCAATAAAATTATTTCCAGTGGCTCTGCAACAGACACCGTTAGCACAGTGAATTAGTACAAACTGATGCAACATCTGGATTTAAAGAGTTTTCAGTATTGAAGCTGCTTTGTTCTTTTGAAAACCCATATATATTATAACATATTATTTAAAAAGATCTGAATCACAACATACCATAGTCTTCTCCCATTGCTTCAAGGGGTGTTATATACAGTTTGCTGAAGAAAGACTCAGGATGAAGGGCAACAGCTGCTCCAACACAACTTACTGCCAAGGCTTTTACACTGACTCTCACATCTCTATCTGGAACTAAAGCTAATAAAAGGAAAATAAAATATTGAAAATCTTCCTAAATTGTTTTTTAAATTAATTAGTAACTCTCTGTAATACAAATAGCTTATAGTCTGAATAAAACAGAAAAAGATATTGAGGCCAGAGCAAGTACTTCCAGCTTATCAGTGGTAGCGGGCATTTATTTATTCATTTTGGTGGGTGGGAAGAAGACAGTATAATAAATAATGACAGTAATCCCCCACTTCCAGTTCACTTCCTTCAATTCTGAGAATGCAGCTGCTATGCTGCCTTTCCAGGAATAGTACATTAGCAGAGCAATTAACAACTAATAGGTTAGAAATAGAACAAGGAGACCTGAGATGCTCACTTGAGTCATAACGACACAAAAACATGTACCTGTGACAGACTTCCCAGTGAAGAAACTAAAACAAGTGCATGTATCATAAAAACCCTTAGCTCAATTATCTGCTTTCTTATACCGAAATCATTTAATTCCTGGAGGTACATTTCCCAAGCATAAGTAGGGACAATCACCTTACTAACTTGGAGTATATTTTAAAAAACAAACATCACTGAATGGAAGCACAGCTAACAGGTAAAGCTAAATAAAGATACTACATGTCTTGGTTTACGTATCACCAATTAGGCAATATAAACAAACTACTGTAAAAATATTAGAACTGTGGTCTTCTAAACTTGTTCTTAGGAGTTTCTGCAGAATGAACTTTGACTGTTTAGCTTTTAGGTATTAATATTTTTGAGACAAAAAACTGAGCACTTAACTAACAACTGAAAACCCATATTGATTATTAGGCTGGTTTTCCAAGTCCGCACCAACCTATAAACTGATGGTCCCACAGAAAGGTGCAAAGATGCAATAGCCCCTTACGTTTATTTATCAAGAGTTTACAAACAGTAGATATAATTAAGTATTAAGACAAGAAAATTACAGCAACACTTTGTACGTCAAATCATTCAAAATGGGACTCACTATAAAAACTGCATAAGTGTTTCTAGGTTTCTCTGCTGTCTAGATGAACATCTGCATCAGAACCATTATGAGACTGAAGAGAAAATTACCTCCTTTCTCCCCAGTAAGCAGAAAAGAGGCTGACAGAAGTCTGACACAGTGTACTAAGGGCACAGAATTTCCATCGGTGTAGTGACCTATGTCTCCTTTTACCCTGGAGGGCTAAAAAAAAACAAATCACAATATTTATGGAGATAGAAATCAATTTTTGATTTACATAAAACATTAAGCACAACTTGATTTAGAAGTACTGCACACTCACAAAATTTCAGAGGTTAAAATATGAAATACATTTAATACATATTCCAAAATAAGCTCTTTAATCTTAATGCTTTCAAGAAGCTTGTTTCAAGAATCAGAGTTTAATATAGTTTAATTTTAATTATGGAAATTATAAATTATAGAAATTACTCAAGACTTGTTTATATCTGGAAGAGTTTGATAAAACTACTTTTTGACACCATACAATGATCTTTGTATGAGAATGAAACTTTGTATGAGAAGCAATTCATCCTTGAGTCGTTTTCAAAGAACATTAACAACTTTCTGCAGTTCTATGCTAAGACAGCAGCCCAAGTTAATCTAAGCTCTGCCTGCCACAAACCCAGCTCCTTTTGTCCCAGCACTAACGTCAAAAAACAAAAGAAGAAATAACCACCAGTTAGAACTGCATGAGCATCTCTGCTGAAAGAGAGGCTACAGTAAGGTATAAGTAACTTCTGAGATCAGTTATGTGTGCAGCTAACAATAAAAAAGACTTCAGGTAATTAGTATACACTGTTAATGTGCAAACAAAAGAGGTTTCTGTTCTCAGCAGCTTAAGTATGAGTTCTGTTATGGTTTTGCTCGCAATTGCATTGAAGATTAACACTTCACCTTACCTTAAGTACTACTACTCAGATTTATTATTTAATGTTTTTTGCTTTGACTTATAATGAAGCATCCTATATGTACAAGCTACCCATGCTCATAGCTGATTTACACAATCACAAACTTTTTTTTTTAACCTTAGTTGCTTTATACTTTAAACAAGATCACTTTCTCACCTTATTTTCATGATCAATAGGTTCCACTGCATCTTCTTTTGATGGAAATCTGTCAACACTGCTATCAGAAGGCTGCCTACTATGGCTCATGGTTTTCAACAGGTGAGGCTGCTGAAGAGCTTTAGAAAAAAAGGCAATTCATAAAATACCATTTTAGATGCAAATTAAAAGCACCTGGATTGAACTTCATTATAAAACATGAAAAATAAATTAGTAATGATCAAAACAAGTTATTCACTAGAAGCATGTGAAGTTCATTTTGATCTAGTTGTTCATTTTTCACATTCATTTCAGTGAATGCAAAAACAACAGATTCACCTGTAACATCTACCCCAAAGATGTTTCTATCTTTTCTTTTTTTCCCCCTTTATTTATCAACATACCAATAGAAGAACTTCTGAAAGACTCTGATGAATCATCCTGGAGAATATTTGCAGCTTCATCTTCCTCATCCTGCAGCTGTCCAATTTGCATTCCAGAATACTGTCCTTCAGCACCATCCAAAACCTACAGAGTATAAAGACAGGACTTATAATAACTTAGCTTAACACACAGTAACAATGTTTAAACATGCAGTGTTAGTAATCTAGAAATAATCTGAAAGCAAATGTGAGCCTCATACGTTAGTGTACAGCTGCGCGCAGGCCCCAGAGAAGCTCAAATGTTGGAGGAGGGAGGGGAGCTACAATAGAATCATCACATCTGATAGTCTTCCAGTCAAGTCAAGAACTTGGATGTTAGCACTGAGAAGGCTGAACATGTAAGCGAGTTACTTTATCCACAGCCCTGTCTCCTTATTTTAAACACAGTTGTCCCTCTAATTTACTAGTTACAAACCACAACTAACAGCTTCACTGTCACAATCTGACCTTGCACCATGCTGCCAAACTCTCCATAACCTCTCTTGTATTGAATACACAAAAATCAAACTGAGGATACAACGCATAGAGAAAAATAAGCCAAAGAAAGACAAGTGAGTCTGAATATATATCTATTCCCTCATTCTAAATCAGAGTGCTAAAACTGACACATTTGAAAAGGATTTTAATCCTTTATACCAGTGCAGTTTATAGACAGCAGGTATTTGAGGAAAGTAATCACAAGAGCCAAAAAATTTAAAAACATAACAGAAGACAGTAAAAAGAAGATGAAAAAAACCCAATATGCTTCTTTGGTTACTTCCTGATCTTACAAGCTCCAGGAAATCATTAATTAAAAGGCCCACATGTAGGTAAAAGGGATGCCACTAAAGTCTGTCAGTCAGGTAAAAAAACCACATATATATATATATATATATATGTGTATTTGTCATTACAGTTATTAAATCATACACAAAGTGACATACAAAGCAGTGGAAAGAATCTGCAAGATGCACAAGTTGTCAACTAATCAACAAATCTAACTTGCCAATGGATATCTGCTCACTTTGGCATCTGTACTGCCTAAATTTCATCCCAAGTGCAATTATCATCACTCTTTTGGATCTTGTACACTCACATTTGCAGGAATATTTGCTTGTCTAAACTGTAAACTTACTATTTTTTTAGGTATTAGACGCTATACTTACGATGCTGCCAGTAAGCCTAAGACAAAGGTTTGGAAACTTGAGGGGGAGAACTCACAGCCCGGAAGAAATTTCAAGTTATCCCCCTAATGCATTTTCTTCTCTAGCTCCAAATAGTTATATATTTTTTTATTTACAACCTCATAATGCACTTGCCTAACAGAGAGCTTAATTTCATACCATAGCTATATTTTATGCATACTTCAGCTGTTTATTAGATTCTTAACTGCTGCACTAGTAAATCATGCAACATACATCTAGTATAGGAGAAATTTTTAAGATAGAATAAAAATGTGTTGTGTTGTCAAGTGAAAAAGCAGAAGCAGAAAACAATATGAAGCATTAGGTTCCAAAAATAGTCCTCTAGCATTCCAAATTCTGTTCACCCTTTAACACTTCCGTTAGTCCTTCTGCACCAAAACAATTAATAATGTATCTATATAAATTGAAGGTTAAGAGAACATATTTATATCAGGCCTTTAATATTCACATTCTTCCAATGAGTGGAAAACTGTTGATGCTTGCCTACATATGACCTACACACTGAACAGATAGCTGATATTTTAACTTTTAATTATAGCTGAATTGAAAGTGTTAAAAGGAGGTCAAGCTCTCCAAAAAGGGTGTGAGCTGCTGACCTTTCCACTGTTATTAGTTGAAGATGGAAAAGTAGAAGACGAATAAGTAGAGGAATCCAAGTCTGGGCCCTCCAGGGAAGAGCTCTGAGATATGTCAGGACCCTCAGTAGAAGGGGATCCCCCCTCTGCCCGTTGCACACTTACAATTTCAGAACTGTCCGAAGGGGTTACAGCAGAGTCTGGACCTTCAGTAGTAGTCTGAGAGCTATCACTAATTGGTGAGGAAGCCTGTGTACCATCATTCAAGTCCATAGTGGGATCTGATTGGACAGCACTGATCTGGCTAGAGCTTCGACTAAGCACATCATCATCTTCCCCTTCAGTAGCTGTACTTGTCAAATCACAGCTTGACAGGTCTACAGAGTCTGACTGCAACGTATGTTGAGAACGTGGCTGTTCAGTAATGATATCGTGTCCGGTAGGATCAGCAGCTGAACTCCCTACTGACCCAGCTGTTGATACACCTGATGACGAAGCTAGTTCACTGGTTATCTCGCCTTTCACAGAAGCTGCAAAACAGATATTTCAGAGCAAATCAATGGTTTTACTCTATATGGACGCTAAAATATGATGTCCTATATTAAACTAGGCTAAGGAGAATTCGTAACTACAGTAGAGAGGAAATCACCTTTAAGGCATCTCCTTCCTCACCCTTACTCCACTACATCTATACCAGTAGCATAATGATACTTTAAAAAAAAAATAGGCAGTCAACTTAATTACATAAGTATATATTAAAGTTATATATATAAGAGCATTTAAGGTTATCACATCCTCTGAGTGCCAATCCACTTAGTAGTTATCAAACAGACTTCTGTATTTTATGTACCTACACTAAAAGAAATGTTTTATAACAAAGTAACATGGATTGATGCAACACTAGAAGGAATGTGAACTACCTGCAAACGATGCAGCGCTGACATCTGATCGAGTTTCAGAATCATCTTCCAAACCTTCTTCTTCACCAAGAAGTATTTTACCTGAGAAGTGATGGAAGAAAGAGGTCTACAGCTTTCCAGAGTTACAGTTGAAGATATTTGTGATAAACTTTTAAATATTTTTTCAAAGCTATAAAAGGCAACAAACTATAAAGAGAAAGGAATAAAGAAAGCAAAGATCCAGTCCCTCATTATCTAGTCAGGAAAGAAACAGCTATGAAGAATCACAGCTAAGTAATTCTACTGAATGGTCTAACCACTCAGGAAACCACTTATATCTTTATTTACTCGTTTATTTTTGCGGACTGCTTAAAATCCCACTAATTTCTTCAAGTATGTCACATTACAAAGGCATCTGGATGTCTGCCCTCAACTCAGAGGGACAATACGCACCACAGACAAAATAGCCTCTTTCTTTAAGGCTACTAAAATCATCAGTCAAAGGCTACTCTCAGGTTGGAGCCTGAAATTCCAATGATAAAAGAATGGAAAATGCTCAGGAGAAGAAGCACAAGACAACATAAGCAGACAAAATCCACTAAGATACAGGAGCCACTATGGCAAAAATCTTAAGAGAGGCTTTTGCCACAGGAAGAATGAGAACCACTTATAGCCGAATACAATCAGCTTAGAGTTCTTTTACTCACAGTTTAATGTATATTTAAAATAGAGGCACTAGAGAGAGAAAGATACCTGCAGATGCTCACTGCTTGAGTAAAACAGAGATACAGCTCTACTGAAAAAAGGGAACAACTGAGGTATTACAACCCATTTGCTCAGAGGTCCAAGATATCATTGCTCTGGCAATTGTAGATGGACTGTTTTATATTACATATAAGTAATCAGTAGAAAAAAGCATTAATAGATTTCTGTATTAATTTCTCTATCACAACTGCACAACTTTTGTCTTCCTCTACAAAAGTATATTTTATGCTATTCAAACCTGTACGTAAGGCAGAAAGGTAACATGAAATTTCTGGGTATGTTCTGTGCAAAACAACACAGCAATTATTGAGAACTGCTCACTTCCACAAGAATGGGTAAAAGTCTGCTAAGAATTCCCAGAGCATGAAAAATAACGCATTATTCTCTATTCTTTCCCACATTCATATCCATTCCACTGAAACAAACCAGTTTTCTTGTTTTCCTCAGCTGATCACCTTTAAAGTGAGTGAAAGAAGGACATTGAAAAACACTAATTGGGGCATATTACATTTTTGTGTTTACATCAGTTTATAGAACAAGCCACAGTATAATGTTCCTCTGAAGCAAACAAATAAAAACCAGTTAAGACACAGAACGTATTCTTTCATTGAAAAACGAGTTTTCAGCCTTCCTTGAAAATAATTTTCTGAAGTTGAAACAAACAAACCAGCATAGGCCAGATGCTCAAAAATAAAGATGTTCTGAAGCAGTATAACTGAATATATATGGAAAAGATGAGTTCCAATGTGAGCATCACAGATTTCCAGGTCATTTCCAAATTGAGTGATTCTATGATTCTATTCTGTTATTCTGATTTGCTGCATTCTGTCTCACCTTGGGATGCTGCAGCAATACCTATATTCAAAAGCAACTTTTCATTCACTCTGCTGTTTCCAAAGGACTACGCATTGATGCAGTGATAAATATTCCACTTCATTCAGCTCTACTCTGTATTTCATATTTAGGTATACTGTTTGAGCAATAAAGCATAGATTCCTCGCACACAAAGATGGAAGGACATATTTGAAGAAATAAAAGTAAGCTAGGTAAGTAAGCTCCTTTCAGACTGTTTAATCCTATTTACTTTTAAACTACCTTTCCCCGAAGTTTACCTTTTCAAAGTATTCAACACCTGTCTGCATACTGTGCTTGTACTGATTCTCACTCAGTCTCACTGTAGTGACAGAAATACCTTGGTCAGATGAAAAATCTATTGTGAGCTGCATGTAGAGTGATTCCATTATGGATATGACTTACTAATCAAAGCATATAATAACCAGATGTGAAGTGCTTTTATGCACAAACTAAGAAAATAATATTTCAGAGTAAGATTTATTTTTTCAAGTCCTGCTAAATGTGTTGTTTGCTAAAGAAATGAAAATATGCACAATAAAACACAGAATGAGTACTCCTAGTTATCGATGACAGGTCAAAAAAATTAATCAAAAAGTATCATATCAAAGCATGCAAACATACACATGCATTAGTGAAACAAGAAAATATGCCTACCAAAAACAGGAAGGTTAATGGTTCTGTCAGTTACATTAAAGGTTAAGTATTACTGACAAAGGGAAGAATGCCCACATTGAATACTTCTAAACATGCTCTTAAACAATTGAAATTTCATCAGTATTTATCATCATAATTTCGCTAGGGTGCTACAGCAAAAACAAGAATGAGCTGTGAATAATTTTAGAATGTCTTGGTTGTAACCATCAGAAATCACGTCAGAATTATTTTAAGATTCATGGTGATTGAGGTCAGCTGATAACAGGAAGGCATTTGTGAATGAATACCAGAGCTCAGCAAGACAATGAAATGGGAGAAGAAATAAAAAATCAGAGAAGAATGTAATTAAAAATTTGATTTTGGAAATAATCACCTTTATGCTTTCTTGCAAGAACAGGGCTGCATGAAGACCCCCCTCCAGCTGCAAATCACAGAAAGTAACATATCAGGGCAAAGAGAGAGTTGCTGCAATCGTGAAGGAATTCTAACGGCCACAGATGGGAAATACAAAAAAATACAAAGCCAGGAAAAAAAAGCAAACTTGATGCTTATTAAGTTTGTTGAGTGGGTTTTTTTTGTTTTGATGTTTTTTGGGTTTTTTTTTTGCATCATGCACCATGAAATGACTTCTTTATTTTCTATCCAAATTAAGCAAAGTTTGCTTTTTAAACAAAAAAAGTGTTATTAATTTCACTGCTATGATTGTTTGTTCCTGGCTAATGAATTACCTTCTAAGAGCAGCAATACTAGAATGATCTGATAGTCCAAAGAAGTCCTTATAGAAATCCAGTCAGAGACTGATTCTTTTGAAATGGGTCAGTAGCAGTTAAAAGACAGTCTTAAGAACATGCACTTCGTAGACTAGAACATTAATAATTGATTTTAAAAGTTATGGGTAAACTAAGGTCATGCTTTAGTTTCATGCTGGTTTTCTTATTCAGCACAAAACTCTTCGTTAGTACATACAGTTAATACATAAATTCTGGTCAGATGAGCTTTCTATGAATCACAATTGTCAGGTGCTTAGTGAAAAAAACATAAACATTGTGGGGAAAAAAATAACACTGTTAACTGACTCTGTGTAAATAAGAAAACAGAAACAAAAATACTGACTTTGGAAGTTCTCATTACTCAACAGATGGACACCCACTTAAAGGGGAGGATGGCAGGGGATCTTATCCTGTACCTGGAAAAATGCTACGTATGCTTTTACACTTTCTATTTCATACTTCATACTTTCAGATTACAACAAGGAAAGAGCCTGTCAACATCTCAAGATTAACTCAGATTACTGAAAATACATCTTACCGATGAGCTCCACTATGCTCCCACTGCGGTTCCTGATGGCAGATTCATCTTTGGATACACTGACCTGTGCAATGCCACCTAAAGCAGTCAAGGCATGGAGAAGTTCAGGTGGTGGTGTTCTAAAGAGCTGCTGCAGTAATTCTAAAGCTCCAGTCACAACATTATGGTCCTGATGCTGAGTGTAATGCAAAGTCAACTCGTAAACCTGAAAAACAACAAAATACTGAGCTGAGTTTCAGTAAAGACACAACATTCTATATTTGCTCTCACATACCACTTAAAATCTCATTAAAAATGCATTAAAAATGGCAGATAGGGCGTATCTAATCTTCATCACACTTTTCTTAGGGAAAAGATTATTTAAATCTAGCCATTTAACTTCCTCAATAGAAGCCTCCATTAAGACATTTGCTTATTATTGTTAGAGAAGGAAGTATCACACCAAGCAATACTTCAATGTTAATCACAGAATCACAGACTTGTAGGGGTTGGAACGGACCTCTAAAGATCATTGAGTCCAACCCCCCTGCCAAAGCAGGCTCCCTACACCATGTCACACAGGTAGGTGGCCAGGTGGGTCTTGAATATCTCCAGAAAGGAGACTCCACCACCTCCCTGGGCAGCCTGTTCCAGTGCTCCATCACCCTCACTGTAAAGAAGTTCTTCCACACATTCATGCGGAACTTCCTATGCTGTACTTTCATCCCATTACCCCTAGTCCTGTCCCCATACACTACTAAAAAGAGACCAGCCTCACCACTATGGCTCCCACACCTCAGGTATTTATAAACCTGGATCAAGTCCCCTCTCAGCCTTCTTTTTTCAAGGCTAAACAGACCCAGTTTGCTTAGTCTCTCCTCACGAGACCCTCCTCATGCTCCAGGCCCTTCACCATCTTAGTGGCCCTCCGCTGGACTCTTTCCAAGAGATCCCTGTCTTTTTTGTACTGGGGAGCCCAGAACTGGACACAATATTCCAGATGAGGCCTCACCAGGGCAGAGTAGAGGGGGAGGATCACCTCCCTCGACCTGCTGGACACGCTCTTTTTAATGCACCACAGTAAATGAAGCTCACTGGCTTCTTCAGGAGCACCTAACAAGCATTCTTCTCATACTTCTTGTTATCAAAATAATTTACCAGGAATTCCAAACAGCAGTTACCAACACGAAAAGCCTGAAATGTTCAATGCCAAACTAGCATTTCATCATACTACATTAAAAAATTTCCTCCCACTCCACTCCAAATACTTTCCAGGTTATTTATTCCTCATAAGTTATACCTGTACAAGCTGCTCTGGTGAAGGTGAAATCTCTGCTTCTTTCCTTGTTACACCAAAACTGCCTTTCAGGCTGGTGTCCTTTACTTGTTGTTGCAATAAAGGTATGAGATACCTTAGTGTAAGTAAAACACCCAGAATTAAAAGCGTAGGATGATCATCTTCTACAGGAACCAACAAGCCTGGAGGTAAGAAGAGAATAAACTTATTGACAATGGTTAATTTTAATACATCATTTTTTAATAGTTTCTTTAAAACAAAAAGACCACATAACCATCCATCAACTAAATATATATTTTTAAGTGTAGAAGCACTTGAAACTATGTATTATTTAAGACTTAGCTAAGACTAAAGCATAGGCCCAACAATACAATATAAAGAAAGCATTAGCAGTGTAACTGATAGCCTAAGTATCCCTTTTTTGCCTGAAAACCACTGTCAGGTTTAGCATCACACATGAAAAAACAATTTCATGTTACTTATACCTGAAGCAAATGCAATTTCCCCCCTCCCAAATCTTACCTAAAAGTACATTCAATAACCAGGCATAAAAATACTGCGTTCTTCGTGAATGCTGACAGATGCTTACTGCTGATCCCGCAGCTGTTCGACGGATAGTAGGGGAACTGGACTTCAGGTTAGCTATAAAAGCCTTCAATAAAACCTAAAAACAAAATACGTTACTTTACTTTTAATGATAAAGAAAAAAGGAGAGGAGTTAAGAAGTCAGCAAATATCTTGTTTTTTTTTAATCACCCAAAGCACTACATCATACAAGGACAACATTTGCCTTAATTTACACATGCAGCTATTACACAATCCACTGTAACACCTGATTGGTAACAGCAGTAGCTTAACTGTGATTTGAGATATCAGGAAGCAATACTATGGTGAAGGTACCTTAATCTCATTGTCGTTTGCAAAATTGCCAAATGCTGCCATGATTTTTGGTATTGCTGCAGCTAATGTTTCTTGTACGGATTCTTCAGGTCTCTTACTTATTCGTGTCAAACAGGGCAAAAGGTTCACTAAGTATGGTCTAAGAATGACAAAGGAGAAAAACAAATTGGAGGTAAGAACAACTGTAATGACCTAAACATTTTAAATTCATACACTCCATACCCCTCAATTATTAATATTACTAAATCATACAAAATGCATCTATTAGCTATGATAGTGATTTGTAGACAATATTAAGCAAAAAGAAAATTAAGAAGTACAACTCAATGTTTTTATAAGTTTCCTTCTCTCTCCCACCGAATCACAAACAGCACAGAACTAAAGTTCTGCTAGAAGAATATCACCTAATCCAACAAAGCTAATCCACAGAGAATGAGACAGGAATTAAGGAAGGCAGTGAGGGATGAAGTATCTTAGAAAGTAGCTTTAAGAAGTATCTTAGCTGTAACACTTTGCTATTGTCTATATTTTGTTAAACTTTGGAAAATTCATTGCTAAGATGAGTTTACCTGCATTTCTGAGGCCGAACTAGATGAGCAAGCTCAGCAAATCTCCACAGCGCAGCACGCAGACTTCGGGAAGCACCATTCTAAAGCGAATGTACAACTGTTATATTTCATCAAGCAAGACCAATCCTTACTAAAAGTATCTATAATTACTTCAATCTTACACAATTTCACTTAGATGTGAACAAAAGATGTCTACAATTCCTAAAATTCTTCTAGCCAAAAGGAAGCAAATGTCTTTATTTTTATAGTTGGTATTACTCATTTTCCAACTGACCCAAAATGAATAATAAAAACCAAAAAAAAAGAGAAGGAAACGTCTGAGATTTCCATTCTGCTGAAATCAGCTTAAAATATCACAGACACAGTCATCAACCAACAAAGAAACTGATGATATGAGAATCTAAAAATCACTGCAACACTTGCAGAGATACAAATACAGCACAAAATTGACAGCAGTAGAGCTATGTAAGTAAATAACCTTCAGCTCTTGAGAACCTCAAAAATTCCATGTATCATTTCATAATGGTTTGGATTCTGATTTTAGTATCCATTTATCTATATAATTACCCTCAATAATGCAACTGACTTGCACCAGAACACAATTAAACTCTGAGACTGAGGATATATTGGAGCTCCTTAATATTGTCGGCAACGAGGTAAACTATGGAAGTTAAGAGATGCCACATTCATAACTTCCCTACTTGGAGAAAGCGCATACTTTATTTACCTTTACCCAAATGCTTCTCAAATCAAGACCTCCTGAAAACTGAACTGAGGTGTTTAGAAATTGTTTTGTTTAGTTTCTTTTCCTAGTGTATCAACGCTTCATGGTAACACCGTCAGCATAAGCAGGAAAAAACCCCACTACATCTACAGAAAAACTATTCACTTTTTTTTTTTTTCCTATTTATTTTGTTTTCTGAAGTTCTATCAATTGTAGGGAAATATAATAATAATCAATAACATTAGTGTCTGACAAACACCACCTATATTTTCTCTTTTATACCAGCTGCTATGTGTTTATAGAAGCAAAACAAGCTTTTCAGTGATACCATGCTGAAAACAGCATTTGTTATTTAATAACCATACACTAATAAAATAAAAAAACCTTCAACTAACATAATAATTGGTATTACATTGTGCACTGTGGTGCAAAGAGGGGCTTCAGTATTTTTACTTGTGTTTCTTACACTAAGCTGTAAGTATGTTTAACATACTTACAAAGCAACGTAATTAGAGCTTATATCAGACCACTTCAGGTCTTGGTCACATCATTCCTGTATGAAGTTTTGGCACATTAAGAACTTCAGTGTCCTCCACCCGCTTTTCACCAACTTTTTCCTTGAAGTTATGCATTCCAGCTCACTCAGTGAAGCAAACATCATTAATATGCTTATTCATTTGACTGTAGAGTCACTAAGGCTGTTCACACCAAATGCTCACACATTTTCTGCCAGATAAGCTTTCGAGGTGGAAAAATCTAAATAAACAGGGCCAACAGGGAGGAACTGAGTAGAATAATTTTAAGCTGTCAGAGATCTTTCAAAAGTGAGGTTTTGACCTTGACCTTAAAAAATCAACAAACAAAAATGCTATTTACACTAATGCTACAATCTCATATACTAAAACACTAAACAGTACACTGCAGAAGGATGTGAAAGGCAGCAAACCTCACCTTTTTAATCTCCTTGTACAGTTCTAATTGTAACCTAGGTAGATTGGAATCCATCAAAGCCTGCAATAAAATACATTGTCAATACATTGTATCAGAGCGGAGGCACTTTAAAGGAATAAAATTGCACTTGTAATAAAACAGCTTTAAAAACACAAATCAGCCATTCTCTCTCTGTTATCCTGTATTCAACACATTCTGGTTTTACAAGAGACATTCGTTCACCTTTTACACAAAGAACAAACAGAAACATAGACAATCCCACAAGTTAAACTATAATATAGGTATTTAAATTAGTTGGTATTAGCTACTTGACCTCAATCTGCCCAAAAGAGGCCATATGGCATCAGACCACAGGTACAGCCAACTGACCATGCCTTCTGGCAACAGCCAGTAATAGATACTCATGAACAGACTATTGAAATACAAGAATAGTGCTTGCAAGCAGTGGGAGTTCTTCCCTGCTATACACCCCCACCTTCAAACAGCCTACAGTGAGGTAGGTGTATCCCAAACTGAGGCTGCATTTGTACCACAACCTTTAATAGCTCTTGAGAACCCCTCTTTTATGCATTAGCCTGTTTTCTGGGCTTTTTGATTCTTTATTCCTTGTCCTATTATTCAATGACTTTTAGTCCCCTATCCATCATTTTGACCATCAACCATTAAATTCACATTTTCAGAGCATTACTCATAACTATAAAATCTTACATGGCAAGTGCTAATGTGGAGGCCATAACTGCTAACTAACTAAGAAAACTCTTACTTTCAAATTCATAAAGCACTTCATTTCGTATCAACTAGATTAATGATGCAGGCACATTACACAGGAAGAAAAAATAAAGAAAGGACAGGTGAAGGTAAATCTGTTCTGGAAGCAGCAGCTCACATCAGTTCCACATAAGGTTCATTTTGTATGTTGAATCCATAATTTGACCTTGACCGACCTTCTATCAATATCCATCTGCTGTCTGCACCGAGTCCTTGTTTCTGGCTTGCAGCGTGGTAATAAACAGACTCCAGAACACTGCTTTCATCCTAATTATGCTTAAAAGCTCCTCTGCCAAGTCTCAGTAAAGCACTACCAGAATTACAGTATGCCATTAGTCTGGAAAGCGTCATAACATCTTACAGTCAGCTTTCCAGTAATATTTTTAGCTTTCCTACATACTACGTAACTTCATGCTTACAAAACAAAGGAGTATTCCTCCCATCCCCAAATGATCTTTAACTAAGTTAAAGAGAACAGAGTTAATGAATCACTGAACAAAAAATATCTGAGCAATGAATTACCACAGAGACATGTTCAAATGCCTTCATTTGATATAAAATTTATATAACTCCATGCATAAAAAGCTCTCCTAAGAAGACATACAGAATTTCCTAAAGCTTACTCTTGCATTACAAGAGATTATCAAGAGTAAGTAATTAAAAGAATGTGTGATTTCACATTTAACACAGCATCAAGAAGAAGACAAATATGTTAACAAAATACCTAAAAGTACTTACTTTAATAACTTTATTAAGGCATTCATCAGCAACCATCCGGACATCAGATTCTGCATCCTCGCTGCAGAGGAGAAAAACTTCCATAGCAATCCCCAGCAGCTTCTGAAATTCTGGAGAATTTCTAAATAAACGAATATCAGAAAATCACAATGTGCACTGCAAAAAGCAAACATCAATGCCAGTCATAAAGGGGTTTCAGAACTCTACTGCATATACATGGTTTTACAAGGGGAGAAATGATCCAGCAGATGTTTAGTAAGAAGAGAGGAGATAATTTCCCTACATAACCAGGCACAGTATTTGACTTCTTTGCCTTGGCTTTTCTGTCTGAAATAGGATAGTATCCACTCTACCAATGTGTAAAGAAAACTAGTACAATTTGGCTTAGTTAAAAAAACACAACAAGAAGCAATAAAAAGCATTGTACCATTTCAGTTTAAACAGAAACTGAGCACTTAAAATCAGCCTACATGTGTCTAGTAACCAGAAGTTGCTATTCATATTAAAGCCAGACTTTGTCTTACCTTAAAGACTGAGCAACAATGTTTTCACATATTGTCAGGCAATGATTCACTCGATCTTTCTTGGTAGTTAGAAGTTCCTTCTTTCTAAAACGAAACAATTAAAATAAATCTAAGACTAAAAGTGAGCAGTAACTATATCAATGCAATCCTGCCATACATCACAATGCCCCAGATGATTTTGAAATTGTCCAAATAGCAAAACTCTAGGCATGGTCCATACCTGTCTACAATCTTGTCCTTATAGAAACACTAAGGCCAAGCTAACTAGCAGCAAGCACAGAATAAGCAATAGAAGTCACAGAATCAAAGCATACCTACAAGAGGTGCAAAGCCCAATGTATAAAGCCTCTCACCACTCTCACATGCTATCAGCCCATAAATAACAGAAGCTTCTTCCCTACTCCATCCTCAATCATTTTAATATATGAACTAGGGGAAACAAAACCACAAAATAAAACACTAGAATGAGACAGACTCAAACTATGACTGTGAAATTTCATTTCACTATATGCAAAGTCTCCTACTTTTAACTTAAGTGTCAGAGAACCACCCCTAGGAAAGGGGAAATTACTTATAAATAATTCACTAGTCGAAACCCAGGAGCTGAAAAACACAGCCCAAGGTACCTCTGTGTGTACTTGCAAAAAGCACCTGCTCATTGACTCGCAGATGAGTGAATGCACAGATGCACAGAGCTGGACTTCGCTTTTGCTTTCCAGGTGAACAAAAGTAATCTGTATTTTTAACACTGAGTTTTCTGTCTCAAGAAAAAACAGCAAAACCATCAAAGTGCAAACAAGCATTTCTAAAGTAGAAGTCGAAAATGATCACAGCAGCCCTGAACTACAGTATCACAGTCAACACAGCTGTAAGGGCCAACAGTGACCAGCCAATGAACACATTATAGTAACTGAAAATACACTGTTAAGACACAAAGCTTTGTAGAATTAAACTGAAATATCTTCAGCTCAAACATTAGCATATTTTTTTATTGGAATAATATTCTGTCATATTGGAAATGGGGGTTTATTTCATCCCAACCTTTCAGTTTTTCTCCCAATCATCTGCTTATTTCTCCCTTGCAAAAAATATAAAGAACACTAATGAGGAAAAAACCAAACCAAAACAACAGCATTTTTTCCATTAGATCTAAAGAAAATATTGTCAAATGTAAGCTTCAGTATTCCTCAGAGAGGATCTCGTCTTCAGCTAATATAGCCCTGGGCAAAGCAGGGAGCAATGTTCAATAATAACAGATGAGCACACATCGATCCCTGGCAGATTTCCGTAAGCAAAGAGCTCCCCTAACATGAGTCCATCGCTTCTGAAACGGGTAGTTGAAAAAAATCATTTAAAAAATGGCCTGAAAAGAGAAAAATTGAAGTGAAAACTGAAATGGTAACTTCTGAACTACGCACATTCCATTTAAACTAAAAGAAATTGAGTCACTATCCAAAGGGAAGGAAGGAAAAGCATCAAACTGCCTTTGCTGCACTGGATCCTTCATTTGCTGTTTGGTATTTGTGCCTTCCTAAAAAGCAGCTTCTGAAGGACAGAAAGAAAACTTTTAATGTATATCATGTGCTCATGAAAATGCCCATTACTGGAAAGTTCCTTGGCTTCAAACATAAGGGTAAGAACCGCACGTAAATATAAATGAATGATTCAAACTGGAAATAGGTCACAATTTAAAATGACTATAATAATTAACTATCGGAACGAGTTAACAGTTCCAAAGGTGGGAAAAACAATAACAAGAGGACAGCCTTTAGAATGGTCAAATCAAAACTAGTTACGTGTAGAACTAGCTACATGTAGTTATGTGTAGCAGAAGTAACCTGCGATTATCACACCATTCTGGTCAGCTCTGTGACAAGAGGTGAGATGAATACGATACAGGATGCTGTATGACAGTCCATCCGTTCTTTTGTTTCATCGAACAAAGTCAATTTTTACATCACATTGACCAAACTTTCAACTCTGTTGAGTTGAACCCAACATACCCAACTCCAACCAAAATTCAGGAGTCCAAAAAAGCAAAAAAACAGAGATGGAAGACAAGAAGGTGCCTCAGCAGAAGCTTGTAGAAGCAAAATGATGACAGAGAGCTCAATCTGAGCATTCATAGAAGGCTAAACCAACCACAGAAAGAGAGGAGGCCACAACCTGACATGTCTGTAACACACACTAAAACCACAATAAGTGATTACTGCTGATTAAAACCTTGAGGAAAGGAGAGAAAAGAACTCTCACGTTACCAATAAATGAATTCAATCAATACCTTAATAATAAATGTAAAACCAGGATATTATTTTCATCAAGATCTCAAAATTCATTGTCACGATGACATTCGTGCAAACGATTCCCATCTCTAAGCTCCAGCCTCTGTGATCTTAAAATATTACACATCAGGAGAGAGTAGTTTGTTAGCATACAGCACTGCTAAATAAATAAGGGTTATCTGTGCAGGATCACAATTAAGATGAACGCTGGTCCCTATGTGCAAAGAACACGGGAAGGCATTTCTCTTTTCTAACCCATCGGATGGAAAACACAACCAACACCAGGAGTTCAGCTCAAGATGTCACCTGGTATTTCACTACCAATTCTGGAAACTCCAAAGAAGATCGGCACAATATCATTTCATAGGCTTTTATGGAGCTCAGTGCCCTTTCTGAATTGGTAAAGCTCCTGGGGGCATGCAATACTATCAGCTTTCTGAAAACAACCAGTCTATTTTTAAACAGAAAAAAACAAAGTCAACTAGGACAATTACAAGCTTGATTTTTTAGCGCTTTGATTCTGGTATGACTAAATGCAAACCCCCAAATCAACCATAACATCCCCCTGCAAGCATCACAAATTATTTTCAAGCCTTTCTTTTCAAATAAGATGATCTATCCTAGCAATATCTGCTTAGATTTTCTTCCGCTATGCACAGTAAAGACTGGAAATAGACGTCCACCTATTCTCCATGCCATGCAAAATCATAGTACAAACAAAAAATAAAACAGCAATTAGTCCCTGTAAACACTGAGGTATATGAAAACAATTGGCTTATGAAGAAAATAAGGTTTTCCATCTGTTGTGTCCCCAAGAGTATCAATGACACAATGAAAGTGTTTGAGGTGAGAGTGTCCAAGCAGTATGAACCGTGGCAAATCCAGCTGGCATCTGTCTCAAAACGTACTGTGGGAGCAGGTGGCCAAGAGCCCAGCTTCCATTGTGGATCAGCTCTGCCAAAAGCACCTGAAACTGTCAATTTTGAAGCTACCTGCTCCTCAGCTCTTGTGTTCCTCCTGTCTCCCTCGTGTCTGGAGAAACAGCAACAGTGTGACTCACTTACCGAGTGCACTAAAGTCCTTAGTGCCTTTTCACCTGCTCAATAAAAGTTATTTTTAGAGAAAGCAAAGCCGACAGGCAGCACTGGGGCACTGAACAGCTCCTTGGCCTCCAGCAAAGCTGCAGGTTCCCTGACTTGAAAGCAGAGCATTGCACAGATAGGAACAAACATCTTTTCAGTGCCTCCAACCCTAATATCTAAGGACACAAAGAGATAGCAGAAACATTTGTGTTATTTCCTCTTGGAGCTCAAAACACGTGACAACGCAAGACTTCAAGCAAAGCCTGCCATAAGCAGTTATCTACATCCATTCCTTAAAGACAGACGAGTCCTAGACTTTAAGCTAAACTTAAGATCTTTTCACAGAATCACAGAATGACCCGGGTTGGAAGGGACCTCAAGGATCATGTAGTTCCAACCCCCCTGCCTGGCAGGGCCACCAAACATACACCTTTACTAGATCAGGTTGCCCAGGGCCCCGTCCAACCTGGTCTTGAACACCTCCAAGGACGGGGCATCCACAGCCTCCCTGGGCAGCCTGTTCCAGGGCCTAACCACTCTCCTAGTGAAGAACTTCCCCCTAACATCCAACCTAAATCTTCCCTCTTTTAACTTAAAACCATTTCCCCGTGTCCTGCTATTGTCAGCCCTTTCCAAGAGTTTACTCCCCTCCTGGGAGTAAGTTCCCTTCAGGTATTGAAAGGCTGCAATGAGGTCACCCCACAACCTTCTCTTCTCCAGGCTGAACAAACCCAACTCCCTCAGCCTGTCCTCATAGGGGAGGTGCTCCAGCCCCCTGATCATCTTCCTGTCCCTCCTCTGGACCCTTTCCAAAATCTCCATGTCTTTTTTGTACTGAGGGCTCCACACCTGGACACAGTACAACAGATGGGGCCTCACAAGAGCAGAGAGGGACAATCACCTCCCTATCCCTGCTGACCACCCCTCTCCTGATGGAGCCCAGGATCCCATTTGCTTTCCTGGCTGCCAGAGCGCACTGCTGGCTCATGTTGAGTCAAACAAGGCTTAAGTTATCAAGGCTGCCGCGTTTACAAACCTTCACCCAGAGACCTGCAGCCACCTCAACAGCCACAAACACAGGCGGCACCTCCGGACTCGTCCGCCCGCTGCCACAACCCCACGTCCCGCTCCGCTCACTCACGGTCTCAGCGTCGGCTCCTCGGGGATGACGGCCGGCACCTGCTGCTGCTGGAAGGATCGCAGCGACTCGAAGGCCTTCATCAGCTTCTCCATGGTGGCCATTGCCGCTCCGGCCCGCCCTCTCACAGGCGAGCGCCCTCCTCCTTCCTCCCGCTCCCGACTCTCCTCCTGTCCGTCCTCTCCCCTCCCGCCCTCCTCACAGGCCGCCTGGCGCCTCACAGCCGAGCCGAGCCGGGGAGCCGCCGTTCGGGGCCGCGATCTCCGCCCCGCTGCCCCGCCGCCATCTTGGGGTTGGCCCAGCAGCCCCCGCGCTCCTGCCTGGGTTGCTCCGCCCACCACGGGTTGGGCGCCCGCTGGCGGCACTAAAGGCGCCTCAGCCTCCATCCATCCATCCCCTCACAGCCCTTATCGCGCTGAGCTGATGCCAAGCAATACCGGCACTAAGGCGTTATTTTGGGCTGTGAGGAAAAAGGGGAAACACTTACAGGAACCAGCACTTAGTGCTTGGCAGGGGACCCGCTGGCCGCTCAGCATCAGCCTCGTGATGCTGGACCTGCTTTTGCCCTCTTGAAGCACATATTAAACATACCTATTTAAAGGCTGCTTCTCTCAGAGACAGCGGAATTCAAGTATTAAGATCTTTTTTTAACTAAAAATAATGGATTCAAGTACAACCTCTGCTTTAATGCACCTATAGCTGCTGAGACAACAGAATCAGCAATCATTTCTATTTCAACAACTTGTAATTTTAATTGTTTTCATGACAACTTTACCTACCCCGGCTACCGTGAAAGAGCTGCTAAACAAAGCACATAAGACAATAATAGGTGTGTTTGAGAGATGTGGCAGTGTTCTGCTTTTATTTCAAGAGTAACAATGGTAGAACATCCAGGAAAACAGCTCATACAACAATTAACTCGAGTGGTTCTGGAGCTAACACATTTAACAGTCAACATGGCTATAAATGGAAGGAACTCTGGTGGTTTGGACGTATGTGGAGCATGAGAAAAGTTACCTGTATGTGGATTCATGAGGTACACACAAGCAGACATTAAGACTTACAAAAACAAATGTTTGGAAACAAAAGCCACAAAGAAGGATTGATCTCATTGAAACAGCTCCACAGAACTGATAGATCTTCCTGTATCTCACACCAACAGAACAAAGCAGTTGGGCTGCTGGATTGTCTCGCTGCTATTAAAATCATGTAACAGAGCTAGAATCTGAATTCACAGAGGTGAAATGAAGGCATTCTAAACAAGAAACTCTCTATTTCTAATCATAGCTTCACTGAAATAAAAGTCTACATCAGCAGTAAATACAACCTGCTGCCTTCTCTCATCTGCATCCTATGAAAAATCATGAACAAAATTCATAATATGTTTCTCATACCACAGTGCTTTGCTTTCATCTCCTTACCCTTTGCACACTTCTCCAAGTGAAATCTCCAAGCTAGTAATATTAGTCACTTTAGATTATATAGCACAACTTCCTCATCTCCATGTACCGTATAAAGAGAATTACATCGATTCCTGCAGTTTCTTGTCCTAGTTGATGATTTACATTAAATAATATCTAGTTATTAGGAGCTTACATTCCTAATTGCTTACATTTTAAACTTTGATACTTGTGCAGATTTTGACAGCTTTGATGTATTTAGTTTTCATAAATAATGAAGTTAGCTAAGGGTGCAAAGAATAAGGTCATACTCATTGAATGGAGAGAAAATGAACAAATTTATAGTTGAAAAATGCAGTCTTGACCCTTATGGGAAAAAATCCAGAATTTAGGTCTTAACAGGGTTAAGGTGCAGTTACCCCTAAAAAACACTTTTTAGTATTATTCATAACTCAAGGAAAAAAACTTGTGAAATGAAAGCGTCAGAAAAACATGCCAAAAAGCCACATTAATTTTTTATTTATGTTAAAACTCTATCTCTAAAATGGAGAAATTTGAAATATGTAATGAATATACTTTCGCATTTTCTTTAATTCAATTCCTATATCTTCTTCATAAAAGTTACCCAGCTTGTGTCCATGGTATTCTTGCCCAAATCTCAAGTATCCCTAAGCAGGCGTTAAATTCAGACTGTCACTCCACGTGTCTAATGTTAATACATTTATTTGACTCAGAATGGTAAACCTAAGATAATTAAAAAATAAAACCCCAGAGAAACATAATGGACATCCCAATCATGTAGGCATTTCTAAAACACTTTCATTACCTCTCAAGGAAGGTGGGAATGGAGAAACAGAGTCCTTCTCCTATTCTTGTACATAATAAATAGGGTCAAGGTCAGACTGTGCCAGCTCACTGCCTCACACATAACGGTTCTAGCCAACACCCTAACTTCACCTAATTCTCTTTCTGTCAAGTCTTCCATTCCTTCACTATTGCATCAGATTGTCACATAGGAATTTCACTTTCCCACTGTCAATTTCTCTCTTCCTTGGTAGACATTTTGCTGTCCTCTGTATCATTTTTGACATCAGGAAGCACGCACTGAAAACACAGAAGAAGTCTAATTCCTCATTTCTGTGGCACAGTATTCAAGAGGAACAATTTCAAACACACACTCCAGCAGAATCTTGTAAATCTTTAGTTTTCCAACTTATTTCAAATTCTAATCCATTAGAACATTTCTCCACAAAAACAAAATACTGTGAATTCACACCTGCAGTAGGCCTGACTATCAGATGTATCTTTGGAGCGTGCTGAGTTTCTCCAAGGGGGGCTGTGAATCACAAGCAGAAACCTAATGAGGTAGATATTCAGTTGGTGCATATAGAACATATGCAGTCTGCTTGGTTCCTACAGATTAGAAACTGGGGGGAAAAAGAAAGCATGCTCTGTGGAGACAACCTGCAGAATACAGAACATAACGTATAGCACAAAGTCACGACTCCAAGAATATTTCGAGACTAATTTGAATTCTGAAAACAAAAGGCTCATGAAATGTGTTCCCTAAGTCTCTTCTCTGAAACAGATAAGCCAATTTACACAGAGCTTCTCAAAATAAAGCCTGGCATACTCTGAGTCCAGAAGAACAGACATTTTACAAGCTCCCATCAAACTGGAATCAGTTTTTACTCATGAACATAAGGGAATCATAACTAAAATTTCAACAGTAGCGCCGTAGCTGCATTAAGAATTCTTATAATTGCTAAAACCAAGGAGGTTTTAATATTTATGCTTTTGAATGTTATAAGGAGAGATTATTTACACTGTTAAATTTAATATGAACACTAGCTTGTCCTTCCCTCAGTGGCAGTGATCACGGAAAACCCTACAATGTTGCATACTACAACATGATAAGCAGAGAAGATAGTATTACGAGCCTGTGATTTGTTTTCTTACCCATTATAAAACCCTAACGTCCTACATGGAGCTGTAAACAATTTCATTTACAGAAAAAAATAAAAATGAGTTCCCACAGGTAAAATAAAAAAAGTCCTTTCAGTAAGGGGCAGCAAAGTACATAAAGGCATAGTTATAAATTTTGGCATAGGGATACTTGCATGGTCCATGTTGAAGAACTATATGATGGCGAAAATGTGTATGAAAGAAAGGAGTAGGAGGTAATACAGTTGGTCACAAGATTAAGCTAAATGTCCAGAATTCTAGACCAAAGAAAAAAAAATAGATCAAGACTATTTTCAGATCTATACAGCAAACAGCATTTCATAATAGCTAGCCACAGTGCACTGAATTCCTTTATTTCCTTAGCAGTTTTCTTGAGATGCATTATATGATAGCACTGTCATGCAGCCATATAATATGTGAATTATGAACTTCATCAGTATAGCAATTTTACTCTTAAGAAAACAGCTAATAAAGGTCTAATGAACAAGATTTTTACCAGGAGCAAAAAAAAAAGTCAAATGAAGTTTATGCCATAGATATTATTTCTCTGCTTTAAAATCCTATTAGTATTTCTAGATTCATTCCATTGCAGGGGTGGGAAGAAGAAGATAAATCAAATACATACAGAAACACACTCACTCAAATGGCACTCGTTTTTTGTACAATTAAGCTTTAGTGAAAAATATACATCTTAAAACAAATGAAGTACAAATGTACAAAAATTCTTGAACTCATAAAAAATATATATAATACACTTTGCTACAGAGATATAAAACATTTAAAGTTTGCTAATCCTGATGACAGTAAAGTGATTTAAAGTCTAGAGGACTCCTGCTCCTCATCACTGCAATCAGATTTAAAGCAGACCTGCAAGAGAAGAAAAAAAACATAATTTAGTTGCAAAGATAACGCTATTGTTGGTTTGGATACTTTTCAGGGCACCAAGGTAGTGCAGAGGGGAGGGGTTTGGGACTTCTTCCAGAACATTTTACTCCATCCTACCTAATGCTCTGAGAGTACAGAAGGAAACTACAGCTCAACCTCAAAAGCTCAAGTCTTTAAAGTTTCATTTAAGAGAAGTAAAGAACCTAGGATTAAGTTCACATGACGAGTAACTGTAGGTTTGGTTTTTGTTTAAACTTTAAAACCAGCTGAAGGCTTGCAACCTGTGCTAATATTTTTAGGAGCCTTCTCAGTAGAAAGATCTTAGGACAGTATAACTTGATTCAGCTTGGTAAAACTATGCTAAGACACAAGCTTTAAGTTCAGTTATGTGAGATTATCACTATACTTAACCATTCCTCCAATATAAATGTGGAAAAAGTGAATTCAGAAAGGTGACCTAAAAATAGCAATACTCCTACATGTTCCATTAGCATTGTACCATTTTACAGAGGCGAATTACCAGCTGATGACAAAAAATCATCATCATGCAATTTTAATGTGGCTCTGTTGTGGCTACTTTGCAAATTTCAAACTCTATTTCTGCTCTAGGAGCCAAAGCAGCTCCTAGGGAAGTGTCTCCTACTGCAATGTACTGAGCTTCTCAAGATGATTCCACTCTAAAGTGCAGGCATGCTGAGCAAGCAGAATTATGTACAGTATCTTCAACTGAAAGACTTGACAAATAGTTTACTTCTCAACAGTGAGGATATTGTCATGTCTTTTAGACAGTATTTTGGTATTCAGTTCATATGCTTCCTCTTCTAATTTTTAATAAAGTTTTGTCTTTAAGAGAGGCTGTGCATTATTAAAAGTTATGTAAGCATATGTTGTTTAGGTTAAAGAACTAAAGCTTCTTGCTAAAGTATTTTAACATTTATTCCATAACACTTCTTCACACTCATTCATTTAGGAGCTATCTTTGCACAGCTCAGTACACCCCAGTGTCTTGTTTGGAGTCCATCTTTCTAAAGGAAAAAGTACTATATTGCAGTGCCCAATCACACCAACTTTGGATTCGCTATTCAGTTCTATATAAAGGTAAAAAAGCTTTTCCTATCACAAATCATCTTCTAAAAATGCTCAAACTGAACAGATTTTTAAGGTCTTACTGCTAATTTTCTCATCAAAGAAAAGAAACGCCCTTACCTCTCCACTAAAAAGTCTGTGAAAGAAGCCTCTCTTTGGTTTAGGAGACCTCTCTCTGTCTGGTGACACAGTACCATCAGTTTCACATGCATTAATATCTTCAAAGCATCCTGTTTCAATCATCTGTGAAACATATAAAATATAAATTAAGCATCCATACAAGCCTCTCAAACACACTCCATTCATCACCCATTTACTCTGACTGGTTACCCCTAAAAATAAAATTAAAATTAAAAATATATCAGTTTCATGCTACTGAAACTACATCATTTGCAGAACTGCTTGAAGGAAAGCGTAAAGTCTACAGCAACTCTTCCTGAGCATTAAGAAAGGACTATCACACACGCAAGCACTAAGATACTCCTTCACTTTTGTAATTTCTCCTGCCTATAATGCAATAAGCATACACTTTTAGAACCAGCAGCAGATTTGCTTTGTGTATCATTAAATACTTGATTTTCTTTTTGACTGTTCAGCTCACTTCAGAACACTGTAGCCTAACAAATATAGTATCTTAATATTATATTAAGATATTTGATATAATATCAAATACGGACTAAACTTCGGATGAGAAATCATCCATGCAGAATCCCAGACTGCTTATTCAGTAGCCTTAAAAGGAAGTCTGACTGCAGTTTGCTTTGAAACTGTAGAAAATGTAAGCTGTGGTTCCATATTAATAAGTCACTTGGATGCTCTATTGACGCTTGGGGACAATACAGTAAAACAGCAGCTTCCAAGCAAGCCTATTGGCTTTTTAATTGAACGAAGCTTATCTTCTTCCTATGAAGAGTGACACATCATACGTAAGTCAGAAGAACAAGGAAAGTGTGGTGATGTTGTTGATGGATAAAGTCTCATTGATTGTAATAAGATGTCAGCTTTCATTTTACACATTTATTGCGGTCCTCCAATTTTTACTCAATGTTTTTTGGGGAAAAAGTATTGTATATTTATCCCACAAAGTCTTCTCACCAGCGCACTAAAGAAAATATTTCTGAAATATATACCTCATTTTGCCAAGGGATCGAGACACAACCCGTAACAAATTTGGAATAGAAGTCATCATCCGTAGTATCCAGGTTCACTCCTTTTACTGTAGAGAACTGCTCTATGTCCAGGACATCTTTACAATACACGGCACGTGGCTGCAGTACAATATTTGATTATACAATAATTATTATATAATTATTATATTAATTAATTATATAATAATTTAATAATGATTACTTTATTGTGTTTTTTTTGCCCTAGATGAGCAGCAGGGGGTATGAAATATCTGCAATTTTGTATTTCACATTACTGACGACTAAATTATACTATATGACACAACAGAAATGCAAAAACTTAACAGAATCTTGTCATAATGCACTTGGGGAGTTCCATCCATCCTGCAAGTAACAGAACAAGAGCACCAAAACCAGGAAGAGCACTCAGCATCTGAGGTTTTTGTACAGGTTGTCACAGTTTACTTGTCCTCTGGCAGCTTCCTTTCAGCTCCAGAGTTGAACTCCCCAAAGCTGAACTTAATACGTTTAGCAGCTGATCTAGGAAAGTTGAGTTTTCAGGGCTAGCAGAAATCAGTTAGAAAGACCTATAGTGACATATTAAACTACTTACAGAAGCAGTATTCTCAAATGAAACACCACAAAACAACTAGCCAACAATATCTACAATGGTAATCTCCAGCCAATGTGAATAACTGTAAAAAGTTTATCTGCAGTTCACATGATAACTGACACAAATTATGCAGCTCATGCCTTTTTAGATACTAATCAAATCTGTCTCACCTACTTACATCTGGCAAAAATGGAGGCTCCAACATGTTAGCTTCCAGCCTCTTGAAGTTAATATTCTTGAAAATAGGATGTTGTTTCACAATAGCAGCTCCATTTTCCGTGCATCCCAGTCGCTCCCCTGGATTTTTTGCAAGTAACTGCAAAGATATGAATAAAAAGGCTGTCTTAGTGATATGATCTCTCAATTAAGAAGAGAAAACAACCCTACATCTTTCTTGTTTGGCCTTTTAGAAGATGAACTTGTGGTATCAAAATGAACTGAAAACTCAAATACAACATTGCAGACAAAAGAATTCCTGAAAAAAGATAGTTACTTTGTCTGGCAGTAAAGACTAGACCAGAAGTTGTATGAAATTATTTTAATTAATGCCACGTTGAATAGTTTTTACTGTATTTTCAGGGAAAACTATTGAAAAAAAAAATGTAAATCTATATAAGTAATTTATTTATACTGCAAAAACTAGTAAAGAAACTTTTGAAACTTGTTGTACAGGTGCACTGCTTAATAAGCTTAAGAGCACAGAAGATTAAAAATACCTGCTGTCTTAAATAGGCTCTTTTAGAGAAGGGAGCTCGTGTACAACTCTGCCATTTCTCTACATACAGAATCAAAACTATACTCTATGACCACATTTGGTCTAAGAAATGCTGCATTTTTCATTCACACGAGAGAGAAACCAACTTATGCTGCCTCCCTTAAGTTTTAAAAAGTTCTGAATGATCAAAATTTGACAATTCAAACAAATCATGGATCATCAGAAACATCCACTTGAACCAAAGAAAGATGTTGGTACTCTCCCTACACCTCACTGCAGCTTTGAAGAAAATTCAACAGAAGACTGAAATAAAGCAGTTCATCTCTAAAAAATGATTAGAAAATTAATTTTCAAACCTCTACGTCTCTTCACCCACCATCCTGCAAATGGATTTTGCCTCCTCAGAGAACTTGTCCGAATATGTTTCTTGGTCCTCCTTTACTCTTCGGTCAATCTCATCCCGTTTGACCCTTTCCTTATGCTTCCTAAATGGCGACTGTCCTTCAATCATTTCATAAATTAAGCAACCAAGACCCCACCAGTCTGGGCTGAACGTGTATTTTTCATTTTTGAGCACTTCTGGAGCTACAGAAATAAACAAAAAAAAACCCAAGAATTCAATTAATACTCTTTCAGTTCTGTATAAAGAAGCAACCCCTTTATTCTCTGAAGAAACATTAATTTCTACACTGAAGACCGTATGTATCCAACAGAAGCACGTAAGTCTTTTAATACTGACAACCAGAAGAAACTACATTCTCTTACAAGTTTTACCTAACATTAGAGTTCCCAAAGTCAACTTTTCCCATTTATTAAGGTGTATAACTGACTACCAGCATCTTCCACCACATATTACAACCTTTCTTCACAGAACCAGTGTAGCTCTTTGGACAAGTTGTTCATATATTTGTTTAACAAAACTTGCTGGTAAAACCTAACTAGCAAAAGATATTTCACTTACCCATGTAACCAACAGTGCCAACCCGTCCTCTGACTGTTTCTCCTTCTGGTATCTGCACAGCTAATCCAAGATCTGAAATTCTAATATGTCCTGCTCATATTAAGATAAAAGACAGTCAATAAAAACCAAAATATCACTTTTATCAACATAAATTTCTCCTGTACACCACATCAAAAAACACCTAAATCATCAAAATATTCATATATCTCTTAGAATTAAGCTTCTTTAACTAGAAAGAAGTCCCCTTCCCACCCCCCCACCCCCATCCTTTCTTTTTTAAACTCATAATAGAAGTACAGATCTAATTCATTTCCCAAAGGTCACACACACCAAAAATGTTAAGTACTCTATTTCTAGCTTTGGCATTGGCTGCAAGGCCAGCATAAAAAGAAATTAATGCCTGCTTATATGGATTTCTGTATGTACACACAACAGATTTTTCCATTCTGTATTCCCCTCTAAAAAACCTAGCTTTCCTAAGATTTCAATCCATTTATTTCTAATAAGAAAACTGTAGCCTGTACAAAAGTATCAGCTTTTCCTCTAATGAAGTACCCTAGTAATGCTAAGTGCAAGAAATAGGCTAGTTTTCTTTCTGCATAGGAGTAGGGACAGAAATTCCTAACCAGAACCTACTCAGAGCTGTTGATGTTATAACATGCCAGAGTTGGTCCATTCTGTTCAAGGATTTGTTGTTTGTATATTTTGTGTTTTTGTTTGGTTTTATTTCTGGTCTAGAAAGTTTCCTAGAACTGCAAGACCCCTCCAGGTAGCCCGCTGAAATGTCTGACATTCATTTGCACAGTTTCTTTGTCATTCAATAAGCACCACAGCATCATTGTTAGTTATTAGCACGTTAATTTCTTCTTTACATACGCTAAATAATCATGGTAGGGGAAGAGTAGAAAAACCGAAGTGCCACTTTTTATGCTGGTTAGAAATAATCAAATGCTCTTGAGCAGTAAACACTTTTTAAGTATTCAGATGCTCTTCTGTTCCCTAACATCTAATGAACCCCTTTGTCAAGTGCAGGATCTGAGCTCCTGAAGCGATTTTCTAATTAGCCTCCTCTGCTCTCTGGAACAAGATCAAAATATCCCTGCCAGAAAAAAGCATTCTAGTGCAGTCCTGTATGGCTACATTTTTCCTCAGAGAAACCTGCCGCTTTTGCTAGATGTTGCTGTAGAGAAGAATTAAAGAATGCATTTGATGTGTACTAAAGCTTTAGCTCCTGCAAAGTGACTTCTCCCAGACATCTATTTCAGAAGTTTATCAGTCAGAACACGCTGACTTTAAAGACTAAAAATAAATCCTGTGTTAATGACTCCAAAAGCACTTTTTTCTTTAACTGAAATACTCAGCAATTACAAGAACAAACTGGTAATATTCAGCCACAGCTTAGAAGAAGGTAATTGCTGCACATGTTCTACAGTGAGTTCAAAAGATTTTGGTAAGTTTAATACGAAGTCATTAAAGAGCATTAATTTGGATTCTGGGGAGAATATTTATTTGACTTCCTTGACTCTCTCAAGCCACTTCTATGCTTGCAACCATTGAAACTTCTGTTTTTGTTGAAGTATTGAAACAAACACTCACACATCAGATTTCATTCCTCTTTATTGCTTAACATCATATTTCGCTCTTTAAGTGTAATCCTGACCTTGAAGCTAATAAATAATGTAGTTAAAGATAAACAAAAGACAAATAAAAACAAATCAAGCTAAGTTTTAGTCATATTAAATCAAAGGAAAGGAAGAAGGAGCAGCCAAAGGTAATTTTGAGAGCAGAAATGGACCACTTTGACATTACATGTAATTTCTCACTCTTCTAACCCTAGTATTTTTTCACACTCTCTAGTTTTAATTTACTAATGAAAATACACTGGACTTAATATTTGTCACTCAAGTCCCTCCTATTATGAAGATACACTGTGCAAGAAATTAAAGAGATTAAATAATATGTTTTGTAATTCCTAATTTCATAATTAATTTCAACTATTTACTCACCACAGTCATCAAGGAGAATATTTTCAGGCTTCAGGTCTCTATAAATTAAAACGAATAAAAGTGTTGATTATACAGAGGGCAAGATTAGAACTTATCATGAAATATTAACTGTGGCAATATAGGACTTCTGATAATGATTCTGATTAAAGAGATTTTACCAACTCACACCTACACTGAAAAGTAAGCTGCAAAGCTGAGGACCTATAAAACAAACAGTATAACCATAGAACTCTTGAGTTCCCTAAATCTTTATCCCATTTAGGCTAAAACAGCAATTTCACAGACAAGAGACTTTCTAGATAACATTAAAATCCTTACACTTAGAAGCAACTAACACCCAGCTTGTGCTCACAATTTAGCGACCTGAGCATATCCGCCACGCAACTTCACAAGTTAGAACAAGCCAGTACTTGCTGCAGTTTGATGCTGCAGTTTGGACATGCAGCTTCATTAGAAACATTCTTCAGCTATTAAGTGGTAGTAAAAATTAAGAAAGAGTTAAAGAGGTATTATTTGTTACCTCAGTGTTACAATTGTGCCTTTACAGAAGCTGAAACAGAAGCTCTTCATGTACAACTACACCAAGATAAAGTACTAATATAAAAAGCAGGAAACAGTGAATAACTTAAAAGAAATAGTTTTAGGAAGAATCATCCTAACATTTACGTTCAAAATGAGAAAAACATACAAACATTTGTTTGAATTTGTATTACTTTTTCTCCTCTCTTTATCACTCATTACTAAATTCATGCTCAAAGGTACGTGAATTTGTGTTAGTTTCATGACTTCATAAAATGAACTTACAAAGGAGTCTTTCTTATAAAAGTCTGAACAGTCCCAGTTGTGTAACACTATTAGTTTCTAGGCCTGATGGTTAGCAAGAATTAAGGCTCAGAAACTGTCAAGAATTTAGCTATCAATTCTAGCTTTGGGATGCACTGGGGCATCATCTTTCTCCTTCTTCTGTTCCTCCACTATGAGAGAAGCCAAAGTTCCTGTTGAAATACACAGATTTTGGTCCTGTAGTGGACAACAGACTATTTCAACTGAAAAACAAGCTGCAAATGAGATCCAGAAACAATTCAAGGCACAGGAGCATCATCTTTCCTCCCATAAAGCAGACAAAGGCTGTGTGACTGCAACGTTCACAAAACAAAGGATCATTCTGAAAACAGATTGGGAAATATATACTTTTTAAATTGAAGTAAACACGCACGGGTCTATTCTTACTACAGCTTACACCAACATACAAATACCTTTTAGAATAGAGGCATTTGCTCCCCACCCTGTCTCATGCAAATCCTGATTTCAATCCACCTGTTACCAAACATTGTGTGTAACGGACAAACACCTCCGCTACTGCTTGTTCCTGTGCTTGCTTACTTTTCTGATGTCAGCAACACGTGGTCAGTTACACAGTTTCACAAGCTAACACTAAACATGTAAACCAGTTCAATCCCTACAAGGCAGAACAGAGCCCTCCTTCCAGATCTGCACCTGTTCTTTTAATCCAGTGAGAACTCCACTCACAGAATGGCACAACCAACTCCCGGGTTCTAAGTACAGCTCTGATAGCACTGCTGACATTTAGTAGCTTACGTACTGATATGTGACCCATTCTCTAAAGTGTTAAAAGAAAGATAGGCCTGGTTTTGCACATTGAGACATTTTGCTACTGATGGCAACACACGCCAACAGTACCAATTCCTAAACGTATTGCCTTTAAGATGCTTACAGAGAATTTCAATCATGTAACATATCACTGCAATTAGTGATATCTTGAGAATTTCTATCATCCTCCTTCAGTTACTTGATTATAAAAATGTAGAACTTAACACAATGCTCCCAAATAAATTGTACAAAAAGAAATGAGGCAAAAAAAAGTAAATCTAGATCAGGATAAAAAACTACTTTAGCAATGAAGAAAAAACAAGACTGTTTTGCATAAAGTTGGTCATTCTGTATTAGTAAGAGTAGGGTGAAAATAGTTCTGCAGAGAGCATAAGATTATCCAAATATTTTCTAATTTTAGTCCTCAAGTGCATTACAGCTGACACAGTATAATCAGTCACCTTTCATCTGTTTACATTTTGGGCAGGAACCCCTCAGTATGTTCTATACCTAATTGTTTAAATAATGACATAATGACTTCACATATTATGATTAAATTTAAGCCCTTTCTTCTTCCCCCTCAGAATACACATTATTCAGCTGGTAACACCTGCACTGTCTGCATGTCCTTCATTGTGAGATGAGGACTACAAATAATTCTTTTCTTATTAAGATGCAATTTCACTCAAGAGTTGCTTGCAAAACTACTTATCTGCTTCCTCAATTTTTAGCAGCCCATAAAGATTTCTAATAATTGAAAATTAGTTACATAACAGCACAAAAAACAGACACATCTTGACTCCAAGGCCATTCCAAAGTAAGCAGTTGCAAATGATGCTAGGATTCAATGCATGTTTGATGATCTAGTACGCAAATTGCCAACAACTTGAACACAAGGGATGTGGGTTTGGGTTTTGATTTTAAACAATTACTTGTTTTCACTTAGGAAATATGAAATGACCTATTTGTAGCTGATTCACATGAGAACAATGAGCAAAACCGAGACTCTTAAATTTATCCTCTCTTCCCTTCTTGCCAAAACACACTGTGCATCATTGCAAGATTGGCCAAACTCATTAGGGAACAATACATAACCAGCATAAACCTGATTTATTCTGTGGTTCTGCCACTTTCCATGAGACTGACTGCTGTGTAGGTATGTTAACTTTCCATACTGGGCACAGAAAAGACTCACCACATTAACAATACACAAGACTGTAACTAACTTTTTTACTCTTATGCTTAACAAGCAAGGCAGCAAAGGACTTCAGTCTCCTGCAAACATCTATTTTAGAGTGGACATGCAATGGCATGTTCTGAAAATGAATTTATTTATTTGTATTGATAATAAATTTGGTTTACCTATCATAATATTCTATCCCTTTGCAATTGTTTTTAATGTTTTAAGATATATCAATATATCAGGGCTGGAATAAACAGTAAGATGAAAAGTAACAATAGTAATTCTGAAGGACACATCAAAAACACTTACTTTTTTTCCTTCTTTTACTATGAAGTACAAGCTCATTTTAACACATAATAATTTGTACGTTCAATGCTGAACAGACATGGTGATGCCAAGGTATGACTCCTGAAGATTGTACTGACCTGTAAACAATTCTTTCCCTCTGCAAATCCTCCAGACCACAGCACAGTTCTGCAGCATAGAAAATAGCCCTTTCTTCATCAAAGCCAGGGTTTCCCATGTTATATATGTGAAACTTCAAATCCCCTCCATTCATTATGGTTAACACTAAACACAGGGCATCTTTTGTTTCATATGTATAGGATAAACTAACCTAAAAAGAGCATAGAAGGAGATTACAACCATTATTTACCCGAACTCTGATACATTTCTCAGTTCCTTTTTCCAATATAAGCAAAATATGAAGACATTTTAAAAAAAGCAAATATGTATAAACCAGCAGAGAACTGTTACTGTCAACTGCTACACCTTAAGCAGTCCACCTATTAAAAACTGTGCACAGAACTGTTCACTATCACACACAACACATTCTGGTTATTACACTACTCATTTACCTTTGCAGTCACACATTCTCAAAATCAATTACAAAATGTCATGGCCATAAGCCCCTGAAAAGACTGAAACTGGGAAACAATGCAATACAAACTTACAAGAACAAGATTAGAAGTAGATACTTACTACAAACCTACTATTCACTTTTTCCAGAATTCTTTTTTCATTTAGAGCCATTGATTCTCCTTTCCTCTTCTTTATTCTCTTTTTTTCTAGCTTCTTACAAGCATACATTTTTCCTGTTGCACGTACTTGACAAGCACACACCTAGAAAGGTGAGGGAAGCACATAAGAGACATTAACTTTACATACATACACACACACCAAAATTTATTCTGCCTTTTTTTTCCCCAAGCCTTTAAATGATCTCAGAAAAATGAAGGGCCTTTAAGTATCAGTAAAGTAATTATACCCACAAAATAACTTAAGAAGGTCATAAAAGCTATAACAGAATTGGGAAAGAAAGAAGACTATGCAGGAGCCAACACTTTTTACTGAGGTTGAACAGTTCAGTAAAACTACAGAACTTGTGTTGATGGAACTCTTGACTGTGGAAACTGCAGGACCGAGGATTAACATCCACACCATATTCAAGCGTAAGAAAGGTTTATTTAGTAATTGTTCTGGACAAAGATACATTTGTAGCATTTAGGAAAAAAAACAAAAACAAAACAGTACCTTATAAACAGAATGAGATAAATCTAGATTTTCACATCGAGTTCAGGAACATAACTCATAATTACTAAGTAGGAACAAAAATGTACTCTCATGACCAAAAAGAATTTTTAACAAAATTAATTATGGCAATAGTCAGGAAAGTTTCCTCCAGAACTGTGCATGACCTACAGTACTGAGACTAGTGCATTAAAACAAAGTGTTCTGGATCAATGACAGTTCACCAATTGATGTCAAAATTTAGATTGTTAGAGACAAGAGTTAAGAAACCTGCTTTTCCTCTTTATTAACCTTTAAGAAAAATACCTCTGTACTAACCTCTCCAAATCCACCTTTGCCAAGTACTCGGTAATGCCTAAACGTGTGTTTGGTTACTGGCTGCCTGATAAGAAAGAAACAATTAATGCAACAAGAATTTTAAGAATTTGCAAACCCCCTTCCACCCCAACATCTGTCTTCAATTTGTTTGTCCTGTTCTTTAACATCTGGCTGAATAACAGTTGCCTTGACTTCATGAAGAAAGCATTGTAATAAATATTATTCAAAGTGAGAGCGGTGTTCTGACTGGAAACATGGGTTCCCTTCTGTAAGTAAATACTAATTAAACCAAATATGGAGCTAACTGCTCACATTAGTTCCCAATATTGGTATCCCACTGCATATTTGACAATGAATTTGCATTATTTTAAATAAATCAACTGCATAAAGACTCTTGAACGGATACTTCAGCTAGAGCATAGACTCTTCCACTGTCCCCTCAGAGTTACCCTTGAAGTCCTTCAGATCAGGATTTTTCTAACAGGCATTGTGTACCAAGCAGAACAGTTCAGAAAGCCAAACAGAATTATAATGTAAAAAGTATTTAAAAATACACTTACTTCTCCAGCCATTTCCACTGTAAGAACCGGGAAAAATATACACTTTCTTGGTAAGCTTCAAAAGGTCTCCTGCTTAGGTACTCGTGGACAATTCTAGCAAGAAGAAAGTAAAGTCAGACAAACTGAAAAACTGATGATCAGTGTAGCGGTAGGCAAAAAGACTGTCACTGCACTTACTAGTGGTTTTAACCTAGACGTAAGCTAGAAGTAAGCTGCAATCAGAAAACTATTCCTTACCAGAACACTAGTAAATGCCAAAATAGCTGCTATATACAGTAATCAGGAAGTTTAACCATTGGATTCACATTCACTGTCTTCAAGTCCACCTACACATCAGCCAACCAGTAGCTATGCAATGCAATTATGTCCCAACAAATACAATCTCTGAAAGGTATTTATAGGAAAGGAGCTACAAGATTTTATACATCCTTTGGAACTGGATAAGTTTCACTCTATGGTTTGAAATTGAAATACTAAATAACACACGTAAACTTGAATGCCATGTATCTTTATTTTTCCCCCTCTTAAACTAAGCACATCACAGTAATTAGGAAGACAAGTCATTCAAACCATATGCAGACATTTATTGGACAGTAGAAAGGGAAAGACATGTTTTAGTAGGTGTTCTGACACATCCCCTTCAACCCTCTAATCTCAGGTGGTTATAAAGTACACTTATTTTAGTTGCCACGGTGATGACCCAAGCAGTGACAAAACATGTTGTAAGCCTTCAGACGTGATCAAGCATGCCTTGAAAAACCAGTAATATTAGAAACATGAAGGCTTTCAGAAGACATGCAACACTGGTAAACAGGTATCGTTCCTCCAAGAAAAGCCTTCGCTACTTCAGCTGTGTGAAATGTTGATGAACGATTTCAGAACAAAGCCTGTGTGTGATAATTATCATACTCAGTCCCCTAATCAGCCATGTTAATGAAAGAATAATTAACCTGTTTTCCAGAACCATGAATTGTCTAACGCTGTTCCCAAACCTCTCGTGCCAATTTACAACTTTATTCTTTAAAAGTGTTTTCATCATGGAAGAGGGCACATTCAAAAGTAAAAGATATAATGATGAAATACCACTCTAACTTACAGAATACTTACTTGTTAACAGATAAAACAACATTAGATCTTCATGAGACTTAAGTAAAAATAGCATTAAGAAAATAGCTCTTCAAAGAAAGTGAACAGAGGGAACAGTCCTTTTAATGAATCTGTTTCAAATTTCTCACCTACACTCATGTCAGAGACACAATTCAGGAAGTAATAATTTCACCTTCCACCTGTCTGAGGAACACAAATTTACCTTGTGATACTAAAACAGAGTACTAAACATTTTTAACCTACCTAGTACAATCCACAAAAAGATCTTTAGAAGGGTTCTCTTCCAGTCTTGCTTTACATTCATTTACTGTTTCCTGAGGTATTTCTGGCAAGTGTGCTGCAGACTTAACATAATAAAAAAAAACAGTAAACAAGAAAAGGCAACAATAAAAGCAATATTGCAACTAATAGAATGAGGGAAAAGAGAAGGACTACTTTGGCTGACAAATAAACTAAGAAAGTGAACTTCTTTTTTGTTTGCCATTTAAGAACTGCAATAACATTCAATGCATTTCTCTTTCAATAACCAGAGAAACAAGCTGTGCTATAATGCAATTTTCTTTTGATAGGTCTACCACCACAAAAGTTAGTTATCTATTTGCTTTGGAAGGATGGAAAGGAGAGAAAAAGAAACACCTAATCTGGGACATGATTTCAAACCAGCTTTTTCACGAAAACAGCATGTGAACTATGGTAGTCCTGAAGAAACTTTTTGAGGGGATGTGGTAAACTTGGAATCTGCTTTTAAAGCAGCAAAAAAGTTATCAGTGTGGGGCAAGGCCTCACAAAGTCAGGTGATGTGTTTTTTTTTCTGTAACGCTCTTTTTCTATTTTCTTGCATGGAGATCATTTTGATCTAATTATTAGCATATATTAAATCAGATTTTTTTTAATGGTGTGTTCTCTGATGTATGATGGAGGCTTTTCTGTTGATATGTAATTGCACATTTGCTTTCTCTGTTAGTTTCTTCTGCTACTCTTACATTGGCCCTCTTGAACAACCCTAAGCAGGGTTGTTAAGCCTATTTTAGATGCTGAACAATGTTGCTGTATGTTTAAAAAAAAAATACATACTTAACAGCAGTATTTTAATTTGAAAATATGGGAGTAAGCCATAATGGCAGTAACTGTAAAAGCAGGGACTGGTCAAGTTTTCAACTCAAGCTGGTAAGTTTCACAATTTCAGAAAGCCAAAAATTGGACTAATGAAAATGAAAATTAAAAGTCAGTTTACTAGCAAACAAAGCAATTACTCGGGTGTCTTGTCTGCCAGAAGTTTGCAGCACATTCACAATGTATCTGGTGCAGTATTTCACAATATACTTACCCCATTAGTGAAGTAGGTCTCTAAGACTTTCAGGCCGCAGTCTATACGCTTTTCATCTGAAGATACCTCATATTCTGCCTATGGGAATAGAATAACATTATTTTCAGTGTCTTTTACATTATTCTAGGTCTATTTTATAGTGAATAAGAAAAGCTACCAGTACAATGGGAAATAAAGGATCCCATTCAATTTATTCCACAGGTAACTAATCTTGGAAAGAAAAATATCATAATACTAGTACTGAAAATCTATAAGGACTGTCTAACAATGAATAATTTTAAGGAGTAATCTAGAAGCAGACATCAGAAGTTACAACACTTAAAAATAACACAGAATGCTGGGAAAGATTAATTGGAACATAATCTCAAACAGCAACCTGTGTTATCTTGGTAGGCTGAGCCAGCTCAAAGCTTATTTCAGATCTCTAAATGTGAAAGCATACACTTAAAAGAAAATACAGTAGGCATCCAGAATGGAGGACTGCATCATACATAACCACAGCCTATTAGGACACTCATTAAAAATCAACAATCATTAAAAGCCTCAGAGTAAGTTCCAAGTGATTGAGCTAATCAGTGAAAAAGAACTTATAAGTTATATACCTTTTTAAAGCATCCATAAAGTAAAAACGACAGTTCAAGAACAAAAAAAAAACCGAAACCCATCATACTGGAAATAAGAGTGTCCTTCAACTTCATTTCTGCAATCAATCAGCTAACCCACATTGACTCACTATAAAGCCATCAGAATCACCTTCTGATGAGACACTATGGTATCAGCTAATTCAATACAACATTTGAATCCAAAACAACTGCAAGCCAATGGTTCTGCTACTTGAATTTCACAACATTCAGTCTAACAGTAAGGAATTCTTCCTTAACTACCAAATAAGCTTAACTTTTCCGACCTGCTACTCAACCACAGCACTTTCAACATTTTCAGTTATGCTAATACCATTGAAATTCTGTTTTCACCATATATTGTAATTTAAAAGGAAGTTTGAGAGACTTGTCAGCTAACCTCTGTTACTCACACAGCTTGAGAGGGAAGTCTGAGTTGCTATTCCATTCTTATTCATACTTGAGTAACCTTGTCCCCAGCTAGTGAAATGAGTCACTAGATGATTGGATAAGTCATTCTCCCTTTGAATTTGTTAGTTTTATTCAACGATTTCACAACCCTTCTTTCTGCGAAGCCACAAGCTTACTCCAGACTTCAAGGTCACACCTTCCCAACAGTCAAAGCTTGCCAATCTTAGTACTCAAAGCATGCAGACAAAGTACCACTTTGATTCTGTCATTCTGGCCTCCTAAAATACATTTGCATCTGAAATCATTTGGCTTCATACGAGAGAATTAGAAAATTCTTTCAATTAATATGCCAGACTCAGAACTATCTACTCACTTTTAGTCAGAAATTTTGTTCTTAAAAGGATTAAATCTAAAATTCAAAAAAAAGGGGGAAAAAATATAACAAAAATGACTCACAAAAACAAAAAATCCCCACAACAAGTGGCACAACCTGAGATAAATCTCCACAGCTGTAATGCTCCCATTTGAAAAAACAAAACAAATGAACAAATGGAAGTTAAAAGTCCAGAAAATAACATCAAGGATTTTATCAATATTTCAGGGATCATCCAGAAGAGACAGCAGGCATTACATCCCACTCTCTTGACCAAGAGAGCAATCTAGCTTTCAGATCATGAGACTCAGATTAGAAGTTATCTTAGATCTTCCAAGACTTCTCTTTTAAATGATTCCCAAGTTGTGTTTTTCTTCACTATGATTTGTCAAATGGAAGTTTGAAAAAGGAAAAGCAAATCACAAAGTCATCCCTTACATCAGATTATCTCAGCCATGTCAGACTTTGTTACATTCACAAGAGCATTACAATCCACAGGCACATTAAAACTACTCAGAGTATTAAATTAGTGTAAAGCACAGTTACTTCTTTGAAACAATTTCACCTGGAAAAAATGGTATGTGCTAAGCAAAGACAATCGTGCCTTACAGACATCACGTTTTTTTTCCCCTTTTAATACTGCTTAAGATTCTGCTATGCCTTATATAAGCAACATCTAGGGATTAAAAGCATGTACAGCTCTTGTAACAATAATATTACATCCACATTTGTCAGTGCTCTCCCTACTGTATGCTGCCCATCAAAGGCTCCTGTTTATGTACATCTAACAATATTTAGCTCCACTGCTCTGGACTTCCATTTAATTAATTCATTCTATGTATACCACTGACAAATTGGTCTCTGAAATTTGGTGCTAGAAACTGCTGCTGAGAGTCACAAACTTATGGTGAAATGTACCTGGAATGTAAGCCTAATTAGACAAAAACTCATTGACCAGAGGAAAACAGTTGCTACTGTCAATCATCATAAAGAATGAAAATAAGATATTTAATCCAATAAAGTAAAAAGTGTTGTTTGAGATTCCAAAAATGAAAACGAATACCAAATGATCACAAATAGAGAGCAGTTCTACTTCTCATTTCACACCAAAAGGTTCTTTATGCTGAAAAAGTGTCTAAGCCTACACTGCCGTGAAAGAAGAAGGTAGATATGGAGGCACAGCAATAATTTAACGTGCTTCCTCACACCCTGCATCTTTCAGGATCATCTCACATTCTAAGAGTGTAAATTGTTACGTAAGTAAGCAGCAGTGCTACCCTACTTCTATCTACTTCAGTCATTCAGTCCCTGAACATAGATTAGAACAAAATTGAAAAGTTGTTATTTTGACAGCAATCTCAATTTCATATTGTATTTCACAGGCCTTGGATTAAACTATGAAGGAGAACAGACTAAATGCTCTTATCTATTATACACTCTTCTCCTAAGGACAGTTGTATACCTGCAAACTCTTCTCACTGCTTTCTCCTTCCCCATGTGGATGTAGTTTGAGGTTTGTTCTTTTGTTTTTTAACCAAACATGGTTGTGGACACACTTCCTCTTTCCCCTCATTCTTTAAAGTTAGACACCAAGATGCAGACGTATCAAGCCAAAACACTTCCTTTTCCTTGCTCTCTAGAATTTTATTTCCCTCCTTCCACATTTCCCAAGATACCCACCTCCATATATTTTACAGTCAGCAATGTCTGACCAGCCTCGGGCTTCCATGGCAGTAGCAACATTATCGAGTTTGCGTAATGTAAGTTACACTTATTATAGACAAATCCTTTTAGGTTCGAGTAGACATCAGCATGTAGACATCAAGTGGACATCATGCCTATACATCTTATCATGCCAAAACTGCAGAGATTTTAGAGCAAACAATTTCCTTTCTGCTGGGTGGCTTTTCTCAGCTGTCTCTCCCATCTTGAGCATCACCAGAATACTTTCTGGCAGTGCAGAATGACAAACAGAAGACTGCGATGCTGTATAAGCATCACATGGATAATACTGAAGTGTGCCTTTCGAACAGTGTTTTGATCACAAATCCAATACATACAATGTAAAGCTACTACAAAAATAAAGTTTGAATTTTTATATGAATTTTGGCTGAGATGGAATTGATTTATGTCCAAAAAAAAAAACCAACCCCAAAACTAATCACCAAACTTTTTTATTTATATATACATCTATGTTCTCACTGCTTACCACTGCATCCAGAAATTCAATGCATCTTTTCAAGTCTGGTCTGGAATCACAAAACTGCCTGAAGAGAAGTCTTCCTATCGGCTGCTTGTCACAAAGCTGGTTATAATCTTTTTCTAAGAAAGAGTTGGGAAATAAATGTTTATCTTTTCCCACAGCAAGATCTTACTCCCATAACAATGACAGCAACCAAAAGAGTTGCAATTATCCCCCAAATATTTAAACATTCCTCCAGGCACATTTGTCTCTTACAGACTATTCAGATTTATAAATAACAAAAATTGAATGCTTCATTGAAGTTTCATTCAGGACGAGCTTAGAAATAGAAAATGCTATGAAACAGCAATGCCAAAACAAACAAGACCATTGCAAAGAAGGAATATAGAACAAAACCAGGACAGATTAGAAAATTACTACAAGACTAAGATTAAAAAAACAAATAATCTATTCCCATGTCATACAGATTACAATAAAATTTCTTGTTTAGTTCAGTTTCGTGGATTTATCTTTCATGAAGAGTTTCCTTTAAGAAATGCAGAGCTATGATACAGCTTTTATCTTCTCATAAATTTATTTACAGCTGTGGTGGGGTTTTTTGGTTTGTTTTGGCATTGTTTCTTTTCTAATCTACGTTCAGAGCAAGACAGAAGCCCTCCATTTAACAGCAGCACACTCCTACTCTTCTTTCTCTCACGCTGTTCCACAGGACACTCACCAATTGAGCATCTAATACCTTCACACTGACTAACAGGTGGCAACTTCAGCATCTCCCTCCATTTTTTGCTGCGTCCACTCCGTTTGCCTAGAAGAAAAAAAAAAATATGTGAAACCAATGTAAAATAAAACACCGGAGTATGTTTTGATTCTAGATAGCACTAAATCAGGTCATTTCTGCTCCGATCTGTCCGACTCATTTCATGTCTAAAAAGAAACCCACCTACAAGGATATCCAAACAAGTAACAAACTTGACAAAGAGAATCTTTTATCTGAATTTAATTTTTTTTCCAACAGGAAGATTTTGCATTCTAACTGTGCATATAAAGAAACTCCCCAAACAAAAGGGAGTATCAACAAATGTTGAGAATTACAAACATCACTAAAGTCAGAAGCAAAAAAAACACAACAGTGGGAGTTACGTTTCAGCCTTGGTGAAGAACAGAAACCCTTACAGACATGGGATAAAATAAATATGCCTTAAAATACATTTTTAGATAAACAAGCTGCACTACATTTTCTAACAAGAGCGACGGTAATAATAATAAATCATCAGTGACAAATGATGGAAGATATGACAGCAGACAAAACATCACTGTTGTAGTACCCAGGCCTTTTCAATGCTTCAGGTTTCAGCACCAGTATTAAACTGATTTAAAAATACATATTAAGGAGCTAATGTGTGTTGGAGAACCATTTTCTACATTCAAAGTGGAATCTTACACATCACTTCGACCTGAGAAGGCCAAATGCACTTGCAGAAGATGAGCACGCTTCTCAAAACAGCAGAGACAAACTCGCATACAGGAACAGAACAATTTCTCATTGCAAAACATTTCAACGGAAGACTAATTTTTGCACTGCAGGATATTATAAGAGATTTTGTCAAACGATATGGCCAGATGCGTTTCCACATGACAGAATAGCAGCAAAAGCACCAAGACTTACTTTCTAACTGCACCAAAGCAATACATACTGTTAACCACAATGGGAGAGAGAGAGGAAGGGAGTTACCCTATGTAACCTGAATAGAAACCAAGCAGCAAACAGTACCGGTAAGTCATTCAGAATTAAATCGTTAGAGAGAAAGGAATTAATACCTTCAGAACAATTAAACAGATATAAGAGAGTCCTATAATTAGCATCCGAGTTCCACCAGTGCTGTCAGAGCAGTTCAGAAAGCTGCAGTTTACTGTACCCTTAGTTCAAGCAAACATAGTTGATCTTTGCTGAGACCACTGATCATTTTGTTACTGCTGCAACACAACAACCTCAATTCCAAAAATCAAAAGATAAGAAATTAGGAACACAAAACCTTAAAAGCTGGCTTGCAGAGGTTCTTTGAACTGACACTTAGTGCCTAAGAACCTCTCATTTCCTAATATTTCCGCACTGTCATTTCCTAACGTTGCTTTGCAAGTCATTCACCTTCCAAAACACTTTAGAACACAGATGTTTATGTGCATAAACATGCAGTACCAGAACAAAAAATGAAGTTGTGGCATTACCAGCATCATTAAAACAAACATCTATCATTTGAACAAAGTATTTTTTACGGTCAAGAAAAAGAGTTCAATATATGGTTGGGAAAAAACAACACAGAGCACAAAGTGCACTTCTAACAGAACTGAACACAGGCAGAAATCAAAGGATACTAAACACTGCCAGCCTGGACACATACATTGAGTAGAATACGATAAGGTATGGATTGATCAGGATTGTGAAAAATCATCATTCAAAAGCATTAACCCGACTTCTAACTGCACCATTCACCATGCCCCAATTATTCTAATGCCCAAATTGTGCTAAGAAAGTCTCGTTTGTGCGTGACACAGTATGATAAGTATAGAAGCTAGAAAGATAAACTGACCTAAATTCATACTACTCAGAAAAGTAAAACCAAACTGTGACGCGTGCTTAGTCAAAACCAAACTGAGATATACATGTAAGTCATTTATTGAGGCACGACTAATGAAAAATAGTTCTAAAAGTCGAATTTGCGCATCACACTTCAAATCCAACACAAAAAGAATTGCTACATTTCACCACAAATATTTGGCAAGCTGGTCACTATGTGACGTTTATAAATCTTGTTCTGCAAGAGACCATCCACACATTCTAATACAGCTTTATCATCTTCTAGAATTCAATGGGTAGGGACTTTTTGTAAGGGTATGTAGTAACAGCGTGTGGGGAAATGGCTTTAAATTGGAAGAGGACAGATTTAGACTAGATAGAAGAATGGAATAATTTACTGTGAGGGTGGTGAGACACTGCAACAGGTTGTCCAGAGAGGCTGTGGATGTCCCCTCCTTGGGAGCATTCAAAACCAGGCTGGATGGGGCTGTGAGCAACCTGCTCTAGAGGGAGGTGTCCCTGCCCGTAGCAGGGGGTTGGAACTAGATGATCTTAAAGGTCCCTTCCAACCTAAACCATTCTGTGATTCAACAGAGTAATAGTTAATGAAGATTAATGATACATTAGAATTGAATGCTTATTAGTATCAAATAAACAAACACACTTTCTCTTTGCTCTGAACTGACCATTCTTACAATTTAAAGGGGAAAAGAAGGAAAAGTCTTTATGACTCAGTAACATAAAAAGATGCATAGATGCATGCATGGCATCCCCTATAGATAAGATCACCACTTCTGGTAAATGCTATGGAGTAAGTAACAAAAATAAATAAAGCAAGAAAGAAAAGCAAAACCATTTTCCCATTTCTGAGGCAGTTTAAAACAAGTGTCAAATCAAATAACAGTTGTGGTTTTTAAGAGTGTCTTCACATTGATTTCAGAGCTTCCTTTTAGGACCTTGCTCTAGAAGAAAGCCCAACTGCTTGCTTCCCAACACAGCAGCAAGAAAGCCATTAGACCAGCCTGCTTTATGGCTGAGCCACGTGTTTCAGATGAATTACCACTCTTTCTCTTTCAGATGCAAGTTGCACATCGTTCTGGCCATCAATTACAGCGACTCATCTTTTATAAAAAGAAGGGTGGATGCAGCAACACAGCAGCACAATGAGGAAACATTACATTTGCATTTTCATGTACATAAGTAGTAACTTGTTTTCTCCTACACTACTTACTTGTTAGGGCTAGAATTTCAGCATTTACCTCTTCACGTGTTTTTTGCCTCTTAAAAAAAGAAATGCATTATAAATTCAGTTATATGAAAATTAATTTGCTTTCATTTTCTCAACTTTTTCTTTTTTTAAATCTTCAAAGCAACAGTTGAACAACACATAAGGCAGTTGGCTTATTATTTATAAACAAAAATGATTGCAAAAATAAAAGAACCTGCTGCAGCAAAACAAAGCAATGTGGTGTGGAAATACATTAAGACAATTAAGAACGTTCTTTCAGGTTACTGGGTAGACTTGCCTCTTACAGACAAGATCTGTGCTGAGGCTTCCATTTGACTGAGCACAGTGCTCGCTGAACAGCCTGCCCTCCTTGAGACAGAGATAGAAAGCTTGGATTCTGTCCTACAGAACAAAGATTACGAGGAGAATTGTCCTATCTTTAGCTAATCAAAGTACACAGACTGTATGTGGTAAGATTCAGCGACGAGCTCATTGCCACTGATATTCTACCACTGAGCTGCTCAGCTGCCGCCCAGCTTCAGCTTCCCAGCCTGCAAAGGACAAGCAAAGCATCTCTGTGGTTGAGAAGCACACAGCTATGCGGCACCAGGGGTGTGATTGCTACAACACCATTCTTGCAAAACTCATTCCACAAACCAGATTGTCAGATACTGGCTAAGAAATTCCTGCTGGGTCACACCCAGATGAACTCCGAGAGCACAGAACTACACTAAGGACCGCAGCGAGCCCTCAGCGCTATAAATCATTTAAGCAGTTCAATGGAAAATGACAAAAAACAAAACCAAACCTGATGTGGAAGCTCTACATCAGCTACAGCAAGATGAGCGAGAACAACCCAGGTACATACTGGGTAATAAGCCTGTCCCACAGCAAGTTGCAGGCAAGTTTCCTACAAGACTTTAAACTGCTGTGAACTCAGATCCCCTCCTACTCACAGCTGCATCTTCCTCCAAACAGTTTATGCAAAGGATTGAAGCCTTTCACTAAAGAATCAAAATACTCAAGCTCAATGAGGGCCTTATGCTACCAAGTTGTTTGTAAACACTGCATGTTAATTAATCCACTGCAAGGCATGCCTTTGCTGTGCAAAATTCACCTTGAAGGCACAGAACACCATAGAACTAACAGCTCAGGTCCTCAGATCAGAATGGTAAACACTAAAAGCATAAAAGACTGCTGCTGACTCAGGCTAGGAGGCAAGTACACACACAACATCACAGTTCTTCCTACTGCAGTAGGTCCTTTGCTAAGGAACTGAGGTCTCGGCAAATACAAGTCATTCCACTGCTTAACAACCAGGTTTATCAGAGCAGCATCTTCTACTAAGCTTAAGAAAGGAATCAATGAATAAGGTTTTCTGCATAAATACAATACATGTACCTGGCTGGCTCTTATCTCAGCAAGTGTACTTGAATTGCCCAGCTGAAAACTCAGGTTTCAGGGAGGCACCGAACCCTTTAGCATTATGAAGGCCAAGGCACTTCTAACCACCAATAGAAGGAAAAAACATTAAGTAGATCAGTACATAAACACCTCAAAGACACCTATAGATTGTTACATTATTTAAATATTCTTCACCCATCTGTATTCAAATGCCTTGAGTAAGACTCCAGAGAGGTAAGAGAGGTAAAGCTTCCTGTGCTCTTGCACAACTGATTGCCAGTGTAGTAACACTGCAAGCAGCTACAATCACACATATCTAGATGCATATTTTTGCAGCTTGTTTGTATGTAACATCATTTGGAGCTCTCAGTGCTGGAACCACTTGAACTGGTTCATCTCATAAGCCCTATGTACAATTCCAGCAGTCACATGCATGATACAGAAAGCCAATGCATACATGTTCAACTGCTTCTACCTTTGTTCAGCAAGGATCTATTGAAGTCTTGGACCAACTCAAGTAAATGCAACTAAGCTGAGCTAGAATTTATTCATTTAACCCTGCATTCAGATAATATTATAACAGGTCTATTGCAATTACCATAGAACGGTTAGGTTGGAAGGGGCCTTTAAGATCATTTGGTAATTCAACAAACAGAAAAAACAAATAATAACAGTAAGAAAACTCCAGTTTTACAGACCACTCCCAATGAACAAGGGCTCTTTAACACATTAGTACTCACTCATCTCAGGACTGCATTAAAAGAATCAAAACTCCTTTCAGCAGACGATGAACCCCGTAGTTACAATTGCCACATGTGAAACAACCCAAGCAGCAGAGTATATCAAGAGACCTCTCATGTTCTGTTTATTTAGTAAGCGTAATTATTTAGATTCCAATATGCCCACATGCATTCTTCACACAGTTCGTTTAATAAAGGACAAAAAGGCAGACATTGTGCATAATTCTGTACAAACACAGGAAGACATGTTTCCTGCCGCAACGAGTTTACAGCAATTTAAAACACAATGCAATAAGGGAGTGCAATAGAACGTAAGAGGCAAATAAGGGAAGAACAGACAAGAATAACAGCAACTGCAGAAACTCGCAGCACTCACATTAAGATCTGCGTTTGCTACTGGTGAATGGACTTGAAGAGTGAAACCCTGGGGATGAACGTGTCTTTGTTCCCCACCTGCCCATACTCCTTGGTATATACCATCTTATATACCCAACAGCAGGTTCAACTCATATTTAATACCGCCCTGACCAGGCCGCTAGAAATGCATTTTCAAATGGATGCAAATAGATCAGGTACCTCTGAAATGCACTCCTGGCATGGGTACCCACTAGGAGTCAACTGCCATTGACCTCAAAGGAAGGACGGATCTACCCTCTGGGGGTATCTTTTGGAGATGAGCCCTTCAGGCAATGAAAAAGGAAAGCTCCTAAACTGCTTCAAATATGGATCTCTTTCAAAACATGACATTGCATGAGGGATGCTGAAGTGGGTGTGGGGCTAAAGATCGACAAAGAGGATTTACTGGGAGTGCCTGAAATGGTTGTGAAAAAATAACAACTACCAATATAAAAAAGTGAATATAAAATAAGAAAAATGCTTTTTTGTTGGTTTTTTCCTCACTGAACGTTTCTTTCAGAATAACCTGGTGTCTATTTATTATTTGGCCACGTTTCTGGGATAAATTCTTTAATGTCTTTTCAAATAAATGAAGTTCAAAACCATTTCTGCCAGGATAAAAGGGATGCTTGGATTCCTCTGCTCTAACACAAAATTAAAGTGTACATTGCTATGCATCATTTAGTTAAGACACAAAAATCTGTGTGCAAAAAAAACCAACAAAGGAGACAGTGAAACGCCTTTACAGTTTCATTATCTCACAACTCATACATCACTATCCCTTATCTGCTCTGTATATCTCAGTGCCTGCACGACAGTGCTCCTAAGATCAACTTCAGCTTTGCTTTATAATCCCTTGTTGTTTTGTTTTTAATTGACTCACTCGTGCTCTTCCACCACAGGATTCACCTTTAGAAGTACTGCTCTCTTCTTCTTTCTCTCATATAGACTTCCCACAAAAAATAAGCACAAGAGGACTGGATGTTGTGTATTAGGCCTTCAACTGGGGGCTGGATTAGCACAGAGGATCTCTTATCCCAAGAAAGTGGGACAGGGAATCCCAGAACACCTCACACTCAGCTTTCACCTGGAGGCAAATAGAGCTGCAGGCTCTCAGCTCTCAGCACAAGCAGATCAGCTGGAAGGAGGAGAGAAAAGAGAATCACAGAATGACCCGGGTTGGAAGGGACCTCAAGGATCACGTAGTTCCAACCCCCCTGCCTGGCAGGGCCACCAAACATACACCTTTACTACATCAGGTTGCCCAGGGCCCCGTCCAACCTGGTCTTGAACACCTCCAAGGACGGGGCATCCACAACCTCCCTGGGCAGCCTGTTCCAGGGCCTAACCACTCTCCTAGTAAAGAACTTCCCCCTAACATCCAACCTAAATCTTCCCTCTTAACTTAAAACCATTTCCCCTAGTCCTGCTATTATCAGCCCTTTCGAAGAGTTTACTCCCCTCCTGGGAGTAAGTTCCCTTCAGGTATTGAAAGGCTGCAATGAGGTCACCCCGCAACCTTCTCTTCTCCAGGCTGAACAAACCCAACTCCCTCAGCCTGTCCTCATAGGGGAGGTGCTCCAGCCCCCTGATCATCTTTGTGGCCCTCCTCTGGACCCTTTCCAAAATCTCCATGTCTTTTTTGTACTGAGGGCTCCACACCTGGACACAGTACAACAGATGGGGCCTCACAAGAGCAGAGTAGAGAGGGACAATCACCTCCCTATCCCTGCTGACCACCCCTCTCCTGATGGAGCCCAGGATCCCATTTGCTTTCCGGGCTGCCAGAGCGCACTGCTGGCTCATGTTGAGTATTTCAAACTCCCACTATGGCTTCTGACTCCTCAATCTTTCATCCATAGAGCACCACAGGGCTCTTTGCGTTATCACCAAGTCTAGTAGTAGAGATGTACAAAAGTCAATTACTATGAGCCGCTTTTAACATCTGTGTGCATAGCTGGCATTTGATTATTTACCAAGTCATTAAAAGCAGGTAAGTAATCCTCACAGCTTTCCTTCTTCACATAAAGAAGTACTGTTGTTGCTACTGATACACAGGCTTCTATTAAAACAAGTGATTTAAAAAAGCATATGAATTATCTCAGAGAATACCAACGAGCAAACATTCACATTGGGAAGTATAAGTGCCTAAACTAGACAACAGATTTGGGACCACAACAGGGAATGTCAGGTCTGGTTTATGGGCTTGGTTATGATTTGTTTAGATGTGGCACTATTTACCAGGCACTTCTGAATTGTCATTAAGCCTCTGCCATACCCTCAGCAGATGATAAGTGCTAAACATACTTAATTCAGTTTCCATATTTGCAAAATGAAGAAAACATACCTATAGGGCTAAAAACTCAGTAAGCTGCTTTCATGGGTACAGTTTTCCTTATTTACTTCATTATGAAGGAATATTAAGTTAGACCATAAAGCCTAAATTAATTCTTTCAGCATGCCCCAGCAACTGTAAAATAAGAGCACAGTACTTTCCATCTTATTACTTTTGCTTATACAGTTGAAACACAGGTAAACACTCTTATCAGGTCTTCCACATGCTGAGGAATCACAGAATGACCCAGGTTGGAAGGGACCTCAAGGATCATGTAGTTCCAACCCCCCTGCCTGGCAGGTCCACCAAACATACACCTTTACTAGATCAGGTTGCCCAGGGCCCCGACCAACCTGGCCTTGAACACCTCCAAGGACGGGGCATCCACAATCAGGAGAAGGATTTACTGGTGCGCCTCAAGCCTGTATGTGGAAATCAGTAAAGCTGTTATTTTAACTACTTCAACGAGAAACCAATCAGTCCATGGAGTTTTGGAGCTTCAAAGCCAGAAATAACATTCTTGTGAGCACTTACACAAAAGGCCAATTGGAGGCACACACGAGTAACAGTTTGCTGCCATTACTTTTATAAGTTTCACGTCAGGTAGAACCGATCCTCGCATCAGCTGCTGTCAGAGTTTCATTTACTTCATTGAAATATCTTGTTTGGTCAGTTCTACCACTGTAATTTACTTTAAACATAGTGAAACCTTAACTAAAGTGGCAACCTGACATTAAGCAGCCACTTAAAAGCTGTCCCAGATTACCACTCCGCTCTTTGTGGTGAGGCTTTGGGCACAGTAAAGCTTCGAGCCAGATTCCACTTTCCCTTCATTTCTCAGATCCCCTTCAACGCAAACTCCAAAGCCAGGCAGCACCACCACAGACATGTACTGTCGGTGGAACCAGCCAAAACATGCCCTCGAATCTGAGGTGGTCTTTTCAGCAAAGGTTGGGAAATAGCCCAAAAAAACTGCGATGGCTGTTCTGGTTTTTAAACCACACTTCAAAGCCAAAAAAGTTGATTTTCCTCTCCTGCTGCTTAAGGCAAATTTAACTGGATACACACACATGGCGTAAGTGCCAAACCCATTTAGAGCTGGAGGAACTTGCAAAACATACGGGGGGGGAAGATACTGTTGTTCTTACTCACTTTTAAACAGCTCAACTGAACTAATGGGACTGCAAGGCAATTAAGAAAAGTAGGATCCGATCCAAAAAGAATATGCACATTTCATAGCTGGAAAACAGACTCCACACTGAGCACAGAGGTAACCTGGAAAGGCTTTGAGTGACCCTTTAATGGACAGTTAATGTGAAAAAGCTGAGGCACAATCATACTTGAGGGCTTTTTCTTTCCTACAACCAAGCGCTAAATGAAGTCTTGTATCTACTAGAAGCAGAGAGAGAAGCCTTCAAGCCAGGGTGCTGTGGGGAAGCGCCTGTCAGCACTAATCCAACGGAAAACAACACACCTAACGTTCCATTAATGCAAAACACAGGCAGCATTCACCGCAGAGAACAACTTCTACAAGATACAACTACGAGGCTCTTCCAGGATAAACCCCAGCCCACTTTTACGCACATACACATCCACAAGTAAAACCGAGAGCTACAGACCAACGGTGCGAACACATCCGGCGAAACCCTGCTCTGAAGCCGGAGCCCGAAGGGAAGAGGAAAGGGTTTGTTTCAGGGAAGGGTTTGCTCCAGGGAAGGGCTTGTTTCAGGGTCGGGTTGGTTCCAGGGTCGGGTTCGTTCCAGGCCCTCAGCCCGGTGCAGGTGCCCGAGGGCAGCGCGGCTCGATGCCGACCCCCGCCCCACCCCACGGGGGTCCCCGCCGCCCTCATCCTCCCCCACCCCCCTCTCCCTTTCCCCCCCCTCCGTCTCCTCCTCCATCACTTCCTCTCCCCTCCGGCCCCTCTTCCCCTCACTCAGCCCCTCTTCCTCTCCCCGGACGTCCCGCCTCGCCCTCTCCCCTCCCCGCTCTCACTCACCCTCCCGAGCTTTCAGCAGCACCGTGTTGGCCACGATGTTCTCGATTTCCATGGTCGGGGGCTCCTTCCCCTCAGGGCAGCCGCAATGGAGGCCGGCCCTGCTGCCTCCTTCGCCCCCTCCTCCAGCCCCGCCACCTCCGCGACGCCAAACCGCCGCTCATCCGGCCCCTCGGGACCTCAGCGCCGCTCTCTCCTCTTCCCCATCACCCGCTGCTCGCTCCGGCACCGGGCTCCCCCCTCCCTGAGGGCGGAGGCAAGGAGCACGCAGCGCCCGCCCGCCCCCAACATCGCTCGAGAGCCCGCCTCAACCAGCACCGCCCCGCCGCTGTCCCCGCCCCCGCTCCCTTTGGAACTACAACTCCCAGCGGGCATCGCGCGGCAGATCGCGCCCTCTCCCAGGCGCGCGCCGCGCTGTGCACGCCGGGATATGTAGTGCGTTACCTCATTTGGCCCCATCCGGCTGTGCCCGATGCGGTGGATCTCGCGATGTTTGGGTGAAAGCCTCGCGAGAGTGTCTCAGTGCCGGTGCGTGGCGGAGCTCGTGCGGCCCCGCCGTGCTCCGTTACACCGCGCCGATCGACCGCCGGATCTCGCGGGATTTCTGAGGCAAGTCTCGCGCGACCTGGAAGCCCTCAGGCCTGAGGGACGGTGTGGCCGTGGGCGCCATCTTGGCCGCTCTGTTGGGTTCTCTAGATCCAGCAACTGGGTGCTGAGCGTGTTGTTGAGCCCCTCCTCACACACACGAGCAGCCAGCGATGGGAAAGGCAGCAAAGCGCAAGAAAAAGGCCTCCACGGCTTCAAAAGCCAAAGGCTCAGCAGAGCCAACCATAGCCATGGTGAAGAGCAACCCCTTTGAGGTGAAGGTCAACAGGCAGAAGTTCAACATCTTGGGAAGGAAAACCAAGAATGACGTGGGGCTGCCTGGTGTGTCACGGTCCAAGGCCATCAAGAAGGTAAGAGGGCATCAGAAATGGGGAGGATGAGGGCAGCAGTGTTTATCCTTTCCTTGAGTGAAGCACTAGATATGTTTTTCCTGACCTATTCCTGTAAAGAAAACAGGAAAGAAGTAAAAAGTTCCATAGATTCTGTTAAAACTAAAAAGTTTTAATGTAACAGTTTGCAGTGATGTGGACATTGATGATGGACGTGATTTCTCTACAGCTACCTTAAAAGAGGTTGTAGTGAATGGGAAAGGCTTATTCTCCTACTAGTGATGGATGAGGTATAGTGACCTTCAGCTGTGCCAGAAGAGGTTTAAATTGGACACTAGGAAGAATTTCTTCTTAGGAAGAGTGGTGAGGCATTGGAATACACTGCCCAGGGAGGTGGTAGAATCACTGTCCCTAAAGAAGTTCAGGACGGTAGAGATGTGGCACTGAGGGACATGGTTAATGGGCAATGGTGGGGATGGATTGACATTTGGACTAGATGATCTTAAAGGTTTCTTCCAACCTTAATGATTCTGTGATCAAATCTGGATAGCTACATGTACATTGAATCTGGATGTGTGCATGTAAAACAGAATTTATAGTTGTAATGCAACAGAAAGCAGAGCAGCTGGATGTTAGGCTGCAGCAAGGATTTCATTAAACACAGCAGCCATAGGCTCAGTGATAAAGGAAAGCAGCTGCTTACCTTTGGGAAACCTCAGCTATGCAGGGATCTCCAGAGCGATGCCTTTACTTCCACTGCCAGCCTTTAAATGAGGTCTGGGAAGGGCTGGATCCTGGCTCCACCCCTTCTGGTCACTCAGGTGCATTGCATGCAGCTGAGCTCCCCTGGGTTGCCCCTGCATTCTCACCGGGTGCTCAATGATTAGTTCAAGTCGTGACTTATCATTTCCACTACAAAAGTACTCACTGAAAAGAAAGTCATTTTAAAACCTTATGCAGCGGAAGGAAATGGATAGTTCGACATTTTGAATACACTGTGAAAGGTTATACATTAAAATCCTATGAATAGGAGTAGTCGAGAGAGGACATGAAATAATTGATGAACAGAAGTGCTTTCCCATATCCAAGTTAGTAAGGTACATTAGCATTCTTATGCAACATTTAAACTGCACATTTGATTATATAGTCTATTTAAGAAGGAAGCTGAAGGTAGAGCTTTGAGAATAGTAGATGAAACCAGGCTTTTGCAGTCAGTAGTGGTGGTGGCTGCAAGTAGTGGATGCTCAGTGGGGCTGCAGGGGCCTATTGTAGGAAACCTGCCTTCTCCTTCAACACACAAGTTTGGGAGTTCATTGCAGCACAAACAGCATTGGGTACAAACCTGTCCATGAGATTTAGCTGACATGTTTTGCATTAGAGCATATTTTTAAAAATCCAAACATTCTTTGGAAGCATTGGTTAGTTTTCTTGTATGACATAACAAGGACAAGATACAGTGTATCATGTTTTGTCTTCTTCTGGGCAGCTTGTAAGTGTAGTTAATTATTCTCTGTTGTGTTCTGCATATGCTGTCCATACCCTTTCAGTTTCGTGTTATGATAGATTGCATGATTCCATATAGTCAGGATACCGTGAAGCTTTTTTTGCCTTTGCTTTGAAAGCATTTATTCTCTTAATGTTTTTAATTTGATCTCCTTTTCTTTCTTCTAGAGAACTCAAACGTTATTGAAAGAATATAAAGAAAAAGAGAAGACAAATGTGTTTAAAGATAAACGTTTTGGTGAATATAACACTAAAATAAGTCCAGAGGAAAAGATGATAAAACGATTCACTTTGGAAAGACAGGTAAAGTGTATAGATGGGAATTAAAAAGAAAAACAGTGTTGGCAGGTTTATCCTTGATAGAGGCTTTTGCAGGCTAATGATTTTGCTTATTCTGTTTGTACGTTTTGAATTTCTATGAAAAAAATCTGTTTATGAGAATCCAGAATTTTCCATGAAAACTTCCTGGTGTTGCAAGACAGCTGGTTTTCTGAAGAAGAAAATTCTTTGAGCGTGTTTGATGTGCAAGAAAGCCAATTCTAAGCAGAGTTATTGTTTTTCTTTGGCTGTTCCAGACTTGTTGTGATTTGGAAATTGGATTAGAAAAAGGCAACCACCAGCAAGTACAATTTGACATTCCAGTACAGCTGTTGGAGAACAGCCATTTCATTTGCTGACTAGAGGAACTCTGTATCATGCTGTCACTCTGTAATGTGAATTTTTGGTGTAGTTCCATTCTTTCAGTTTTATCGCACTCAATCTCCAGAGCTACATAGTGTAATATTGTAGCCTGTTGTTAATTTATGTAAGCTAAGGTCAGTTTCTTCAGGCCAGAAATGGAATAATGAAGGATTGTTGTTAATTGTATAGAGATAAAACTTAAGCTTTGTTAAGTTTTTTGAGTTGCTTCATTTCTACATTACCATAAGAATAATGGAGCATCATACTTTTTCACATAAGGCTTTGTGTATTTTGAATAAAAAGATTAACCTGGTAGTGTTCTTAAAGCAGAAAAGAACTGGAATGAGAATATTCTCAACCAGCATTAAAAATGCTGGCTCTATTAATTTGTTCTCTGGAAACCAGAAATTTTTGTTATTTAATTGTGGGCTTTTATGTTGTTCTTTTTAGCAAAATTATGGAAAGAAAAATATCTATAATCTTAATGAAGATGAAGAATTAACTCATTTTGGCCAATCTTTGGCAGAAATTGAAAAACTGAATGATATTGTTGATAGTGATAGTGACACAGATGAAAGAGGAGCACTGTCAGGTAGGACATATGGGCTGATATCTCACTGCTCTGTGTTTTTTTTCAATGTTGGTTTTGTTGTTGGTACATTTGCATCATTTGTTTCTTTCACTGAAGAAGAATGTGTAAATGGGTGGGCTGTTGAAGCCAGATTACTACTTAAATATATGTGGAACAGCTGTCAGGATTTAGTAGAAGCTAAGTTAGAGCTACCCAACTGGCAAGTTTCTTCAATCTGTGGGTTTTTCAGAATTAATGTGTACCTACGTTTCAAGTGCATTGGGCAGCATCTGAAGTTTAAATGGTTTTCTTGTACCTCTACACCTAAATAGTAGTTGGAATATAGAAAAAATATTCCTATTGAATGCAATATATTTGTCAGTGCAAGTTGTCCAGAATCCTTTTTAGGTATGAATGGGAGTAGTACATGGCTGATGAAATAGTTTTAACTGCTCCCATTCTAAAATATTAGGGAGATACTGTCCTAGCAGCCTCAGCACTTACATAGCAGTTTGAAAAGAATTCATGATTTATTTTCTCTTCTAGCTGAGTTGACTGCTGCTCACTTTGGAGGCGGTGGAGGCCTTCTTCGTAAAAAGGCATCAAGTGAGCAGGAAGATGAAGAGGAGGAAAGACCTAAATCCAGGAAGGAACTCATAGAAGAGTTGATAGCCAAATCTAAACAAGAAAAGGTGAGTTTGTAGCTCTAAAGAATAAGTTAATGCATGATGTAGAGGACATCACAATTTGTCTTTGCAGAGTAAAGTAGCAGTAGCACAGAAAATGATGTAGATAACTGTCCGGGAAAAGAGTCTAAAGTCCTTGAATGTCCATCTGCTCTTGTAGATGCTTCAGGAAATAAAGTGAACATCTACCATTCTTTTGTGTCTTCAGTTCTCTCATTTTCTTGACTCATATACTTTGTTTTCTGTATGCAGCCCACATGGCATTCAATATAACTGAATTGCTTCTACCACAGTGAATGTTTATACCTTTAAAATGTTAAGTATTTGAAATAATTTATTTGCTGAAGACATCATTTTTCTTTCATGCTGTAAGTGTTTTGTTTTATCCAGTTGGGTGTAACTGCTGCATTTGTGTTTTGTTTTTCTAGCAAGAAAGGCAAAATCGGAGAGAAAGTGCCTTAGAACTTACTGAAAAGCTTGACAGTGACTGGAAGGAAATCCAAGCCCTTATGGCTCGCAAACCCCCAAAGTCAGAAAGAGTGGACAAAGAGGCAGAAAAACCCAAGGTAAATTTGGCTAGATTACTTTCTTTTATTCTAATAATTTGTGGTTTTGACTGTTGTAGTGACTGAGGTATGAGGCAAAGTGATTTTATTTTGCAAAGCAATCAAGAGAGGTGGCATGTTGAGCAACACTATTGACTGCTGGTTATTTCTAAGATATGCTTTTGCTTGAAGAATAAAAATTGTTGATAACGTTGCCTTAGTTTGAATGCCTTTGCTATGTTTCTTAAGTGAAACAACTTCTATTTGACAACAGATCTTTCCTTGTAACCTGAGTACTGTCCCTACAAAAAGGGAATTAAGATACTAAGCTTATGAATAAATTTTTTACAGCCTCAAAGCTTTTCCCCTTTGTTGTTTTTCATGCTTCTTAATTTAAGAATAAGCATTGCAATATCTTGTGCTATATTTTTTGTCTTGTAGACATTTTGTATTATAAGGTATTTATTACATGGCAGTAGAATTCTGTTTTCAGAAGGCTGAAATAATGAACTGATCTCATGTTAAAACTGTTCTTAGATAAAGAATAGAAAATACCGAATCAAAAAGTCATATTTTGGCGTACTGCTTTTTATTTTAAGGTGCTTCATGATATCCTGAATATTCCACTATATCAATAAAGTGATATCCTAGACAAAAATTCTGTCTCTGTGCTTTGCTGAAAAGGAAAATTAGCTTCCCTTGCTTCATGTAGATCTCCACTTGAGAGTTATCGGGGGTGCAGGGATCAGACTGTGTACTAAGTATTACAATTTATTTCAATTAATAAGTAAAGCAGTTTTCATTTAAGATAATATTTGTAAGTTCTTCAGCTGTGAGTAATTTAAATAGAGGGGAGTTCAGGGAAAATTTCTATTCAATCATTCAATCCATTCCTTATGTTAATACTGAATTGAAAGCAGCTTTGTCTGGACAGTCTTTGCCTTATTTCTTAAAGGTCTTATTTTCCAGTTGTTATGTCTGGTAGAAGGGTGGATGCAAAGCTGAATAATAAAACTAAGATAATAAACAACTGTATAAATATTTCTTTAGCCTGATGAATATGATATGATTGTTCGAGAACTTGGATTCGAGATGAAAGCAAAACCTTCAGAAAGGATGAAGACAGAAGAAGAATTGGCAAAAGAGGAGGAGGCGCGACTCCAGAAGCTAGAGGTACACCATCCATGGTTTTAAATTGTTTTCTAATCTGTCTTTTGGGAGTGACCACATATACTCATTGCCTGACCTTTGATTGAAAGTGGCTGTATTAAAACTGCTGTTCATCAGAGGGCAAATGCAGGAAATCTGTTTGTGTTTTCTTTGGAATCTAATATAATAAAGAAAACATGGACTTAGTACATGACTTAGTGAGGTCTGTGAAATGAGTGAATATTTCTTCAATAAAAAAAATAGAATATCACTTTGACTTGCCTTTAAATGTTTTAAATTATTCAAGGTTTAGATGCAGTTCAGTAAGGGGAGGATGTTCTGTTGCAAAAAAGTTGAGCTAATATGCTGCCAAGTCATGTAATGCTTTTTTCTGGTGTTGTAAATCTTATAGCAGTAGCACATACGTAGCTTTGCTTCGTGTAGGAATAGGGTTCTCTTGGGAAATGTTTCATGTTGTTTTTTCTATATGGAGCTCCGAGTCCTGTAGAAAGAATGAATTACTTGGTAAATGTTTCTCTTCCTTTTGGGACATTAGGGATGCATTTAAGATGGTAGGGAGAGGAGGTGGTACCTCCACATTACAGCGAAAGGAAAAGGATTGTTTTTTCTATTTTTACTGTGTTGTTTGATGGATGATCTGGATGGCTGTAAAACTGAAAGTGCTTCTGAAAATGATTGTTTCACATATTGTCCATTGAGTCTGTTTTTAAATTCAGTGTAATGTTGAAATCTTAAGATTGTGTTTTCTGCACACTTGTTACATTTACGAGAAACAGGTAAACACGGCAGAATCATAAAACACCAGTAGAAGCTGCATTTTCTGGTAAACCAAACAGATAAAATAAGAGAACATAATGCATTTGGAAGCCCTGCTTAAAGCCTTCCAAATAAGTTATCACACATGCAGTTGCATTAGGCTGTCAAATCGTACTGCCCAACAAAAACAAAGTATTGTTGGTTTTTGCTCATGATTTGTCAAGTCACCGTTTTTAGTTTTCACCTACTACTCGAATAGTTCCAGTTAACTTTTTTTTTTTTCCCTTTGATTTTTCTTAAGTGCAGTGTTCGAGGGATCTTTCATTCTTGTGTAAATACATGATTCATCTGTGTATGTTAATTCTCTTAAAACACAGGCAGATCGACTACGTCGAATGCGTGGAATAGATGAACAAGAGAATAAAAAGAAACCCAGCCACGTGTCAGCTGATGATCTAGCTGATGGCTTTATCCTGGATAAAGATGACAGACGTTTATTGTCTTACAAGGTAAGATAGGAAATCTCTGCATTTTCAAGGCTCTGAAGTGGAAATAGGAAAAGTTTGGAACTGATCTGGAGACCTTTAGTCCAAATCTGTGCTCAAAGCAGGGACAGCCATGCAATCAGCAGGATGCTCGGCACTTTGTCCAATCTTGAAAAATCTCCAATAGAGGCTATGCAGTCTATCTAGGCATCCCGTTCCACTGATTTTCCTACTGTAAAAAAAGTTTATCAGCCCAAACCTCTCTTGTTTAATCTTAAACCTGTTGCATCTCTTTCTCCCACCGTGGACTGTGGTACAGTGCTGCGCTGCCTTCTCAGTAACTTCCTTTATAGGCACTGGAAGGCTGTTGTTTGCTTCCAGGCTGAAAAAAAACATGGGTTCCACAGCCTCTCCTTGTTGTACAGGTTCTGTGTCCCCCAGTGACCTTGTCTTGAACTTGCAGCCATTGGTAGATATATTTCTTGTATTTGGATACTATATTCTATCTGGTTTTGAAAGTCATGAGGAGAGGAGAATAGTTGTTTCCCTTTATAGTCCTACTAATATAGTAGTAGCCTTCTGTGCTCTTACTGAGCTAGACTGCAGAGAGGGCCTTAGCCCTTCCATTTGTTGAAGATGCTTTGATTAAGGTGGCAGAGTGAGTAAAACCTTAAAGCTGATTTAATGATCCACCCTGACTGTGTGATGCATGTGTGGGCATACTAATCCTCTCAACTTATATAGAAGTAGCAAGGGAGTGCTTCTCTCAGCAGAGAATGCAAGTTGTGAATGTGAATTTAAGTTGTTAAGAAAATCAAGACAATGTAAATACTTAGAAGCAGTTAAAATGTCTTTTTAACCAAGAATGCTTCTATAAGTGATGTTGAAATTTTACATAAATACTCCTTAATTTCCCACTGATATTATGTGGTCCTTACATACTGATCCTTTTCTTCCTATCTCTTACAGCTCCTTAAAAATACACTTATTATCAAATATCTGTATACATTCTCTCTTCTTAAAATTCCTTCTCGGCTGACACAGCTGTCATTCACTGCTTGGTCACAATAGCCTGTAATGATACATTTCCATGGTGATTCTGGGTAATTGCTGCTACTTTATCAGTGCTTTAACTGGCTTACCTTCTCTACTGGCAGGATGGAAAGATGAACATTGAAGGTGAGGAGGAGGACAAAGAAGAGGAGGATGAGGAACAGGAAGAAGAGGATGAAGAACAGAAAGAAGAGGAAGGTGAGAAGGAAGATAATGAGGATGAAGAAGGTGAGGAAGAATCTGCTAATGAAGATGAGGAGGATGTTGCATCAGATAACCATTCAGATCTTGAGTCTGACCTTGAGAGTGAAGAAGAAGCTGCAGAGAATAAAGAACAAAAGAAACACAAGGCAAATGAAAATGAATCACAGAATGTGGAGGAACTGGATCCAGAAATGGAAGCTGCCAAATCAGAGCTTCCATATACATTTGCTGGTAAGGAAAAGACTGATGCAGAGATCCCTGTTATCTTTAAGGTTTTATAACCTGTCTTTCTCTCTGTCCTGCAGTATCTTATATATTCCTGCTCATCTATGAAGTTTTGCCTCATAATTGTCTCCTACTGTTCCAAGAGCAGACAGTAGCTGCTGTTCGTAGTGATTAGCATTGATCATGCTGTGAGCAGTGGAAACTGGATCTGTTTCACCCCACAGCATTTATTTCTGCTTCTATCAGCCTTAGGATTAACAGAGACACAGCAAGGGTGAAAACAGAAAGATCTGTACCTGTTTCTGAAGGCCACAAGTGTATCCAGGGTAAAACGCTAGTGTTTTGCATGAGGGAAGTTAGAATGGTATTCTATTAACTATATTTAAATGAGGAGAGCTTTCCTTCTGTCATGTTTGGACTAATGTTTTTGTCACAGGCTTAGAGAGGCAGCACTGTGAGGTGTAATCCCTGCGATACAACATCACAGGATTCTGAAATAGAGGCAGTGAAAGTTTGACTCCTTTGGGACTTGTGTGTAGGAGGAAGCGTGTTCTAAGTAGTATACAAAGCAATTGTTAATATTGAGTATTTAATGCAACTAGCTATTATCTTAGTATAGGTTTCTCTAACAAAATTAACTGTTACAAGATTGAGCAACCTTTCAAACAGCTTCCCTCAGTGCTTGTTTTTTTCCCACCAAAAGGAAGTAGCGTACCTTACACAAAGCCTTTCAAATTGCATTCATGTTTTGTCTTAACCAGAAAGTGATTGCATTAAATCACTCAAAAACTGAAAAGATTAGGATGTTATCTAGCACATTAACTTATGCAGAAGACTAAAAATACTACTTTTTGGGGGGATAAAATTATTTTCCATTAGTGTCAAGTTTCTTAATTTATTTAACATCCTTCATAAAAAGCTAATTAGGTGTGAATTACATGTAGAGCTAATTGTATTATGGTAAATTTATGGTTGAATGAATGCATTAAGTTTACTTCTGATGTGTTGCATGTGTTTGCATGTAGTTTCACTCAGCCTAGGCAGCAAATACAAGATGAACTGCATCTCATTTGCTGAAAAGCATTTATCTTCTGACTTATGCTCGTGTATGTTACAGATGACCTCTGCTTTGGTGGTTTCTAAATCTTAATAATAAAAAATAATTAAAAACTTTAAAATACACTCCTAAGTAATCTGATATGATTAAAACACATATTGATAGGCTACTCCTACAAGATTAGTATTTAAAAGCTGTGTGTTATCTTTTTTTTTCTGAAAGATGACATTTTTAAATTGAAAATCTGTTAGATGGTCACTTGAATTAAATAACTGAAGTTGGAGGTTTGGTAATTCTTTGTTTTTACCTTACAGTTCCTGAGTCCTATGAGAAATTTAAACTTTTATTGGCTGGAAGAACAGTAGAGCAACAGCTTATTATACTGGAGAGGATTCAGAAATGCAATCACCCAAGTCTTGCAGTGGGAAACAAAACAAAGTTGGAAGTAAGTTTTCATGTTTTGTCTTGTATTTTAAGGTTTGAAATAAACTTTGAATCTCTGTTCAAGTCTTCCTGGGGATTCAGGAGGCAGCATAACATGTATGTGATCTTGTAACAGTACTATCTACGTACTGCTTGTTTCTTTTCTAACTTTTTAAATCACTGTTCTTTTGTGCTGTTTGAAAAATACATGTGACGAAAGAAAATTAATGGTTTTTAACATACAATGTTTCTTGCAGAAACTGTTTGGCTTCCTTCTGGAATACATTGGAGAGTTAGCAACTCTGGATTTACCAGCGCTCAAAACAATTGATAAACTCATCCTGTAAGTAATAGATCCTCTTGTCTTTTGCTCCTTTTTGATCTAAAGAGAAAAGCTACCTAGGGTGAAGTATTTAACATATCACCCTGTCAGGACTGTAAACAACTTAGTGTTTTAAATCTGTTTACATTTATTCTATGTGTTGTCTGGGCTATTAATTGTACATTTCCAAAACATTACAATGTAATTTTTTAATCTGTAAGTGCTTTTCATGGGTAGTAGGTAAATAATATGCTGGCTGTGCATGAAAACTTCTGTATGGAGTTACTCATGCAGCAGATTAAGGACTTTATAGTTTGCAGTGACAATGTGCTGTTGCCTGTATGGTTTGTTTGTTTGTTTTCATGAGTTTCCATTCTATGAATTCACTCTGATTAGGAATGAGGTGAAAACAGAATTGGAATGTTATGGTAAGGCCATATGAAAGTTCTGAAGAAACATTTTTCAGGAAATTGTCAATTTGGAATTGTTGTCTTCAAATATATAAAGGGTATTTATTGTGACAAGAGAGACGAATGTGTTTTTGTATTTTAAGTAATAACTTAAGTGATAACCGTGTTACTGCCTTACATGTTTCTTAACATTACATGAGAACATTTTGAGTTGCCTGGTATGGACCAGCAAGATATCTTTGTACAGTAAAATGAAGAGTTAGGTGATTTAGAAAGATGTGTTTTAATCATATCAGATTACTTAGGAGTGTATTTTAAAGTTTTTAATTATTTTTTATTATTAAGATTTAGAAACCACCAAAGCAGAGGTCATCTGATTGCCCAGTGTGTTGCCATGTGCTTCCATGGCCTACAACACCAGTGAAAAGTACATCTCTGTAAACCAAAAGTATTACAATAATAGTCTATGCAGGATCATATTTTTCTAACGAATAATTTGTTTCATGGAATTTGGTTTTGTTATGGATGGAACTCAGTAAACTGCCCTGCAGATGCTTAAAAATCAGGTTTTTAGTTAACATCACTGGTGTAACTTGATCACGACTTACATTTCTTCTTAATAGGCCATTGTACAATCTTTGCCAGATGTTTCCTGAAGCTGCCAGTGGCAATATAAAGTTTGTCCTTCGAGACGCTGCGCATGAGATGGAAGAAGTAATTGAAGTCAAAGGCCGTGCAGCGTTTCCAGGCTTAGACACGGTAACAAATACCTGCTGCTAAGCAAGCTCTTGCTCTTTCTAGTACAGAAATACTAGTAAATGCATGATGATGGGGAACGTAATTTTTCATTTCAAATTATATAATGAGTTACTAGCATCTATCACTTTTTCTAGTTCTTAAATGTAAATCTGCAGTTAAAAAACATTCTACTCTGATATATTAACAAGGAGAACAGATCTTAGAATTGCCTCTCCAGTTTATATAGTAGAACATTATTAGTTTTCCTGATGAAATTTCAATGGATAGTGATGTTGTCAGGTATGTCCTGGTTTCTTCAATTACATTAAGAGTACTCATGTACCTTAAACAGTCATCTCATAAATAGGTTGTAAATATCATATCCAATTTCTGAATGATGTTTGCCTTAGTGTTTTTAGACCACTATATGACATCTACTCATCCATTAGTTAGGTATGTGTAAGATCAAGATCCTTGGAATTGTCTTAATACATTTTGCCTCCATACTGTGTTTTATTCACTATCAGCTTATTTATTTGAAAATTACATCCCTGCTGTTTCCAACATCTGACTTCTGGCATCCAGTTGTAACTCCTGCTTTTATATACATGAGTCAGCTGCTTACTAAGGTATGTCTATGATGTCGTATCTCAGTGTACAACTTCACTTCCTTGTTTCTTCCTAGCGCTCCAACTATGTGTTATAATTAATGTGTGTATATGGGAACTGCGCTGAAAAGGATGCTGTATGTTTGGTGTGGACACAGATAATAAATGGCAGGAAAAAAAATGAAGAGAAAAAACCCTCATGGAGTACAGCCCAACTCAAAATTTGACCTAATAATTTCTTGAGCTGTCATGCAAGAATTTCTTTTATGACAAACTATGTGAAACTAACAGAACAGACTGAATAAAGTACAAAATCATTTGTTAGTGATTTCTCTTTCTTATATTGCAGTTGTTCCAATTTAAGAAAGTTTTTTATTTAAGAAGCAGCAATGTGTGTTTTCCTTAAAACTTTACATAGTACAGTGTATTGCAGTGTAGTTAAGAAGTACTTATTTTTCTATCCAGATATCTTTCATATATGCTTCGGAAGTTCTGAGCTTGTTGCTTTGTTACTGTTGCTGATCCAAGTTGCTTTGAGCCTGATATTTCTTTGTTTCACATGAAAATGGATATGGGGCGTTGGGGGCAAAAAGTGGGACTATAATTTACACACAATTCACATGGCAGAGCAGATGAGCACTAAGAATTTAGTGGTGATTGAGCACCTTCTAGTGGCTAAGCCTCATCTTTCTAACCAATTCTGCTTATACTCTTCAGTAAGAGCTAAGGGAAGGCAATATGTTTTTCATTTAAATCTAGGGGTGGGTACTATTTTACAGATTTTAAAATGCATACAAGTTCCTGAATACTTTTTGATTTGGTTGGATGTTGCCCTTGTGTTGGACAGATATTTACTAATTATGTGCTTTCTTTTTACAGTGTCGCATCACAACATTGCAGGATGTTATTAAAGGTTTGTTTATATGCTCTTTGCTCCTGGAATATGTATCTCTCTCCAAAAGATTCGTACCAGAACTCATCAATTTTCTGCTCGGAGTACTTCACATATCTCTACCCAGAAAGCAGGCCCAGGGTGAGTTTGTTAGAATAAATGAGTAATAAATTTTTATATTAGTGTTTTTCTTGAAAAATTTCATTAATAGTCTTTCACAATGAATCCAGTGTTTCGAACAAAAATGCAAAACCATCTGCTAGGTTAGCTTTCCACTGCATTGATCCTCTAATGCTGGCAAGAAGGAATGAAACAACATTGTTAAAGGAAATAAAGTAGCATTGCTCACAGTATGCAGTACTTTTGCAGTATTGTTCTAGATAGACCACACTGTAGGACGGCAGTCTAAAATTCACAGTTGCTATAGAACTATAGAGTACCCTGTTCTTCACAGTAAGGAAGCAGTTAATGTTGCAGGCATTAAATTCCCTTCCACGTCACCTAATAGCTGCTTCACCAAGAGAAATACATCACAAAATTGTTATTTTTCCTTTTTGTTTATGCGACAGGGATTTGTTGTGGTTTAACAGAAGGCAGCTATCCACACAAGCACATTAGTCTGTGCTGGTAACATAACTGTGTGAACTTAACAGCTTGTGCAGGCAACAAGAATAATAAAATTGCCTTTTCAATGGGATCCATCTGCTAACAATTTTCAATTGCCAGTCTTCCAGTCTTTGTCTTTTTGTGACTTTGTTTTTCCTGTGTGGACTCATTTCTAGCTTTAAAATTTTTCCAGATCTGAAGCTTCTTGTTGAAGTGTTTAGTGGCAAAAATTCACCTAGAGGAGCTTTGTCAGAGCACATTGCTAATTCATGTGCTAGTGTCTCTACCTGGGTCACTCGGAGTGTCTTCAAGCATGAGGAGACTGCAGGAAGGGTATTCTTCAATGAAAAATTTCAATTATTTATTGGCAAATACTCAAAGAAAACGTCTGGGATTTAATGAACTTACAGGGTAATTATTACTGTGTTCATCACTGTTGATGACATACCTGAAGTCTTTGTTCTCTGGGTAGTCATCAGCCAGGCCAGGAAGGTTCATCTTCTGTTGTTCCAGTATGTTTTCAGCATTACTGAGTGGTTGTCTTGCAGTTCCCTTCTTTGCTTCTTCAAGATTTTCATGCCTTTCTGTGCTGACATTCTTTTCTTTTGAGTTCTTGAGCTACCAGTGATCCCTTTCTCAACAAGCTTAGTATTGTATTTCCACCTTTATTAACTTGTGTGGCTGTAACCTCTAGACTCGCCCAGCTCTTCTCACAGCGTAGCAGTTTTCTCTGAAGTGTGAGCCAAGGTTACACAGCTGGGTTGCATCAGAGCTAAAGCACTGAATTCTTAGAGCGAGGTGAGAAGAGGCTACAGAGTGGGTGGGTTACACTGCACTTGAACTGTTTTCTCCTTTGTGTAGGAACCTATCATCTACATAGGTTTTAGATACTGTTAAAATAGAGTGGTTTTTTTTTTCAAAATCAGGTAAGCTGTTTTAAAATCTGTAGTGGTAATTGATGATTTAAGTTTTAACCATTTTTAAATTTCCATTGTATTTCTGCTAATGTATTTGCATTAGTTAAATTTTCATGGTGTTGTTTTCTGCTAGCAGGGAAGAAGAGCTCAATAAAGGATAAACTAAAGGCACAGCATTCTCCTTCTGAAAATGTTTCACTCGGTGGTGATGTTTTGAAGTTTCCAGATATCCGCTGTGTTTTTAACTGTCCTTAGGGCAACTGTTGCTTATAAATGAGATGGAGTTGCTGTCAGCAGGGAATATTTTAAAGCAAGCTGACATCCAGTTCTCTGGGATATTTATATGTTGTCACACCAGAAAATTTCTTGAGGTTCCATTTTGACATTGAGTAACATCAGCAAATAGTTTTCATTTTATGAGCTTAATCCATTAGTTTTTCAAATGAAATGATACAGAATGCAGCTTCATAAAAGACTGAAATACACTTTCTGATCTGGTTTAGGCTTTTTTTTTTTTTTTTTTTTTTAGTGGAAAAGCTGGAGGGAAAGAGAGTAGGAAGGAATTGCCATTGTTGATAGCCTCAACTAATGGAACTCTTATTTAGAGCTGCTGTCCTCTCACGAGTAAATGAAATAATAAATAGTTTTGTAATGAGTTCCATTGTAGGTTTGCAGAACTTGGAGAATAAAGAGGGAAAAAAAAAAAAAGATCCAGTGTAGGGACTGCAAATTATTTTCTACCTTAGCTGTGAAATTTAGCATAGGAATTCTCACGTCTTTTCAGTGTGCCCTGCCCCAGTACATGTTATGTGTTTCCTCTTCTTGTTTTAAAAGTACTTAGGTGTATTGGGTGAGGACTTTACAGTATGCATCTGAGGTCCCCTGCTGGAGAGGTTCAGTGATGTACAAAAACTGAGCGTCCCCTATCCATGCTCACTGTGCTGCTGGCCCACTTGCTGCTCAATAAACCTACTCACAACTCCAAGGGAAAGTCCCGCTCCTTGCCCTTTCCTCCATTACAGTTTTAAGTGTGCATCTTGTTCTCCGCAGGGCAGATACCTGCTCTCTCATCGTGCTTCATGCCTTTTGTGTTTTTAAGAATATGTGATTAAAAGCCTGTAGAGAAGTAATCCTGAGAACTGATTTGTTGATCACTGTTCTTGTTTCTTAGGCTATACTGTAGTCCATCCATTCACACCAGTGGGAAAAAGCTTAGAACTGCTTTTGGTGTGTGATAAGAAGGATCTGGAAAGTTGGCAGAAGCAAAACCTTCCATTGAGCGTGGTGACTAGATTAAAGGAACTGAGCAAAACAGAACTTAATCATATCAGGTATGTGAGAATAAGAGTAGTGAGCTGCTCTGCTTTGGTTTTATCTTAGTATTCTTTAGCATATGAAATTCTGAATCTTCTGTCAGAATGTTATGTGGAGCACTTGTTGGGGCACTCAGCCCCTCCATTGCTTTTCAGTACAGCTGTGGGCTGATGGGATGATGCAGATACAGAGGGTGCACTCAGTACTTTGAACTGTCCTGCTTTTCAGAAGTAAATACTGTATTTGCCTACAAGGGCTAGAAGAGTCACAAAAGTAATCAAACACTACAGTTAGGAAAGAACACAATTAAACATTAAACACGTTGGACTGCGTTTTTCACCTTGTCTCTGTGTCATCCCATGGCATCTCAGGGATGAGTGTTTTGTGATGAAGGTTTTTTAAAAACAAAACAAAAACACATAATTCTGTTCTGAAGAGCCAACATAAAAACCTGTTATTCAAGCAGCAAAGACATGATACTGTTTTGTCCTTTGTGCACCAACATAAGTAGTTGTTGCTAATGGCTTTCTTGGGTATTTGAGTGCATAAAGAGAGTGAAATTTTAGCCTGAATTAACAACCAGGGACAGATTTGGAACTGATTGTGTCAGACAGTCTTAATAATAGACGCTGCTAATTCACCCAGATTTAATTAGTTTAATACATTTTATTTGACAATGCAGTACAGCATTTGCAAGTGAAATTGTTGCGTTATTTTCTCCATTAACAGGTTGTCGTGTCTAGCCTTGTGTTTTGATCTTATTAAAAGATGTGCAGCTCTATATGAGTTTTTACCATCATTCCATGAAATAATGCATCCGATAAGAACAGTCCTTACACAGCGTGTGCCAGTGAGTGAATATCCTGAACAAATGCAGGTATGTGTTCTTCCAGTGTGAAATAATTGATAGGATTGGCTCGTTAATAAATTCTGTGATCTTCATCTGTTCTTTAAGGAAAAAAAAGAAAAGTAGAATAATTTGTGAGATGTTTTCAAGGGTCAGGTATCTGCCATAAGTGATTTTAAGTGCAAAAATGGCCTGGTTTTTGCCATCAAAGTAAGCCAAGTTAGCAGTTCTACTTAAAATGGCTCTGAGAGGCTGGCTTTCAAATAGTCCTAGCTTTAATCTTGCTTATACATCTGTTAGGTGAAATTCTCTGTAGACTCTCCTGATTGCCCGTGTTTCCATCTTAGTGGAATTCCTGAAGAGCTTAAAAAATTGTCCAGCCTGGAAAACATCCCACATTTCAATGTTGTCTGTATCCTAATGAATAGCAATGGTTTGTCTCAGAAGAACGTTATATGGGGAGAAGATTGCTGTTGATTTAATTTACAATAGTTAGTGAATGATGGTGTCTCTGGTAGACTTTTGAAGTTGTAATTTGATATGTGTTTTCAGGAGTGGTATCGCAGTGCTCTGAAAGAGCTGGAGAACAAAGCAAAGCACTATACTCCGCTGGTATGTGAGAAAAAGAAACCAGTGCCATTGAAACAGTATACGCCTAAGATTGTGAAAGTGTAAGTAAAGCAAGCTTAATGCAGAAGAAAAAGTGCATCTAAGCATTCAGGTGCTAAGGATTTAGGCTAAAAAGATAGGGAAAGCAGGATGTAAGACAGGCAACTTTGTTTCTCTGTTGTATTTTATGCACCAGCTGCAAAGGACCAGCTACTTGAGTAGTAGGGAGAGGAAGAAAAGGGAAGAAGAGACTCTAAGAAACAGAGCAGAGGTTACTTTATGAAGGAATAAACAGCACTGGGAACCAATTCCTGCCTGTCTAATCAGTTACATTTCAAGTTGAAAGGAGGCTGTTTACTGCACAATACAGTACTGTGCACTGTGCAAAGCACTTGAGTCTCAAGAACAAAAGTTCATAAAAATCATAGAATCATAGAATTGCTCGGGTTGGAAGAGACCTTCAAGATCATCAAGTCCAACCACAACCTGACCATACTGAAACATATAAAAATAAAGATGAATGGTGAAATGATGTGGGATTTTTCACTGGTGCAAAAGACCAGGCAGACTGTTCCTGTACTCTGTCTCATGGATCAGAGCAGATAATGCATCACATTAAGCATTCGTATAAATATACCAGACTTCACCATTCCTTTTTCCTCCCATCCAAGCAGTTTTCTGCCTTTCACCAATAGCAATCACAGAAAACATGGAGCTTCCTTTCTCTCTTTGTAAAGCGTAAAATGATCATGTACATTCTTTTCTTCTGAAATTAAATTTAAATAGCACTGGTTCCTTTTGTAGATGGTAGAACTGTGTTCTGATTCAGGAAGTCTGACTTACATTGACTGCTGACTCATCTAGGCCTGTTTATTGTCTCCAAGGGCAGAAACTTGTCTTATCCTAATAATTTAAGGAGACAGCTTTTCCTCTGCTATAAACATTTATTCGCTTGTAACCAATCGGGCCCTATTGTATTTAGAGTTCATCTGTAGAGAAAGTTGGTAAAAATGTAAAATATATTGGGAGATTCCCTCTTTCTCCAGGTACCTTTTTATTTTTCTGCTCCAGCTTTTTCAATCTGTTTAACAAAATGCAGGCTGCTGTGGGGTGTTGGAGTATATCTGTTTTCTGGAGAATCTTATCTGTTTATAATCTGCATGATGGTGATATGCAGTTGACTGGTGACACTTGGTCTGGTGTGTTCAGCTCCTTATTTTGCTAGTTGATCTCACTGTGTTCACACGCATCTTTTCATTTCAGTTTAGAGTTTGGAAGAAAGCAGGGAGGCAGCAAAAAGGAGCAGGAAAGAAGGCGGTTAATTCACAAACATAAACGTGAATTTAAAGGAGCTGTTCGTGAGATCCGGAAAGACAACCAGTTTCTGGCTAGAATGCAACTGTCAGAAATCATGGAGAGGTAACGTAGCCTTTGCTTTAACAGTAGTTTAAGAGTTATTATTCTGTGTGTTTGTTTCTTTGGGGAGACTGACAGTAATGACAAACAATATTAAACTTGAAATAAAAATAGACAGTTTGGGGGAAACAAACATTTTCATTAGAGATCGCTTTAAATTTCAACTTTGCAGTTGAAATTGGATAAGATGATTCTTATCTCTGGATAAGAATGTGCAGAAAGTTCTTAGTTGAAGTGTTTGGTGGTCTAAGATTTGTGGGGCTTCGACAGATGAATATACATGGTCTAAATGTACTTTCTTATTTTCCCTAGTATAATCTTTCTGAAATATTCAACTTATTAATTGCTTCCTTTACAGAGATGCAGCCAGAAAGAGAAAAGTGAAAGAGCTTCTTGGTAGCCTTGCTACACAGGAGGGTGAATGGAAAGCTATGAAAAGGAAAAAGGGGAAGAACTAATTGGGACTGTTTACAGACAGCAAGTTTGGTTTTACAGCTGTATAAATACCATGATTGTATGGCTTTTGCACAGATTTTAACTGCATCCTTTGGGTGGATTCCTTTTGAGACAAATAACGTCATCAGATCTGTCTGAAAAAAATGAATAAGTAAAATAAAAATAACACTTTTGTATGCATGTGGTGTATTTCTTTTTATTTTAATGACGGTATTTGGATGAGTAATCAGAATTGTCAGTGTTTATCGTGTTTATTTCTATTGTACACTGCACAGATACAACAGAAAATCCTTTGATATCTCCTTAATACCGAAGAACTGCAAGCAGCTCTCACAGTGGTAATATCCTTGAAACTTCAACAGTAATATTGTTGACAAACTAGAAAGACAATCTTAGGAGAAATGAAATAATTAACCAAGGTTCTTTACGACAACAAAACCAATAACCCCACCAAAAAAGAAAAGCACCAAACAGCATTATTTTGGCCGGTGGGTAACTCAGGAATGGTAACACCTACTATTTGTGAAGGAAGTAAACCTGAAAGTAAATCTGGTTTGACAGTTCTCATTGTTTCAGATTGTCTTAGAAAGTTTTGCTTGTGCTGCTTTTTCAAATGAAACTTGAAAGCAAGACTAAAACTAGGAGGGAATGAGTTGAACTCTTTGGCTTTGCATTTAAACTCTCATGGCTAAACCATCTTTGTGAGGTAAGACTTAAGAAACATACACAGGTAAACCTTTAAAAGAGTATTTTTTCTTTAAAGAAAGTAGCTTCTACTGAATCTCATTGCAACTGTATCAAAGTAATTTATGCCTGAATATCAAGTTTACAAAGCAATACCAGTATTAAAACAGGCTGGGTACCAGTGGGGAGGTACTGCTGTCACGTACTAATGAGATATCTGCATTTGAAATCTACTTCTGCTTTTGAAAACAAAGTGTATTTTCAGTTGCCTTTCCAAAATCAGTAAAGCTATCTCCAGAAACTTCAAAGAGACCCCAGCAGATCAGCTCCGTGTGCCTCCTGCTTTATTTCCATTTGGCAGAGCATGGAGATTTTTTTCCCTTCCTTTGCCCAAAATAATAAAAGATAATGACTGTTATCTTAAAAAACAGAACAACAAATACTTTATGGTTCAAGACAAGAAGTTAAGATTGAAGCAATGAGGAAGGAACCCAACTTCTTATTTCATGCTATAAATCAGCATTTTCCACCATCGGTTTTTGTCCTTCGCACAATTAAACTATCAAGGAAGCATTACAGTTCATCCGACTCCTTCCAACAGCAAGTAGCTTCAAGAGGATTTACACAGCTGGGTATTAAAATCACAGAGAGTCTCACAGCTGCATTCTGATCCTGGGGCAGCAGCTTTTGATACCTCTTGCAGCTGCTTATTATTCCTCTACAAGAGAGAGATAAGTGTATTTGGCATAATAGTAAGTAGGACATAGTGTAAGTCTCGTTTTGTGACTGAAAACCCGGCTCTCAGCAGGTCGGCGCTGAGGGGCGGCCGTCACTCCCGTCCAGGCGGGCTCCCCTCAGCGCGGCGGGAGGCGGCTCCTCCTCAGGGCGCCCGGCTGCATCCCCGGCCGGAAGAGGAAGGCGGCCCGGCGCCGAGGAGAGCCGGGGAGGAGCCGCAGCATCCCCAGGGACGGCTCCCGGCGGGCGGAGGAGCGGTAGGTAGGTGGCCTGGAGCGGGGCTGGCTCCGCCGGAGAGTGGGAGGGATGGAGGGAGGGCGGCCCAGCTCACATCGGCGGCACTGCGGGTTCCTGCGGCTCTGCCCGGGCTCCGAGCTGAGCACGACGCTTCTCCGAAGGGCCGCCCCTTCCCCCGCTCGGGTTGTCTCTGCTTTTGTGCTGCTCTGGGAATCCTTTCATTTATATGTGTATTTTTTTCCCTGGTTAAAAAATTCAGCGCTTACCCTGAGCCAGGATTTTGTTAAGGACTCAGAGGAGCCTCCCGGAGGTTTGGGTGGGTTAAGACAGAGCTGTGTGATTTCAAGAGGGTTGGTAAGAGAGTATCAGTTTGCAAGGCCAGGCCTCCAGGTGAAGGTGGGCCAGGATGGAGTGGTAGAGCTGAGGGATATCAGGAGCATCCAAGGGAGCAGATCTCCTTCCTGCATCAAACCATGACTCACAAAGATCAAATGTTACGGCCGAGGTGAAGTGCTTTGTTTGTATTGACGGGATGCCGGGGCCTAATAAAATGTTTTGTGGTTTCCTGCCCAGCAAAAAAATAAAAAATATGGAGAGGTTGGAACAACAAAAGCAATGGAACACAAAGGCAGAAAGATAGAAACTGCAGCCACGTAGCACAGACTCCACTACATGAAAGGTCAGCGCAGGCATCAGCAGGTTCAAGCTGCACACGAGCTGAAATGGCAGTGATTTACGTGTAAAGGATGTTGCCCTACGTAAGGAACAGTGCAGTGAAGTTCAGCTTGGTGATGTAATTCTGTGAATGAATACTCAAATTGTTAGGAAAAACAAGATGGATGTTGCCTTAATGAACCCATCTCTTGGCTGCACAGGGCAGTGGGCACAGCCCTGAGCTGCTGGAGCTCAAGGAGTGTTTGGATGCTGCTCTCAAACATAGGGTTTGGGTTTGGGAGGTCCTGTATGGACTCAATGATCTTTGTGGGTCCCTTCCAACTCAGGATATTCTGTGATTCTATGATCCTGAGCACAACCAAACTGCTCTGTTCACTGGCAGATTTAAATGTGTTATGCCAACAACTTAAACAGATTGCACGTGGCCCCCTTCCATGGTTACCTCACGGTGTTTGAACTTTAACAACACTTCAGTGCTGGTAAATTGAATCCACACGTAAGGAAATGTCATGGAAATATTTATAACTGAGCATAACAAAGTGTTAGTTCTTCAGTTAGTGTAGCAGGATGTTATATACACATTGACTTGTATGTAGAATATGGTACGTCTTGTCTAGAATAGGAGTTGTATAAAAATGTGCTCTGTGTTTTCAGTCCTGATTTATTAAAACCAATGGGTTTTACAATGTTTTTAATGTTTTACGAACCTACAGAGCACTTGGGAACATGGCTCTGAGACAGAGAGAAGCCAGCAGCAGCTCCACCGACGACAAGCAAGAGCAGAACTGCAGTCGTGTTATTACAATCGTCTTCCTGGCACTCCTCATTGACTTGTTGGGATTTGCTCTCATTTTGCCATTGTTTCCTTCCATCCTTGATTATTACAGCCAGAATGAGGTAAGCAATAGAGGAAGGCAGCCTGCTAGAAACGTTAGGCATGAGTTATTTAGGAAGGCTAGAAGAAAATTCTGTTGTCTCAGGGCAGATAGTAAATAGCTGTAGGCAGAACAACATCCAGCACTGTTTGTGGAGTGATAGGGGTTTTTTATGTTTATTTTATTTATTATTATTATTATTATTATTATTATTATTTTATGAACTTACATAAGATTCCTCTTTCTCACTATTTCATTGAAATGAGAGATTTGTGCTGAGGGAAAATTCAGTTATTTCCTGAGGGCTGTTCTCTGTAATTACTTTATACTGGCCCTGGCTCTTCCTATTCATTTGATTGTTTGTTGCAATGACCTTCATCTCATCTGAAAGATGAATGCTTTCATGTGTCATCATGTGTGTTGCCTTTGAGCGCCGTTTAGTTCTGAAATCTGGGATATAGAAGATCTGGCTGCAGTATAAGATGCATTTGTATCTAGCTGATAACTTAGTTTCCCTCAGGCTTCTTTATCAAAACAAAGAGCCAGACACTAATGGCTAAATGCATTATGTGCTCTGTAATCAAATCATATATTACTGTATGCAAAATCCATCCCTTATCGTCTGGTTGCTGACAGCGGTGGTGTCAGCAAGAAGTCCCTCAGAGGTTTTCATAATTCATTCACCAGTGGTATCTAAGGACCAGATAGGAAAACAGGAACACAGGAGGTTTCATCTATACATCAGAAAGTACTTTGTGCATTGTGGGTGGTGGAGCGCTGGTACAGGCTGCTCAGAGAGGTTGTGGGGTCACCTCTTAGGAGATTCTACTTTCTCCCACCCCTAGCATCACATTCACTATTTTCAACATCTGTTCCTAGAAGGGAGATGACTACTGACCTAGGAATGAAGGGCAGAAAGTCATATCTGTTCCATGTTGTGCAGCTGCTCACGATCTCAGGTGTTTGTTAGCAGACAAGATGAAATTGCCAGGGAAGAATTATTTTTGCAGCCCACATCTCTATCTCACAGTCCCTTTCCAGCCCCACTCCAGCTGCAGCTGTAGGGGTTTTGTCTTTTCTCCTGCTCTGTCTCTAACTCTAACCGTAACCACTGGGATCTTCCTCTGCCTCCAAAGTATTTCTTCTAGCCAGATCTTCACCTCTTTTTCAAGGACCCTCTTTTCAAGTCCTCCTCATTTCAGGACCCATTCTGTTTCTCTCCACCTCTTCTTTCCTGTGGATCTAACATCCCTAGCTCTCCCAGTCTAGATCATCTGTACTCTATCTGTAGAGGGGTAGAGTATGTCTCAGGCTGCTTTATTAACTGAAGAATGTGGAATATGCCATTTTTAGTCTAGGTTTTAGAAGTAGTGGGACTGATAGTTTAAAAAATTCTAATCCAGATGTTTGCCACCCAAAGACATATCCTCAATTACCTGTCCCATGTTAGCATTCACAGTTTAAGCTACTTTTCTCCTATGACAACAGGAAGCTTTTCCCTGGGAGGAGAGGAGGGATCATTTAATATCGTGACTAGTTCATTAAGCTCTGAAGCTGTCTTTGGAAATAAAGCAGAGAAACAATCTTCCTGCTTCTACTTCCCAGCTATCTGTTTTGCAGGATGGATTCTATTTGTCATTGCAACGTGGTGTGGACTGGTTTGCAGCCATGGTTGGAATGCCTCCAGAGAGGAAATACAACAGTGTCTTGTTTGGAGGTATGGAATTAAAAAAAAAATAATAATAAAAAATGGCATTACTTTCAAGTTACCTCAATGTTGTTGTGTGGAACGATGTAAAACGGACCAAAAAAAGCCAAAACAACCAAACCCCACAAAGAAGTCACCACAAGTAGCATATTTGCATCTCCTACAGTAGGATATAATTGATTTTGCTTTTGTAAGACTAACGAAGAGGAATCACTTGGACAGCACATCTCTGTCATTTGGAGTCATCTAATCAGGCAGGAGGAGTGATCCAATAAGAACTTTATGAAATTCACTGGGGACAAATGTGAGATCCTGCCCTTGGGAAGGAGTGTTCCCTGTTGTTGATATGGGCTGGGCACTGACTGGAAGGGAGCAACCTTGCTGTAAAGGTCCTCAACATCCTGATGAGCAACAAGCTGAGCCTGCAGTGTGCCCAGTAGCATCTCTCCTAGGCAGCTATAGTGCAGCACTGCTTCTAAGTCTTATTAGTCTTATAAAATGCAGCAGAGCTGCTGACTTGTAGGGTCCAAAATCCTTTGCTGTCACTGGGAGACTCCAAGGTGGGTGAGCTCCTGCAGAGCTAGTACAGGAAATCCAGTGCTCACATTCATTCAGATTACTGGCTTTGAATGGTAGGAAATAGTTTAATCTCTCAGAAGCTGCTTTCTATCTGCTCTGAGGCCTGGCTGCAGGCCACCTCCTTGGTCCTTCTCACAGTCTGTTTGGACAAGGGGCTGGAACTCACAGTCATGTCCAACTTGTTACCTTTCATTTTCCCTGCTGTGTGCCGCGCTCCTGGGAGTGCTGTATCCCTGGCTTTGGCTCAGTTGCTTTCACGGGGAAGGAGAAATCTCTCTTCTCTTTCCTGACCTGACCCTTTTGTTCATTGAAGAAAATATAACATGTAACTGGGAACATACAAATGAAATGTTTGTCTCAGAAAGGAAGCTTTTATCTCTTGATATTCTCTATTTAGGAGAAAAGTGTTCAGGAACTGTAGTGGGCGGTGATGGGAATGTCCATTAATCACCTGACAGTTGTAGGCAATGAGGGTGGATGCCACATTTGATTCCATCTCTTCTGCTGGTTTTTCTGACAGCCCCCCTTATCCATCTGATTTTCTAAACCAACAGAAGCCTTTTCTTTTTCCTAGGTTAGCTTTCTGCCATATTGAGTTGAATTAGCTCACTGGAGAGCTGACTAAGGCTACAGGAGCAGGGGAAGGTGGACAGGCATTCTTAATTGTAGTCAGCTGCTCTTCAGCCCATCTTTTCTGACTGCACCCTAGATGGTTATAGTGGAAAGGTTTGTTACACTTGTGATGTTAAGCAGAGGCCACCACAATCTTCCTGTTGCCTTTATTCTTTCATTGCCTTTGTCTGCAGCACAGAGCATACAGTTGGAAAGATACTTTCAAGGTTATCTTGTTTCTCCCAGTGCAGGGTATACTCTGTTGTCTTTCACCTTTGCTTAGGCTACAGCCTCTTCAAGGCAGAAACCTTCCTTGCTGATGTCAAGGCTCTGAGGATATTGAACTGTAACTGCTTTGACCAGCTGCTGCCTACACCTTTTGCCCAGTGACTCAGGAGCTGTATTTCAGCTCAGGCTTGGACCTGCACCTAAGCTTTATCACAGGTACAGCCTTATTTCCACTTGTTTTACTTTGTACTGTCACCAGACAGTCCCTGCTTCTGGCACCCTGCTCTGCCCAGTCCACACTGTGTGGGACCACACCTTGGTTAGCGAGGATACTGCTGGTGTTGTCACCCCCAGCTCCCAGCTTATTCCTGTTGTATTTGGCATGGCTGGGCATTTGTGAAGCTTGGCATTCGAGGAAGAAAACTTCTCTTAATTCTCTTACAGTTTACTTCTCAAACTGCCAGTGTATGAAACTATAAGAATCTTTTAGACTTTTGAGTTGTTATAAGGAACTGCTCCCCCTGAGATATTCAGTATCAATATTCTGCCCTGCATAAGCTTGGTGGGAGCAGTACTTCTCATCTCTCTCTCCTCAGTCTTTTCCAGCTTTGATAACAGGATGATCTGAGATGCATAACCCAGTTTTTTCTTCAGAGGAAAAATTGTGACAGCAAGGCATTTATTTGCCTGCTTGTTGAGTGCGTAGTGCAAATTAATGTGTATGTGAAGCTAGAGATGGCAAGAGAAAAGAGGAATTAAAGATCACAGAAGCTGGAGGCAGATTTCAAAAGACTGGGAGTCTGTTGGAATCACTCCTACCTCTTACTGTGCCTCTCTAACAGCAGCGCTTATGTCCTTCTTTCCATGATAAGAAGGAAGGGAAAGCTAATTATATGTGGCAGAATCAGGTCCAAACAATAAAACAATTCTTAAAAGACTATTAAAGGCTGCATTATCTCTGCATTAGGAACAGAAAATATATGAAGTCAGTTTGGAAAACATTGGAAAATCTGCATACCATTATAACCAGTGAGTTTCAAACCACTTCTCACCCATGAAGTAATCAGTGACTCACTCAGCTTATCCCTATTACTCTGGTCTGTCTGTGGATTTGCCTGCTCAGTGAAATAACAATGGAAGATCAGTGTTCTGAGGATGACTTGGTTTCAGATTAAGCTTTTATTTGTAGATGTTGTTCTACATTTAATTATGTGTTTCTAATGGACATAATGGAGTGATAGGTCTGGAGCAGTTTGACTTGGTACCTGGAGATGAAAGCAGTACATCTGATGACATACATTTTTTTCTTTTTCCTTTTATTTTCTTTTTTAGGTCTGATTGGCTCAATGTTTTCCATCCTTCAGTTTTTCTCCTCTCCCCTCACTGGAGCTTTGTCAGACTGCTTGGGAAGAAGGCCAGTCATCTTGATGACAGCGGTATGTGTCTCACACTGGTTTTAGTCATGTTATTTCACTATGCAGTTGAAGGCACCGTGGTCCTGTGGTTAGCACAGAAGATAGGAACTTCAGTCTTCTAGATCTGGTGGCTGTTGACTTCTTGCCAAATCACTTGGTTACACTTCCAAAACAGATTGATTAAACTGAAGTTCCCAGATCCATAATTGTACGTAAATGTTACCAATAGAACTCTTATTTTGAACTCAAAATTCTCTTGGGAACAAGTGGAGCAGCATGTACTGAAGTGGTCTTATGCTCAGACTGATGTAGCTCCTTTGAGTTTTCCTTAGTCTTCTAATTCCATTGGTAGTCTCACAGTTAAATGGAGATTCTGTGGCTTTGTTTCTACTCTTTCGTATTGCTCTCCAGGGCATAGCCCAGTATCAGTATATTCAAGTGTGCCTGTTGTATAATTTTTGGAGCAGCTGATAAAAGTCAGAAAAACAAAACAAACAAACAATACAAATGTTTAGCAGGAGAACATGCAGAAACAAAATACATTTTCCTGCCTTCTGTAAGAAACTCTTTCTTGCTTGCAGATGGGTTTGATAGCATCTTATGCACTATGGGCTGCATCTCGGTCTTTCGGCGTTTTTCTTCTCTCCAGGATGATAGGTGGAATAAGCAAAGGGAATGTCAGCCTCTGCACAGCTATAATTGCTGACTTGCACTCTCCAAAAGCACGGAGCAAGGGCATGGTGAGTAACACATGTGAGATATATACTTGGCTTTATTGTCTCTCTTGTAATAGATTTCAGGTGCTCAGGATGTCTCCCTCAGATGTGTGTTCAAGTGAAAACATGACTTTAACATTATGTTGCTTTTGAAAACGTGCCAGGTCACTTTAGTGGTGAGTCTCAGCCTTTACTCATCAATGACTTTTACCTACAGGTGAAATGCAGGTGTCTTAGATGTGAAAACAACTACAGGCCTAAGTGTTAAAACTATTACTCCTGTTGATGACTTTAATCCTGATTATAACAGCTGAGAAAATGAAAGATCTTTCATCTCAGAATGGCCCAATTTTGGTAACTGGATCCCAGTTACAGGACAACCAATTTTTCTCACCTTTCTAAACTGTGGAAGTGCAGCAGCGCTGCCCAATATGCCTCCTGCCTTCACTGGATGATGCACCGACTTCAGGATCTGGGCTCAGTGAGTGATGGATGTGATGTTTGGCTGACTGAGCAGCAAGTGTTATGAACAGCTGCCCTTTCCTCTTCTAAAAGGCAGCAGACCAGATGGAAACACCCTACAGGCTGAACTTTGGCTGTGGATTGCCAGTTAGATCTTTTACTTTATAAAAGCCTCAGGGCTCCAAACCTCGATTAACAGCATTATAAATCACTATGTGGGACAGCTGCTTCTTGGGAGGGGATTTCACAGTGATAGCTAACGAATTTTCCAAACCATTTATAATCCTGTTGAACCAAAATAAATTTATGAGGAAGGACAGCCATGCAGGACTAGTAAATAAAATGGGTCACATCTTATTTTTAGGGCTTGTGATCAAGTACAGCATGGCTGACATCCATATGGCTGAACTATTTCTTCTCTTCTTTTTTAAAGCAGAGTAGGCATCTTCATTCAGCTTTTTGGAAAGAGTTCTGACTGATGCTATTCCCAAACTGTGCTGTAGCATTGCCTGAGAGAATGCTGCTTGAGCAGACTGAAACAGAGCAGGACACCTGAGCATGATCTCACCTCCTTTAGTTTAGTAGTACAGGTAAAGTCAAATAGACTAAAAAAAAGCAAAAAAAAAAAAAGGTCTCCTGGGGTGGCACAAGTTTTGTTCCTTGTGTGAATGTGTGTCTCTGCATGTCTCTTAAAGAAAGTGAGGCACATTCTGTACTGTTGTATTATTAAGCAGTTTGACTTAGACAAAAGGCTCAAATCAGTGTTCTGTTAAGCTCTCATCTGGAATGTGCAGTTTCTACCTCCTTTCCAATGTGCTCATTTCACATTGAATTAATAAATTTTCTTTACTATCTGTACTACACCCAGGTAGTTCTGAGAAGCCTCTAGTTGTTTGCTGTGTTCCTAAATACAAAAATTACCAAATCAATTTAGAAGCTATAGACATTGTAGAGCTCTTGGAGTAGGTTCAGAGGAGGGCCACTAAGATGATCAGAGGGCTGGAGCACCTCTCCTGTGAGGAAAGGTTGAGGGAACTGGGCTTGTTTAGCTTGGAGAAGAGAGAGTCTGGGGAGACCTCATTGTGGTCTTCCACTACTTGAAGAGAGCAAACAAACAGGAGGGGGAACAGCTGTTTATAAGGATGGATAGTGACAGGGCAAGGAGGAGCGGTCTTAAACTGAGACAGGGGAGGTTTAGCTTAGATATTGGGAAGAAGTTTTTCACACAGAGGGTGGTGACGCACTGGAACAGGTTGCCCAAGGAGGCTGTGGATGCCCCATCCCTGGAGGCATTCAAGGCCAGGCTGGATGTGGCTCTGGGCAGCCTGGGCTGGTGGCTGGTGACCCTGCACATAGCAGGGGGGTCGAAACTGGATGATCATTGTGGTCCTTCTCAATCCAGGCCATTCTATGACTCTGTGATCACTGTATTTTCCTACCATGGTGCTATCCCTCCTTCTCCAGTTTTACACTACAAAAGTTTATGTGGTGACTGAAGGATTTGCTGGCTGAGCAGTTCCTGAGGTGAGAGTCATTCTTGCCTTTCTCAGCTTCCTTTCACTCATAATCATACAGGGAGTGGTATCTCTAGATATCCCCTCATCAAACTTCAGCTTGTCACTGCCACTTTGCTGCTCAGGTGAAAATAAAATGGCTTATTTGTAATTAACAGCTTTTTCATATTCAGTGCTGTTTGCTGTGCATTTTTTACATCCTCAGAGTGGTTACATTTGATGTTTACGTTTCTTTAAGGCAAATGCCAAGGGTCTAGTTTTAGAATTGAACAAACTGTTGTCTAAAACTTTGTGTCAATGTCTGTTTGTATCTCTGCAGGCAATGATTGGTGTTGCTTTCTCCCTTGGTTTTACCCTGGGTCCCATGATTGGAGCGTATCTAGCTATGGAGACAGAAAAAGGAGAAGTCTTCTATCTTCGTTCAGCATTATTAGCGCTCACGTTTGCTGCAGCTGACTTGATTTTCATCTTCTTCCTGCTTCCAGAGACACTTCCCAAAGAAAAGCGGGTAAGTGGGATTTGAGAACTGCTGAGATACTGGATGTAATGAAGAAGGGGCTGAGCCAATATCTCAGGAATTCAGCTCATTCCTGGGACTAGCGTTTACTATTATCGAAGTGTTTGTACGATGGTCTCACCTCCCAGCCCAGTACAATATGAGAAATGTTTGCAGTTAGCATGAATGATTAACTGCTGTTTTTGCTGTGGTCAAAAGCTAATGGGAACCCGGGAGGGAGAGGATGAATTTTTAAGCTATGATCGTAATGACTCTGTGGAGGAGAATTTCAGCCAATCATAACAATGCACGCATCAGAGACTGGATTTCTTCTTCCAGTTACCCAGTATATATTGGATTGTTTTTTTAACTGTTCTCTTGTCTGTGCTTGATGATTTTGAGCACTGAAGTAGCAGTGACTCTTATCTCTGAGCTGTTCTGTCTTCCACAGACAAAGTATCCACATATGCTAAAATGCAGTGACTGTTTGGATTTGTGGAGCTGAGCACTTATGGGCATTATGGTTTAATATTGCGTGACTGGGTGCTGTCCAAGCTATGTATCTGATACAAAGTCTTTTGGAACAATCTTGATGGTGTGGGAGAGGCTGAATTCAGCCCTGGGTATCTGAGTATTTGAGGTCTTCAGCTGGATCGAATCTTTCCTGTTATCCCTTGTTCCTAAGCAGCACTGTCCCTTTGAATCATGCTTGGTCTCTCAATGGCCGAATGAATTTGTTGTTACTAATAATTGCTCACAAGCCTTGTCCACAGTGCTCCTGCCCAGGCAAAACTTCAGACCTTCCCTGACTGTTTGCCAGCAGGGTGTGTCTGATGTGAAGTTATTTGCTTGTGCACCTTCCCAATCACTGCAACTTTATCAGTTAATTAATTAATTATATGTTTTTATAGCTCTTCCTTTTGTCATCTGTTCCCCTTTTTCCATTTGGCTTTTTCTAAGCATTCCAAATAAAATCCTGCAGTTGGCTTGAGCAGCACATTCTGAGGTGATGGCAACATATTTATTGTAAGAAAGTGCTGGAGAATCCATGTTCTGTAACAATTCCATCTTAGCTGATGAGAGATAAATAGCTACAGGACCTTACTGCGTGGTTGTTGACCACTCCTCTTCCCATTTCATTATCCTCTTGAGAGTTCTACTGGTAAACTAATCTGTGTTAGTCAACATGACTGAATTACGATAAGAAACTGAGTACTCTCTTCCTGCACTTTGCACTGTACCCCCACACAGCAGCAAGTATTAAAATAAGAGGATTAACAGTTCCCTCTTGGGGTCAGGTGGCCAAATCCCAGTGATGCAAAATGGGCTTTAATTGCTAATGTGACCATGGTTTGTCCTCCCACCTGGAGTGGAAGAGGAGCAGTTTTCTTTCACTCTGGATTGCAGGGAAAATTCAGGCATGTTGGCAGCCTTCTGGCACTTGGCTGCACTGCGGTGGAGCAGGTGTTATGGGAGTATCAGAGTGGAATGCACTGGAATGACATAGCTCTAAAAAGAGGGAAATAGTCATGACAACTAGTAGGAAGATGCATCGATGGGATCAGACATCTGTTTCCTTGACACATTCTGTGCTCTCATGGTATTTATGTTCCTCTCAGTCCTCTTTTTATAGAATAATAGAGTACCCCAAGCTGGAAGGAACCCACAAGGACGTTTGTGTCCAGGAGGCTCAAGAGAAGAGCAAATCTTTCATTCGTGTTGGAATTAACTTGTAAAACCAGGAAGGTCAGCAGGGTCAGGGGTAGAAAGCATGAGACTTCATCCAAAGAGTTTTTGCTGTCTTTCTTACTCTTTTTCCCACTGTTCCCCAAGTTTTTCAGGTGAAAAAGGACCAGAAACTTACGTGAGGTGGCCTAAGGTAATGCTGCCATGACTTACTTGGTAGAGGGGTTGAAAAGAAACGTGCCTAGTAGAATCTAGACCCTTCTGGACCCTTTGTGTCAGTTTTTTAGCTAAGCTGGCTGTGAGTGTTGCTGGCTTTATTATTTGGGGGGGTCAGAACACTTTCACCAGTTGTAAAAAAGTTTTCATCTATCAGTGGATGAAGTCATTTCTCAGTTATTGCTTGTAGGGCAAAGGTAGGAGAATTATAAAGGAAAAAGTATATTTCTACATAGATAAAATCAACTTTGTGGTAGCAGTATTCGTATCTGATGTGAATGATCATTAAAAGACATACAAAGTGCAGACGTTTTTTACTACTGGCAGACGTTCTTGGAGAGATTGACTTGCTCCTGGGTTCTGTGTGCAGCGCTACAAACACTGTGATGCCAACAAATGCAGGAACTGAGGATTGCGACAAGCCAGCTTCAGGAAATCCTCTTACAGACTTCATAAAAGCACGAGGAAACTTCTTCTTGGGAGTGGCTGTTTACCCTCTGCAGTACACACAGCGGAGGGGAAATAAATAGCCCAGTTTGCCTCATGTGGATCAGCAGCTTTATGGCTTTACGTAATAATAGCCTGCTCTATTGAGCTGACTGTTGTTGTGGGACTGATGGGCTCCAGAACTGTGCTGCTGGATGCTCAGAAGCTCTGTCTATCAAAACAAGACAGAGGTAGAGTTAATAACATTTGGAAGGTTGATTTGTTTACAGCTTTCTTACAAAGCAAGTCCTCAGGCTGTGCACTAAGTCCCCCTGGTAACGTGGCCTTTAGTCTCAGCCTCTAAGGGGCAGCAGTTTGTGCCTTGCCCAGCTGGGCTGAGAAGGAAGGTCATCACATAAAGCCTGTGCAGTGCTTTGGGGGTGTTAAATACCAGCTGTGACTACTTAGGATGCTGTAGTCTCTTTTCTTTCTTCCTGTGACTATCTTGCAAACTGACAGCCTAAATTCTCCTATTTTAAAGGGAGATGTTTCCTTAAGAATTTGCAGAGTATTTTTTCTTTTACATGTATATATATTTCATATTTAAAGAAACAAAAGATTAAATTCTCAACAGAGAACAGTATAAACATCTCCCAAACTGCTGATGAGGAGCAGGGATGGAGCTGCTGGATACAAAATGAGGTTGAGCTGTGCAGTGCCACAAAGCAAATCTTCCCCTGTAAGAAGCCACACAATGCTGCTGTCTGGAATCTCATCAGAAATAGCTCTGAAGAATCTCTCTCTAAAAATGGTATTTTTTGTTGCTTCCCCAGGAGGTGTCACTGGCTGCCTGAAAGAACCAGCAGTGCCCACACAGGCTGTTTGGAATGTTCCTGTCAGTTCCTTGCAGTAGCAATTGCATCACTTATTGAAATAAACTTCTTTCTTTGATCAGGTCTCCTCTGTGACATCTGGGTTTCAGGCAGCAGCTGATTTGCTCAGTCCTTTGGCTTTATTTCGGTTCTCTGCAGTCACCCAAGGGAAGGAGGCCCCTTCAGATCAGAGTAAGTGTTAGTTGGCTGTTTGTGTTCAATTGGATGCCATTCTGTACATGGAGATGGTTTCTGTTCAGAGACTTTAGTGATGCAATTTTGGAAGCAGCACTTTGTTAACTGCTCTACAACTCACTCTCTTGATTTATGTACTCAGGCTGGTTTTAGAGATCAGTGTTTTGAGGGTGACTGATTTGCTGCTCCCTTGTCCTTCAGGCATGGGGGGATCTGGGGTAAATGAAGTAAATGAAGGGCTTTAAAAGGGCAGGGGCATGGAGTAATGGGCATTTGAGTGTGCTGCAAACCAGGAAACTTCAGTCGGATTTTTCTTATTTGGGGAGATGGAGATGTGGGGCTTAAGCTGGACGTTTCCATTCATTAAATTATTTAAACCATAGGAAATAAATCAGTATTTGCTTGGTACACCTGGCACGTTGGCCCTGTTTAGCCAATCTTGTCCTGAAAGCAGCATTCAGGTCTTAGACTACATGCAGGTACTGGTTAAAAAGAAAGAAGTCATGGGCTGGATAGCAGTACAGATGTGAGGCAAAGGGACTGGACTGGGTGAGTGAGAGCACTGTGACACAGGGAGAGATGAGGTATTTTGACTCACTTCTCACAAGAGGGGAAGAAATGTGCAGAAACCATTTTGTGGCACGTCTTGTATGGATATTTAAAGTGAGGATCCTTGTACAGTTATTAAATGTCACTCCACTATTGCTGTTATATTTTCAAGCACTGCTTGAAAAACCCCACCATTTCTCTCTCTTTTTCTGGGGGCTGTTTTCTTTGTTGTAGATCTTCAGAACCTCAAACTCTTGGGCCTGGCTTACTTCCTGTACCTCTTCCTGTTTTCTGGATTGGAGTACACACTGAGTTTTCTTACTCACCAGAGATTCCAGTTCAGCAGGTAAGAGAGACCCTGAGGTCAGTCAGTCAAAAACCAATCACTGCATTCAGTTCTGCTTGGGCTCTGTGGGAAGAATTTAAGACAAAATAGGCACACTATATATCACAACAGGAAATGCTCATTGGATTTGTGACTTCTAGGACCTAAAAAGAAAGTCAATACACAAGATTAAATTAAAGCTCCTGAAATACCTACAGCTGGGGGAATGTACTGATTGATTTGCGTAGAAGCTTTTCTCTTCCTCCCCAGAAGAGTTCTTCAGTATCAGAACACAAGAAGGCCAAGGATGAAGGAATAGCTATTTAACTGTATTGCTCATCTGAGTCCTGTGTTGCATATGGTGTGTACCACAGAGTTTGATTTCCCTTAGTCAGTCACTAGAGAAGAAAGAGAACAGAATCCCCTAAAAGAAGCTCAGCTTGAAACACTTTTCCTGCCAGCTCCTAGGAAGGTTTCCAGGCAGGAACATGATCTTACAGCTTGATTCCTCATGGTTGTCTTTTCCTTTGAGCAATTCTCAGGATTTTGTCTCACCTCTCTATGTCTGTCTTTCATTACAGTTTGTGGCTTAACTAACCTGTATGCAACAACGAAAAGTCTTCTAGTGTGTTAAGCCTTCTGCACAGTCCTTTCAGCACAGCCATGTAGTGAGATGTACAGCTGGCAGCCATCCCATCTCCACATAAGATCTGTTATCTTCTTTCTGTTTTCCTGCCATGGAAATGAATGTCAGATATATCTAAGAGCTTTGCACTGCCTGTGTGAACACCTAAAAGCATTTTCTCTCTCACGTTCAGGAGAGGGTCTGCACTGCACCTGCCGGTCCCAGGGTGGAATGCTGTGTGCATGACTGTGTCAACTGTTTTTGCCTCCCTTCCAGTATGCAGCAGGGCAAGATGTTTTTCTTTATTGGAATTACAATGGCTGTGATCCAGGGAGGCTACGCTCGCCGAATAAAGCCAGGAAATGAAATCAGAGCCGTAAAAAGGGTAAATATATATGTCGACGTTTTCTTTCTTTTCCCCCACAAGTCTGATGCGTCCATTTTCAGTCCAAAGAGCAATGAGATGGCTGGAGTCTATAGCTGTACTTGTCTGATCAAAAGAGATGTATGTTTTCATTTATTTATCTGGATGTGAATGATAAGCAGCTATTGCTCTAACTGAACTTGGGAATATCAGAGGCATTTCTTGGCATGTCAGCTATTCTGAGACCAAAACTTTAAGTTCTTCATGGGTAGCTGCAGTAGGGAGTGTGAGCAGTAGTTGTGCAAGTTGAGAAGTGCTGTGAAGATTGTGATTTGTTTCAGTTTTCTCTTATGGTGTAGATGCTGAAACTGCTAAAGCAGCTTCCCAGCTGACCTGTCATCCCTTTCTGGCTTTTCTTGAAAGCTCTTTCTGCTTATGAAACCACCCTCATCCTGCTCCCTGCCAGGCAGAACGTAGGATATGCCCACTGTGTCGCAGAGGAAACGTTGCCCTGTGAAAGAAAGCTGGCACAGCCCTGCTAGCACCGCTTTATCCTCTGCATCCGCTGCCTCCATGTTCCCTGCCACCCCACTGCGTTTGTTGCCACTGTTCTGCAGTTTATGCATTTCTTCTTGGCTCCATTAGTATGGGCTCCAAAAGCTCAAGGGCAGGATGTGGCCCTTCGAGTCAGCCAGCGCTGCTCAGAACAAACAGAGGAGCTGTAGACCTGTTGCTTGCAAACTTCTTCATCTCTTGTTCTAGCTCAGGAAATAAAGAGTTAAAGTGAGATTTCTGGACTGTTCAACTCAGAACGAGGAGGGGGAAAGAAGTAAATCATGTGAGAGAAGCAGCTGGATAGTCATGGGCTGTAACTACAGCCTGATCTTAGAGGGTGACTTGAGCACATAGATGGTCTACAGTGCGATAGTGAGAGAATTGAGAGGTGAAGTGTGCCCATGTGTGGCCATCCAGCTAAATTTAAAGCCTCCATGCAGAAAGAAAGGGCTTTCTGCTTCTAAGTGTGAGCCCAGCAGCAGAAGAGACGTGGCGGGACAGCTGGGGTTGGGCTGTAACAAGTACGGCTTAGATGTAACGCTGTGACTCCTCCATCCCGCAGGCCATTCTGCTGTTGATTCCAGCGTTCCTGTTCATTGGATGGGCTGCCAACGTGACCCTGCTGAGCGCCGGCCTGTTGCTGTACTCTTTCGGTGAGCTGTTCAAAAGCACAAGGAATTTTTCTGCTGATTTAAAAAAAAGAGAAAAAGAAAAGCTGCATGTCTTATTTCAACCCATGTACCAGCAGCTGCTGTGTCTGTTTATCAGATCTAGAAGGAATAGCATCTGTTGTTTTCTGATGCTGTTTGTATCTAAGGAAGTTACCATGGTGAGGCTGAACGCATCCCAGTGCTCCTGTTGTCCCACCTCACTGTGAGGCCCTCAAGGTTTTTTTGCCTTTTCTTTCAGCAGACCTTAGAAGAACAATATTCACTGAGAAACACCAGGAGAGCATCTCTTCATGTTTTAGCGGTAGCCATTACCCCGGGAGGCAGCTACAAATGCTTTGGCTCTTTTTATTTATCTATCTGTGATGGAGCATTACTGAAATGTGTATCTGAAAAAAAGACTTCAGATATTCCCTGTACTGCCAGCTATTGCTAAGCAGCTTCAAATAAGACTAATGATGAAAGAGTAAACTCTCAATCACCAAACACATTTACTTAGTGCCTTACTAGTGCAGGAGCAGCTTTATGTTGGACAGGCTTCAAAATCTACATCTTACCTACAGCTCACCTTGATTTTGACAGCCTCTCATTGGGAGCTGGTGTTCATTCTGTGTAACTAACTGTGCTTCTGTGTTAACAGCCTGCTCCTCCAAGCTGCACACCTGGGTGCAGGACACCAGCTCAGCCATCCACAAAGAGCCACTTCCCCCTCTCTCTCCTTCCTCTGCCCCAGGAGTTCACAGTTGATCCTTCTGCTCTCCAGTTGTCCTTTCCTTCCCAGAAACGCTTCAGCTTTGCGTGCTGGAAGCATTTCCCTCTTGGCAGGGAAGGCCCCTGTTTCAGTAAGAGGGCAGTGCAGGCTGCATAGCTCTTGGCTGTGGTTAAAATGTTGTAAGCTCTTGTTGGATTTAACTCTCTTATTTCTGAGGCAGAAGGCTGTCACCGCTCCCATCCCTGACTAAAGCCTTTTGCACAGCACAGGGCTGTTCCATGTACAGTCACCTCGCAGCCTGTTGGAAATGTGAGCGATTCCTCACTGACGGGTCTGCAGCGCTTTGGAACTGTCCCAGTTGGCTGCTCTGACCTGGCTGCCCCTTTCCCAGGGGCTCCTGGAATGGAGCACTAATGGGAAACACCTGCACGGAGCATTCCTGGCTCCGGGCTCTTCCTGCAGGTTGGCTTTGAGGGGGTGTTTTCATTACTGAACTGGATTAAACCTTATGATTCATTGTTGGTACGGTGCCTCAGAGCTCAGCATTTTTCTCTGCAGTTGTAACGTTTGCACCACATGTTTGTCACTGTTGCTCGTAACTGAACTGTTCACTGACGGTCTGTTTTGTGGATTTTTCCAGCTGCCGCCATTGTTATCCCGTGTTTGTCTGCAGTGGTGTCAGGCTACGGTGAGCGCTCAATCAATTCAACTTTGTGCAGCAGTGGGCTCAAATGAGGAGCTGACCCAAAGCTTAGAGATGCAGCAGCAGGAATTCACTCAGCTCCTTGGTGCACCCCATACAGAAATGCAGGATGAGTGACTCAGGCCTCTTGGCTGAAGTGTGCCCTCCTCCCAGCTGCATTTATTGAGGGAAATCATTCCTTGATTCCTCAGAAAAGATGGGGGTGTGTGGTAGTGGTTGCTACGTTACCTCGCAAAGCAGATGTAGCTGCGTTGGCAGCTGTAGAAGACAGAGCTTTCTTTAGCTTTGGCTCATTACTGAGGTTGCCACAAGGCAGTGCTGGCTGAGGGGACAAGCGAGGTGATGGTCATTGCTAAAGCTGCGCTGCCTCAGCAATTCCAGGACTGCTTTAAAATGTAGAGAAGCACATGTAGCTCTTCATGTAGAGGCAGCAAGTGTGAAATGAAGGGAATAACAGCTGCACGTGGGAAATACGTCCAAAAGAAGCAGGCCCCAAGAGCTAGAGCTGTACCCTGTCCCTCATGCTGCCCCTGCCCCAGGCAATACAAAGCTCCCCGCTGACTGATGGCTCTGCTTGTGCAGGTTCTGCCAGCCAGAAAGGAAGAGTTATGGGGATCCTGAGGAGCCTGGGGGCTCTGGCGAGGGCGCTGGGACCTGTCCTGTCAGCCACAGGTGAGTGGGGCTGCGTGTCCAGCCAACGCACAACTGTCATTGTAGGTGCCTGCAGCCCGGCTGGGGCAGAAGGAAGTGGGGAAGGGGAACCCAACACCTGTTCCACACAGCGTGTCCCTGCCTTAACTCTGAGCTCAGTTAAATCCGAGTAAGGTCAGAGCCTGTTTCCTGACCACAGGGACAAACAGCTGCTCTGTGCTGCTCCTGTGGGCAGCGAGTTTATGGAAGGGAAGAGACAAACTTCAGAGTACAGCAAAACCAAGTGGCAGAACAACTGCAGAGCACAGTTCACGTATGCACAAGGACAGTAATACTAAACAGAACAAAATCTGTTTCCTTTTCAGTTTACTGGCTGGCAGGGGCAGAGAGCTGCTTCACCATCTGCGGAGCTTTCTTCCTCATCCCCTTCGTTTTACTCGGTTCTATCAAACAGCAGACGAAGGAGGAGTAGGCAAAGGTCAGACACCAGAGCAGCTTCCAAGGACCTCCCCACCACCTGATTCTCAACACCTGAGTCCACTGACCAGACTGGGAGAAGGGGATGCAGTAACTGCTGCTGCTTTCTTATGGCCTCCATGAGCACTTCAGTTACCACGGCCTCCCAGCTGCCTTGGACAGGTTTGAAAATGAAAACAAGGAAAACAAAACATGCTGCAGTTCAGTAAAGCACTGAGAGCACCAGACGAGGCTTGGCAAGCTGAGACCGGCCTTATGGCAGTGCTGCTGCACACCAAGCCCCTAAACGACAATTTGACGTCAAGTGCTGCCCGCCAACACACTGCAGCCCATAAGGAGCCGCTCTTTGCGCATCTCCTTTGTCACCAGCACAAGCCGATGAACCCCAGTGCCCAAAGCCACCACGGAGAGGACTGTCCTGCCTCCAGCTGGCACAGAACAACTCACAGGAGCCGTCTGACAGACAGTGGATGCTGCGCAGCATGAGTTACCTGTGAGTGGAGCTGGTAGGAGCCAAATCAACTGCCTTAAAACCTGACAATCACAAAGCAGAGCGAGCAGCACACTCCAGGCTTCCTGAGCCTGACTTTGGTGTTAATGTGCTGGTTTTACTATACAATTAAATTGAGCTGTTTTATATTTCTAGTACTGCATGTTTTCTGATGACCAAACACTGTTTATATTTTCAAATAAACTGTTACGCTGTGCTTTACCCAGTCAGAAAAACACAACAGCGCTGCAATGATTTGGACAGCGAATCTGGAGTCCAGGAGCCCACATGAGTGACCAGAATCCCCCAGCAGCCAACATGAAATCACTGCTAAATGCCCACCAGAACATGGAGCCCATGAATTAAAGGTTCAGGCCTACGGCTGTAGAACAGGACGAGTTCTGAAAGCAAATGGGAACAGGCTTTTTTTAAAGAGTTTTATTTGTGAGTAGAACTTAATTGATACAAGAGAAAGAAAAACACAGGACTTTTATTTGCCCCGGAGTGTGTAACCATAGCATACATGACTACGTTCCATTGGTAATACAAAGAATTAAAAGAACAAACTACAAAATTTGAAATTAAAAGTCATTGCATATGTGGTCAGAGATAAATGGAGGGACTCCATTAATGAACTGAAACATAGAGCAATTAGTCATTTAATTACGACCCTGCAATAGAACACAAGTTAGCAAAATAAGTATTGTATGCTTCCTAGTGTACAGAGGACATACAAGGTTAAAGTACAAGCTGAAAGCCATTAGTGCCATGCAGCCCTGACTAACCATGGCTGTTCAGGGGTCTCTCTCGCACAGTGAGTTACTGCTGCTCCTATTCCCACCGCACCTCTACCCATCCCAACCGGGCAAGGTCCCATTCCTCACAGCATTCAATGCTGCTTGGAAAGCTCTGCTCATCTGAAGCCTTACAGCCCTGATTGCCATCCCATTTTCCCTTCACTGTCTGAAACCAACCCAAGGTTCCAACGCCCCAGGCCTAATATAGGCCTCTCTGACCCCCAGCTGCTGAACCCATCTCTCCTCTGATGCTTTCTACTACATGAATTGTAAGGCATTAAGTTCTCCGCTGTTGACATTGTCCTGACATTGACACCACGTGCTGTTTGCTGCACATACTGCCCTCTCCCATACAGGAGTTTTCAATGTTTCTGTTGTTAAACCCAGAAGTGCCGCCACTGGGAGGCGATGGCCGTCCTGCCTTCCCTGCCTGGGGCTGGGACAAGGACAGAGCGCCGGGGGAATCCTGCCAGCATCACCTCTCATTGTCAGACTACTTACACAATTAGTGATAGACGGAAGCATGGCAGTAACTGGAGAGGAGTTAATTCAGTAGTGAAAGTGAGTTTCTTGACCATGCTACATATTAAACAAACATTTATAGCAAACGTCTGTGAAAATACATCCTTAGGAGGGTTAGCTGGAATTCCTGTACTTTACTGCTGGCAACAAGAACAACAGAATAAAGAAATACCAGTTGTGAGGTTTTCTTTTGTAAGTGACAATAATAGCAAAACAAGGTTCGATGCTCAGCGTAACACATTTACATTTCCATCACGGGAAGAAATAGGAGCAAAATGCTGCAGACAGGGATCTGTGCAGCAGGTCTGCACGTGCACCCCAGCTAGTTTTGAACAGGTGGGACAAACCCGTGCTAAGGCCTAAAGTGCAGCCAACCGGGCTTTGCATCAGCAAGGACTGACCTTTAACTGCACCCAGCAGTCAAATCGTGTCTGGCAGATTCCTGGGGAGCCGATTTCCCTCCAGCTGCATTAATTCCCTGCACAGGGCTCCACTGTCAGCACACAGCGCCAGCAAACAGCCGCGGTTACTTCAGTCCTACAGCAGGATGGTTTCAACGCTTCCATTTTGTTACTACGGTCAGAAGCGGGGAAAAAGGGAGGGAGGAATGGATAGTCAGAAAGCTTCACTACAACCTGGTCTGTAACCACAAGATCACAAAGCTCACACGTCAGCTCAAGAGCGTATCCCCCTGGAAACACCACTGCAAAGCGTCCTCGCTGAAAGTCACCAGTTAACAAGAAATTTACTTATGACTCGGAGCAGAATTTTTGCTCCTGGTAAGCAATTTGTGTTGCACTCTTAATGGCAAAAGCTTGGTTTTACTCTTTGTAAAGCGGTGTAGGCTTTAAGGTATAAATAGTGATTCAACGCCTCTACATGGAAGTCATTTACATTTGCTTAGAAATTGGGATCAGATCGGTGGTAGCTGCTGAAAACACAGGATTAGCACCTTTTTTGGCTGTTAATTTCTGGTTATAACCTTAAACGATCAAGCCATAACTTGAGGGGCTGGTTGGATTACTTGCTGCATTCATGGACATAATAAGACAAAACACTCAGTACAATCTGGTACATTCTAGTGGTTAATGAATTTTAAAACATGACAGTGTTTCTGCAGTTCTTGGCCTTTAGGAGTCACTCTTCTTTTTGCTCTTCTTCAGGAAGGAAGGAGTGCGAAACTTCTTTTTCTTTTTGGATGGGGACTTTCCTGGAGATTCATCACTGCCTGCATCAGCCGCCGTCCCCTCCTCAGCTGTTGGAGTCGTCGGCTCTTCCGCAGGCTGAGGCTGGGGTTCCTTATCTGCTGCCGCAGGTGATTCTGTTTGGCTTTTGGACACATCTTCATCGCATCTCCCTTCCTCCTTTCCTAAGGGAGGGAAGCTGAGTGCTTCTGAAGGCTCATCGGGGGTGAGATCTGGGAGGGTTTGCTTCAAAGTTGCAGCATCACTGTCATCTCTGTAGGTCTGGTCCTGCTGTGTCTCTAATGGACGGACAGATAACAGCACAGTTAGCTCAGCGTGTCCCCGGCACACAGAAAACCAAGCAAGTGACGGTATGTGCTTTCTATAAAATAATAAACTAAAATATTTACTTCGCGTGAAAGCCTTTGTAATAGGTTAATAGGTCTGTTCTTCCTTAGCTTTCAGCACAGAGACAGAAATAAAACATTTAAACGTGTTGTTTGGTTTTGTTCCAAACCACAGAGGAGCTAAAGCTGAACCGCGCTCTGTGGGCGTCAGGCAGCAGGAACGGAACTGCTGAGACTCAGAGTCACTGAACCACTCAGGTTGGAAAAGACCTTAAAGACGTCTCACTTCTGTCTCATGGGTGACATCTGTAAGCAACACGACATGTGAGCCTACAGTTTTCATTGGCATTGAAGGCAGCGTCATGAATATTCAGCATCTTGACTTTCCCTTTTGTTTCTACCTGCTGGGATAGCAGGATTTGCTGATTTTAACTACTGCCCACTGCTGGCTTGCCAGCTTTTAACTGCCACGTGTGGATTTGCATAATGTTCTTTTCCACAAGATCTACAGGATGTAATTTATTAATATCTTTCCCTATCACAAAGGCTTCACTGCTTTTGCGAGATATGTGAATATAAGTTATGGACTCTGGTCATGTAAGTAAAGCCCATGTAGTTTATCCAATTAAAAGAGCTCAGCAGGTTACGCGATACAGCAGCTCTCAGCCCTGGATGAAGGAGGGTCAATGATCCCCGTCCAGAGGTGAATTTCAGCACTGCCCTCCAACCTGGAGCACCCCTCACTCGAACCATCGCGTTTCACACAGGTTCTATTGAAATCTTTCCTTTCTGCGCATCATTTCACAATGAGCTCATCTAAAGCTCCCTCCATTTTTCATCACTGCGCTGCAGCTGAGAAGCGCCTCCTTTGTGGTGTCAAACATCTCTTCCTTGCATAACATGAGTGGAATTTGGAACTAAATCCAGGCCACTGGCAGGCACAAAAGAAAAGCATCTTTTTTCCCCCAGTTTAAAGCTGTATTAAGGTTGGTTTTGTCTTCAGACCGTCATCTTCAGAACACTAAAGGCTTTCAAAAGAATTCACAGCACACAGTTTATACTTCCCCCGTTATCCCCAGGGAAAGAACAAACTGCCCACCTCGTTACTGCCAGACCTGCAGCCCTACACCATCCCCATGGGCTGTTCCAACCTGTCTCCCCCCGAGCACCGCAGCCATCTCAGGTGTTAAGCAAACACAGCAAACCAGAGCTCAGCTCCAAACGCTCAACGCAGGTTAGAAGTTTAAAAGTTATAGCACGAGAAGGGCGTAAAACAGCAAAAGAGAGAAAGCAATGATGTTCAGCACACGCTGTCTCCTGAGCCTCTGGCCTAATGTGTACAGATGTGTCATATACATACATAGTCATAGAATGGTCTGGGTTGAAAAGGACCACAATGATCATCCCATTTCAACCCCCTGCTATGTGCAGGGCTGCCAACCACCAGATCAGGCTGCCCAGAGCCACATCCAGCCTGGCCCTGAATGCCTGCAGGGATGGGGCATCCACAGCCTCCTTGGGTGACCTGTTCCAGTTCTTCACCACCCTCTGTATGAAAAACTTCCTCCTAAGGAACGTCAGAAGCACCCACAGCTCTGCACTGCCGCTCCCATCTTGTTGGATTGGATTTCACTGAAAGCATCAGCCTGCTTTTAGGAAGGTGCCATATTGGACCGTCACTCAGATTTGCCACTTTAGAACTTCTTACCACGGGCACCTGGGAAGCTCCAGGCACTGACAGCACTTGCCAGCTGGGCTAAGCAGAGCATACATGGAACAGGACTATCCCTCCTAGATTGCCAAATTACCAGCATCTCCACTAAACAGAGCAGCATGAAGCAAACACCTGCTCCCCGTCTGTCTGGCTCACTAAAGGCACTGCTGGACCAAGATTAGGAAGATTTATCGATTAGACACAACATTTGCAGTATAAGAATCAAACAATACTGTGAACATTTCAGGCGTCCTTTCCTCCTGCCCCCATCAGAGCAGTCAGGCCTACAGCCATTTTCTCCCTCTCTATTTTGGCATAAGAGAGCTTTGAAAAGTAAAATTAATACTTTTATTTACAAGCAACATTTACGAAAATAAAGGTTTACGGTTTTTTAACATAAACGTATGAGGACAAACACACCAACTGGGCTATAACTCAACATGAGACACTTTCCTGACTTCAACCACACTTTAACAGGAAGGATATGAGAAGAAGAACTGAGGAGTGGTTGCAGACAGAGAACACTGCTGCCGGCAGGACTTGTGCCAGCCAAAGCTGTCACGGCCTGCAGTTTCTATTGCTCCAGACTCTGAAATAAGCGCTGTATGTTTGTCCTGCAAAGCTCACACGCCAGAATTGTGTTTAAAAGAATGCTCAGGGTTTAAAACCTCAATAGTAGCATCCCAGTTCTCTACATTGCAACTTAATGTTCGTATCTATGACAAACACACTGACTTCCAGGTACAACAGGACACACAAATGGAGTGGGCCAAACATCCTTATTACTTTCAAGTATAATCTGAGGTAGCCCTGCAGCGCTGGCTGAGACAGCTGTAGTGTTGCTGCCACCAAGTACTTGCTGCCCTTCCTTGGCTGGAGTTTCCTTACAGCCAACACGTGGGCAGCTCCATTTCCACCTCCACACAGAAGCCTGCTGGATTATCAGTGTCAGTGTTGCTCTGGAGTAGATAAGGGACTTTCATCACCTGGTCTAAGGCAGCAGCAAACCTGGGGCAGAACTCTCAGACCTGCTTCAGCTACAGCTGGAAGACAACTTCAGACTATTCCTTTTGAAACTGTAATAATCAGACACAGGTATGAAAACACACAATGTCTCTTCTGCAGTGTCTTTCAAACACAGTGCACTTGGACACAGGGTCCGTAACTACCCAGAGCTTCGTGACAGAAGGAAATCAGTCTCAGCTGAAAAAGCTGCTTTTTACAAAACACAGCAACAACAACAACAGAAAATTTGGAAACAAAGAAGCAGGAGTGAAGCAAAGCACGTAAGCCGGTCAGAGTATGGAATGATACTTACTATGGTAACAGGTACTCTTTAGCATATCCATCTCCTGTTTGTAACGCAGCCACAAGAAGAAAAAAGCACAAGTAGAGAATCTATGCATTCATCACAGCCATTGTGTTAAATCAGAAGAATGGTTGCAACCATTCTTATAGAAAACAGAATGAGATGAAGTAGTGAATGAAGGACTAACAGACAAGTGATATATCCGATGTACAAGGTAGAGGAAACAAGACAAGAATTAGATTACACCTGTTCAAGAATATTATTGCATCCTTTTGCAAGGAAATTACAGACCCCCAGCCCTGTCTCGTTTCAGCTTTAATTACTATGGAAGGTTAGCAAATAATGGAACTAATAGGCAAACTGAGTTGGAAAGTTATTTACTGAGGTGTAATCCAAGTACAATAACATTTAAGAAATGTGCAATCACTGAAGGAGATTTACCAAAGCATTTGATTTGTGCCTGGTTCAGCACCAGACATCATTTCATTTCATAAGAGCAATTCTTTCTTGCAGAAAATAAGCCATAAATTGGTTGGTAAACACAAGCCACAACAAGGCAGTTCTGAAGAGATTCTAATTTTGTCTTTATATTAATGCACACTTCTTTATTATTGCAGACAGAACTCCTGTTACAGGTCAGTGTCGTATGTTTTAGGCAGTATCCAAAGAACACAAGAAGAAATTGACCCTTATTAGATACTAGTTGACAGATGTTCATGCGTCAGTCACCAGCGATGCAGTTAGTGGCTCCCCTGGCCCCCAGAGCAGGACATACCTTCCTCTGCTTTCATGAGCGTGCTGGGGGGGGTGCATGCAGAGCTGTGCTCAGGGGGACTTCTCTCTTTCTGGTGTCTGCCATCTTCTGAAGGTTCTGCAGATGGGACAAACAGACAGAATAGTTCAGCATGGGAGAACACCGACGTGTCCTTCAGCTTCACGCAAATGAGATCTGAACACATCTTTATCTGAATCAAAATTCTGCCAGAGTATTAAATACCATCAAAACAAGCAAAGGAAATTTCCTGTCAGCAAAACTGTTCAAGCCATGGTCGTGCTTCTGACTTCTTGTTTTGGTCTTTAAATAAAAGAACACTAATAGTGTAATTGTTTATGAGCTGGTACATACAAGAAAACTTGTGAGAAAGATGACTAGGAAGACAGGTTAATGTGAGGGGAAGTGCTATCGGCCCAATCCCAAACAGAGCTCTTTTGCTTGCTTTGGATGTTTCACTGAGACTTGGAGTAAATGCAATTGCAAACCAAGAGGTAAGAATGGAGGACTGCACAGATGATCAGAGAAACATGCAGCAATTAACTGATTCAAAACCCATTTCACAGTGGTTTGCAATATTTGCTATTAGTGAGAGGAGTATTTGCTCCCCTTGCCTCCAGGCTGAAACAGCTGAAAACATTAAGAGAGTTAGTTCATCATAGACCAGGAACAGCACACAAACACTGTCTGAGCCACTCAGCCAAACAATTACAAAGAGAGATCAGTCCCACAGATAGGATTCAACTGACAGAATCTCCACATGATGTACAGAATTTGCTCCTTAGATTGCAAGTGTAACTGTGCCATATTCATAATACCTGAGGTCTGAGCCAACAGGTCAGGATTGGACCTTAATGCTTTGATCGCTGCCGTATGAAATTCCTTAAGGGAGGAATTCTGCCCATCTGGCTCTTCATTTCACGGTTGACATGTGTGATCCCAGTCCCCAGACAGTCCAATACTTGAGTAACTGAACATAAAGAGTCTCCAGTGGTTCCTACATTGTCTTATCAAGAAGCAGAAGCAGGGAGCACATGTTGTTAAAGAAATCACACTTCTGCTTCCTGTGTCAGTTTCAAACCTTATCAGCAGAATTGCGGAAGCATTGTAACTATCATCCTGTACAGCTGCACACGGGTAAAGCAGGGCAACTCCCTCAGGTGCAGGATGACAACTTTATATGCAGGAACAACCTCGCTCTACAGAGATTCTCTCTCCATTAGGGCACATTTTGCTGGGGAAATCCTCATGATGTGCCATTTCCAAACAGCAGTTATACTTTGTTCTGTCTTCCCCAGTCAACAGATTCTCAAACCCACAAATGTCAGCAAGTTAGAAAACTTTACCAAATATGCTGTAACACTTCCATTGCACTTTCTATCTCAAATATTCTTCCAAAATCCTTAACTCGTACTGGAAAAAATTGTAACATACAAATAGAATAACGTATCCATGGCCTTTGCAGATATAATCCACGCTCCAATGACTCGTAACTTGCTTTTATTACAGGCTATTGCAGAAAACACACGCAGACAAACCCACCTTCTGGCCCCTTCTGCTTCCTCTCTACTTCTTTGCGATATTCTTCCAGCTCTCGATCGGTGAGTTTGTTGAAGGGGTTGGGTCCTGTTGTGCTCACTATCACTTTGGGCTGATATTCCTTCTCAATTATTGCCTTTGAAGCAGTCACCAGTTCTCCCTGGCAAAAGAAAACGAAGACACATCTGTAACCAATAGTAACTTGCAGAATGCTGAGAAGTACAGTGGATGTAAAGCAACCAAGGTGATAACCTGAAAAATGCTACACTGGTTTTCATTTTGATAATTAAAAGAAAAAACCCCATGTTGGCTTTTTTACTCTTTTTCCTCCTTTCAAACATACAGCAGGTTAACATAAAGGACAAGGTAGGTGCTGACTGCTCCTAGAGGCACATCAGTGTGTCCACCAGGGACTACCCAGCATTAAGCACTAAGTCAAAGAGCTGAAGTACATGGAAAATCACATACAACTTTCTTTTTCTCCCCACAAAAGAAGCAGGACAGTAGGCCCAGGGGCATGGCCACGTGGGCACAGAATATCTGTACACGTTACATGACTCAGCTCATAGTTTTTGTTGTTTTGTTGTGTTTTTTTTAGTTTTATTTTCTTTAATAAGAGAAAAGCCATTTCTAGTAGCTGCGGCATAACATCCAACAGATGTTATAGTAAAAAGCCATCCTGTGTGTGTGCTGTGTGCACAGGATTAACTGTTAACTGTAAGCAGAATTAATTAAGGTTAGCCATAAGGTTCTGGGTTAGCAGATTCACATCTCTAACACTTGCCATACAAGCCACATAAAAATGTTATACAAATGAAAATAAGAAGTTAGCAATTCTGAGCACAACAAAACCTAACGAACAAAGCAGCTGCATCAGAGATTCCCGAGTGGTAGGACTGTAAGTCTGTGTTCTCTAATCAAAGACTAAAGCCATTGGCTGTTCACCATCTCAGACACAGAAGATGCTTGCCTGGACACCTACTGTTATCTGCCAGCTCACTTGTTTTAGCGTTTGACCTTCCAATGGACATACAGAGCTCTAGTTCAGCTCGACTTTTGGTTTGACAGCACCAGTTTGGATCTCCACTCCTTGTGAAGCCTGAGCTGTCTTTTGTTATTGAAAAGAGGTAACAGAATTCCATTACCAAAACAGAACGGGGTATTGATTTGCTTCCATCACTTTCATATTTAAACAGTGTTTGTATCAATGCATGAAAGAGATCATTAGAAAGCAGAGTTCAAAAGCAACCAGGAGCTGAAAGAAGAGACGAGCGTTCTACATCCATGCTCAGTGGACCAATGCAATGAGAAGTGCACTGCAGAACTGAACATTAAAGAGGCACAGTACTATTCTGGATGCCAACAGCACTTCTGACAAACTGCCAGCATCAGGCTGGTCACCTTGACTTAAGTAATTTGATGGCAATGGTATTTGTTATAGCTGAGTATGATTGAACTGAGAGAAGTGACACTGAAAAAGATCAAGCAACAACAGAAACTGGATTTGGTACCGTGGGTTTGATCTCAAAAAGCAGGATTACAGTAGAGACCTAAAGGCAAAATTCACGTGCTAAAAACTGTTTCCAGATTAACACACCGAATTTTGCTCAGTATCAATAATCCAGGACCAGTTCAAAGGTCACTAACAAAAGTTATAAGGGTAAAGTGGTCAATTTAAAGAGGAAAATAAATCCAAGTAGTAACTTAGAAAGCTTTGCAAAGCCATTCCTCTAAAGCACATAAAAATCCAACGCATTGCTTCACAAGGTAGGACACAGAGCAGCCTTCCAAGTCTAATGCAGACAGACATCACAAAGCAGAAATAGAAAAGTAAGACAGGACAGAAGGGAGCACAAAGGACTGAGGGATCGCAGGGATGTATTGCAGGTCTTTAGAACATAAGGCTAATGTAGACAGACAGAGTCTGACTGTGCTGTTTGGAGACTCCTACAAACATTCACAGAAACTGAATGTAAAACTTGGTCTGGAGTTGCTTTGTGAATTCAAGACACTGCAGAGAGGGAATACATTTCCACATAGAAGACTGGCACAGTTTCATCAAATAGGGCGATGATGGAAAATGAATGCTCTGATGATTCACCTGTATTAAGCTGATTCTAGCATTAGACCCATGACAGAAGTTTAACTGCATGTGTAAATTGAGCATCAGCATCATCTCCACCAGAGAAATTATGACCAGGAACAGAATGCGTTTTTACTCCTAAGAACTTGGTAGGGGGCAAATAGTCCCATAGGGATCCAAGAAAGCAACGCTCAGTTATGACTAATGATACATAATGTACCTTCATTCTGAACATGGGACTTCACGTATCCTACAAGGCAGTTTCCCATTATCAAGTCATTGTGCACTTCTCCACCATGCTGCATGACTGTCATTTACCAGGCAAGCACTTCGTTGTCTTCTCAGGGACAGGCAGAGCAAAACTGGCACCTTTAGAAATGCCAGTTTGTCTCTCACCCAGACACAGATCACAGTATCTGTCCAACGTTAAGTCACACTTAATACAATCTGACATTAATGCAGTGCCTTTCTCCGAAATAAAAGACAAAGGAGAATCTTAGAGGACTGTTTGTGTAAAGGTCACCGTTACAACACAGTGCCACCTCGGAGGCAGAACTGGGAGGCTTCTCACAAAGAGCAAAGCCACAGACTTTTCATGTTAAGGAACAGCCGTGAAGCAGACAATTCTCTTGTACTCAGATTGCTCCTGTTGGGAGTTTATGTGCATTCTTATCAGATTGTAGAATGGTTATAGGTGAGAAGAACCAGCATTCCCTCTTGGTTCAGCCAACAAGTTTAGTTAACCTGCTCTGGAACAGAAAGAACATTCACGATGCACGAGGAGTTTGCACTGGGACACGGGCAGGGCTTCTCTGAATGCTGAAAAAGCCAATGGTGAGGCAAAATGGAGCATTTACCACGGCAGCCACAAAGCACAAAAGACTCAAAGCACTGCATGCACACTGTTCACAAATAGGACTTTTTTCCAATCAAAAGACTATGCAAAAGAATTTAATTCAAATCTCAGCATTAGTTGAAAACACAAAACATGTTAAGCCTTACTGCAGTTGGATGGAACTTTTTACTTTAATTGCAACTGAGTGTCTATGGACTTGTCAAGTGATGACTTTTAATTATCTGGCACCTAGAAGTCCTCAGGTCCCTGGTGTGCAGGTCTCCTTAAAGCTTCCTTCCTTGCAAGGTTTATGTGCTGACATAAGTTTGCATTGCCTTTTCTCCACAGTACTGGATTAATTTTCAGCACAATCTTTCTAAGGATGGTATCTTTTAGAATCTTTGCCATCAACAGGAAATTCTTTAAGCACTCAAGTCACAAAACATATGGAGATAAGAAGCATAAGGAAATTGGCCACTCCTACTGTAACTGACATTTGGATCTCATTTTAGACACATTGACAACACCACAAAGAGGAAACATCACTTGGGTGTTTAAACACTAACAGTCAAATTGAAACTATCTGAGCAGTTTCACAGAGCGATAATGACATTATTCAACAGCAATGCTTGAAAAAGACTACAAATGTCTCCAGTGAAAGAAACCGCCTGCGTTGTGATACCAATGAATTTTGCTTACAAACATCATATTTCACTTTAAAGGTATTATTATCAAGCAGAGAAGCTGCCAGGATAAAGGGCAGGCACTGCCTTGAAGTATTAGATTTACTTCTCTTCTTAAACCCAGAAATAGTATTTTACTACTTCTTCTTTCAGAATATGGATAAAACAAACTGTAATCTGAAAAATACCTTAATCAAATCCTCCCTTTGGTATGCTGACCCATAACATAGATTGAGCGCACTAGGAAATGCTATGAAGTCATGTGATTTGTAACAGTGTGATTCAAATCATTCTGGTTTTTTGATGGGCAAACTTTTTATATTCTTATGAATACGAACTGCTGGGCACAGCCTGGACCAGGATTTAAGCTGAAATACTGCAGTACATGAGAGACAGACACTCATCTACACCACGTGCTCCTGTATCACTAAGAAACCCCTCAAAACCCAGGAGAGAAAGACAAGTAAGGGCTGAGTGTTTCCAACGTCCAAACTGTACCTGTTTATACTCAGCTTCAAAAGACAACCAGACACACATCTCTTGAATTTATTCTGTATTTAAAGTATATTACTTTAAATACAAGTGTGGATACATTTTGAAAGACGATGTTATTTGGATGTGTGGGACGTCAGTCAATAAACTTTGAGTGGAAGAAGTGTTAAGGAAATGACATCTATCTAACAACGTAGGATCAAAACTTGACAGTGTGATGTGACACGCACCAGGCTTATGGATATCTCCGGAATTACACTGATATAATCAAACTCAGATTAAGCTACTTCCAAATGGACTTCAAATTAGAAAAAATTAATACTAATAGCATGCAAAAAACCCCAACTACATGCAGAACCTAATCAGAACTTTAATAGTAAAAATATTTCCTAATTAGTTTCTATAGGCAAAGAAAGACACTTTAACAGGGTAAAGTAACTGTTTGTATAATCGCAAATACATAATTTGGAGATCCATTTTATTTTTTTCTATAGCTAAATCATCAGCTAAACAGAGGGAAGAGGTCAGGGTAAGGAAAAGGTAAAATGGAGGGTGAACAACAGTATTTAGAGCAGTATGACAGGGCAGTACCTTTCTAACAGACAGAGATTTAGCGGGACTAAAGGCCTGCTCTGTGAGATCGAGCCCTTCAATAGATTCCGTACAGTCTGAGAGGGGAGCATCCTGCAACAGTAAATTGAGTAAACAGAGCAAACCGAGCCCGGGCTTTAAAACATCAACCAAGAGCATTATGTGCTTGCTAAAACATGCAAAGAAGCAGTAACTGGTAGATAAAACTGCAGTGACAATGAATTGACATGCACACACATACGAGGCCCAACGTAAGTAAAGCTATGGTCACAATAAGACTTGCCAAACTTCTTAAAGTGAATCAGAAAATGCATATCAGGGCAGTTAAAGCACTCAGATATACAGATTTTAAAGTCTCTCAGGTGTGTTTAACAGAGTAGCTGCATAGCTCTAATTATTTTATACTGAGCTATGATTCAGTTGATGTCTATAATACATTCAGATACAGTGCTCGGAAGTTTTACTGATGTATAAAAGTTTTCCCCAATCTGCTCTTCAAATAAATTATGAGTTAACATACATTTAACACACAGCACTACTGCCCACTGTAAGCCTGCTGTGCTCAAACAGATACATAACCTTGGAGAGCAAACAAACAAAAAGTTACCACAAAGACCAACTAGTTTTGAACAAGAATCTAGCCTATACAAATAAGCCTTCTGAATTTCATGCATTATGTTCAGCAAAAAATAAAGAAAATTAAAATAAAAACAAAAAAGAGGAGCATCCTCCACAGACATGCTTGGGCTACATGACTGAAGCCTCTGAAATTTCTAAACCTGAGCACTCTAGCGAAGACAACAGTGTTACCTCTAAGACTTACCTTATAAAAAGTTACTCTCTGCCAATTAAAGAATAATTTTATAGGGACACATTAGGTGAAAGCAGAGGACACGGCTGATTAGCGAATGGTTTTAGGCATTTTATACTCTCACCTGTACAAGACTCCTGTCCACAACTACACCAGAAAGAACCTGTGACTGAGGGCCTGCAGTTTTAATGTCTTGTAAGTTTTGCTCTCGGATCTGTAAAGGAAAGCAGCAGAACACAACCATGTGAACAACCGGAGAAAAGCTTTTATGTTGTGAAAGGGGTTGGGTGAATGTGCCAACAGGCTGCGACTTGAGTAGAAAGCTACAGCCCTACCCATCATTGAAGCTGTGCTTATTAACACCAGTTTGGCCCACAGGTACCACAGCATGTGCTCTCTCCTTATAAGTGAACTCTGAGCACAAATCCATACTCCTCCCACGAGCCCTGCACAGACTTTACCATGACATAACACTATGTTCCATATGGCCATCATTTAAAGTAAGCAAAACATCCAAGAACAAGCTAAATACTAACAAGATGCTGGTGTATATTTTATAGTTTAAAGAAATAAAGTGATAAAACAGTTGTATTCAACACCTTCCTGTTGGAAGACGGGTGACAAGATCTGAAATCTGAACGCTGTATAAAATACAGTACAGG